>NW_027210621.1:4782500-5282500 GCF_029030835.1 Brachyistius frenatus
AAATCCAGCCATGCTAAATGCTAATATCAGCAGCTGACATGGTCACATATAACAATGCTACCATAAGCTGGTATAATATTTACGATGTTTACAGTGGACATCTGGACCAGCTGGTGGTATTTCATGAAAAACCATGGAAACACGAAAGTCATTAAGATTGATCCTCTGGGCACCATGAATGTCTGAATACAATTTAATGGAAATCTATCCAAAAGTCATTGAGATATTTCAGCCCAGACAAAGTAGTAAAACAAAGAACAGATAGATATCTATGGATGCAATTAATCTAATAATATTGTGAATGAAGACCTTGTCTCTAATTCACCTAGAATTTCCAAGAAAAACCTATCAATGAATGTGAAATTTATAGTGACAGTTTGTCACAAAGAGCAAAGACTTTTTTTTTTTGGTCAAAGCACCTTTTATCAGTAGGGAAAAGCTGGTTTCATTGAAGGTCTTTCCACTGATGTATTTCATTTTAAACGCTCCATCTTTCCACTGGCAGTGTCATGTAAACCCTGGCAGCTGACTTTGTCTCCCCTGCTTTGGATCCAGTGTTACAGTGCCACTGCTGTCAGGAGCCACCGGCCAGACCGACAGCTGCCTGGAGAGGGATTCTCGTGAGTCCAAACAGAACCTTAGTCGGGGTCCTTTGGGTCTCGGCATGACTGCAAATCCTCATCCAGTCTCTGATGACCAAAATATTCCCATTGCGCACGGATACATTTACTTCCACAGACCGGAGACTATACCTATACAGTCGCCCCAAACGCTTACTACGGCATGCCATTCCAAAGACTATTATAAACTTGACAACATAAGTAATTACTGTCAAAAGAGTGCAAACACAAATTCTTCTTAATGTGTGTGATTCATTGATGGGAAACAGCAACCGAACAAGTAGAAACATGTTTCTCTTGGATTGTCATGTTAATATTAATATTAGGAGCAACTCTTGTACGTCTGGCTTGGATTTAATTCAGGCTAGTAAGAATGGCACTACTGCTGCTTCTCTTCAGTTAATCTTCACTTGGTTTTTGTCATTAGTTATTGCGTTAGAGAGTTCCTGATGTGAAATACCAGCAGATGTGCAAACTCCGAGCTGCAGGAGTTGCGTGAATGTAAAATCGTACTGCCAGTGGATGTTATTGCCCTGCAGCCAGAGATATGCATTGTATGTACGGCAGTGTTTCTGTCTCCATGACAACAAATTCAACTTGCCCACATGTCATCAGGTGGCTGATAATGGACACATCTTGTGGTGATGATGTCACTACCTCTATACAAAGGAGAGCTCCAGCATTAAATAGAGTGTGGAAGAGACTTCTCATTCGCAAAAGATCTCTGTGTTGAGTTAGGGATTAGGGGGGAATTAGAGTGCCAGTGTCACCTCCAAATAGTTCCCCCATCTTTTAAAGTCACATAAAACGTTAAATCTATGCACTTGGACAGCAACGAGAACTTTGTTACATTGTATTTTCCATTTGGTTTCAATAGCCAAGAAAAATATGGCATAACCAGCAGTGCTACATCAAAGTCAGGGTTTGCAAAGGGAGGAGAGGGAAAGAGAAAGCGACAGAGAGGGAGGAGGGGTGCAGTTCATACAGCTCCTGTGTACCTGGCAAGTAACAGGCATGCACTGCCTCAGTGCACCAGTGCTGAGGCTCGTTGCTGGGATGGCAGCTGAACTATTTTTACACTTGACACTTCTCCCTGCAGTCCCTCAAAGCATTAGCATAACAAACTTTCCACCTGTGGCAGTTCTCTAGTAGTTCCATTTGGTTAAGCAGGGTCTTTATGCCTGTTTTGCTGGTGAATAGGTGGCCATTGGATGGGACAGTCACTACGGTCTGCCGCTACGGTCTGCCTTTCTGGTCTCCAGGGCTCTCATTAAGCCCAACCCCTTGTTAAAGTGCCTTTCATGTTACCTGGCTCACAGCAGTGCTCAGTGGATCTTTCATGTTTATGAGTCTTGCTTTTTCTCACACCAAGGTCACAGTTTAATACAAGGCCTGGCACTTACTACACCCAATCTGATTGTTGTCAGACTATTGAAGAGGCGGTTATCACACGTTTATCCCAAATATATGGGCTAGTAGGAGCCTACTAAACTTACTTGCGACCTCTGGTGGCCATACTAATTATCATTGGAGCAAAGGAGGAAGTCAGGTGAGGTAATATGAAGAGTTTACAAAGCCCCCATAGACAACCAGGTTGGATGGACCAAACACAGTCTTCTCATCCAGGAGGCCACTGTTCGTGATGAGTTTGTGTCCGATACGACAGGAAGTTTCAATGTGGCCTTATTTAAAGTTACGCACTAAGTTAACTTGTGTTGTGTTTTTAGTTACATGATGTTTTCCTAAGCCTTACTAAGAAGTTTTGGTGGCCAAACCTATCCAAACTACAGCTGTCACAATATTATATCATATTATATTATAGTTGTTTTTGTCGTTGTTGTTGTTGCGACCATGACGAAGGTCCGGTACGCCTGTCATTGGTAATGTCTAACAGTCAAATACGTTGTTGACAACGGCCTCCTGAACCTACTGGTAGTTTTAATGTAGGATTGAGCACATCAGGTGCTTATTCAAAATTGATATTAAAGCTGCTAAAAATGATATTCTTATATTTACAATGGATCACATGACCCTCTTGTACGTTAAAGGACATCACCACAGAGATTTATCGCCCAAACTCTGCAGTTTTCCTCAGATCTATGGAGCGTTTTAGCATCTTTCAGCCTATTGTTTTGTTTCGTCTGCCCCGTGACTGTTACTGTTTATGTTCAATCTCACCTACTGTAGAAAGCAGCTGCAATGGGCAGCGTTATTCAACAAAAAACACACACCGTTCTGGCCAGAACCAGACAGACAAAGTGTGCAACCAGCAGGTGAACATCCATCTCAGCAGTTGGTTGACAGCAAAAACAATGCTACCAAACCATGGTCAGAATATTAGACAGACGTTCAACATAAAAATGCTAAAAGGAAAGTTAGAAACGCAACTCCACATAAATGCTTATGTTGCTCTTTATATACTGAGTGTTTAAATGGACAGCTGTCTGCGAACATGTCACTAAACAAAGTTAATAGGTGATAATTTTAGCGGTTGTTTCTGCCTCCCCAGAGTGGCAAAAAAAAAGTTTAAATGTGGGTTTAAGTAAGGTATTACTTGTAGTAACTGAGTGTCACCTCTTAAAACGGCCTGGCTGTCAAAAAAACGACAGAAAAAGAAAGAACACAGCTGTCGAGACAGCCTTGCTCACAGGAAGGATTACGCCTGTTTTGATTCTGATAGACACTCATATTCTCGCCCTTCAAAGCCAGCTCTTCTGCTGTGTCTAAAGCAGCACACACATACACACAGTACATATTATACAGAGCAGAAATAGTATCTTACACCCCTGGGTTATGTAAGTCCTCTTACTGACGCCCTGAGCGTTGCAGTTGCATCTGCAGGTGTGAGTTGTACCACCCACTGCAACCTTGACAAATAGTGATGAGACTGTTATTTAGTTCTTTTAGGAGGTGACATTATTTTCTGTGAACTCTGCCGCACACTCTACTATGAACTCCAGTGTTTGGTCGTGCTGAGGACAGATGGGGTCATAGCACCGGCCAGATAATCCCCATCCCTGACGTCTGTGTTCAGCCTCTAATAGAAAACAGACACCATTAATAGCAGATTCCTGTCTGTGATTAATGATATTGATTCAGTTTTCCAAGCCAGTGTTTTTGTCTTTCTCTCCTTCTGAAATATTTCATCTGTGTTGCCATGGCCAATTAGCCTGATTGCTCTGCAGTGGCATCAAAGCCGGCTGGGAGAACAGGCCTGATGGGTCCAGGGCTGAGTGTTCGACATGCACAAGGACTGGAAACAAGCCTGATGTCTCTTATTAGGACCTTTCTCACATAATCAAACAAGACTCAGGGAAAATGTCAGCTATTTCAGCTATGCTTTTACACCATCTTACATAAATGGTTACAAGGACTAAAATCTACCCTAAATAGCCACCAGGGGGGTGAGATAGGTGAGAGCTGCCTGATCCAGAGACATAGAGGTGCAGAGGTGGTGGGATGAGAGGACTGTTAATACAGGTGCTCTCACAAATCACCTTTTGTTATGCAAATGCATAGGCACTGTGTTTGATTGGGAGACATTATCACTGGAGAGATTAAAGAGGAAAGTGGAAATCTTTCCATAATTAAATCATTTATGAGGAAATGTCATTCAAAAAGCAAACAACAGGGGATTTACAGATGCAGCATTAAAAGGACAAGTGGAAACAATCAGAACTGAACCAGGAAAAGACTAGCCAGAGAATCAAAAACACCTACAGCTGTCTTCTTCCCTCAACCTTCACATTGTGCTTAGCCACTGGACCGGCGGTACCTTAGGACACCTGATACAGGTACACCCTCTCTTCCATGCATCATTTTCCTATTCCATTCGGTTCAAAATGCGTCAGCGACACAAATGTTATAAAAACAATATTCCATGAGCTGAGAAGTCACAGAATGATTTGACATTTGATTATAACCCTGACCATGATAAATGATTTAATGATCATAAAGATTCTGCACTTTTCCTCTACAAATACCAAATCTAACTTGTAGAAGTATGAATACATGGAAATAGATGGCCTGTCATAACTAAATAATACTGAGGCACCACCTTAGTTTTTTTTCTTGTAGTTTGTTTGGCTTCTGCATTCAGGCCTTTTGGTGCTGATCAAAGGGATCTATCATGATTGTAAAAATCATCTTTAATTTTTATGATTATCCCTGGAAAATAGCACGGGAATGTCACCTCAGGCAACAGATGTAAAAACACAGTTTACAGTGAATTACAGAGAGATTCATCTGGCACTGACAGGTTTAATCAGCAATGTGTGAAATCATTAGGAAAGGGCTTGAATGTAATGGACATTAATGTATATGTAAAAGTCCCACACTATAGATTCAAAGGAGTCAGAACATTAGCCCTAGTCATCAAAATATAGTGAACTGTTGCAAACACATCAGCTTTTATGTCAGTGTTTTGTTTACAGTTGTTATGGCAGATTTATCTTGTAATAGTGGTACCAGTGGTGGATGATTCAGTTGCATAAAGGTTATCAGTTCCCGCAATCAGGGAGTTACTTTTATTGTCTGTCCCTCACTTCATCACAACAGTGACATATTAAGCATATAAAATGCTGTGAATCATTTTCCACTTACTTTCATTGTCAACATATTTGTTATATATTACAGAAAAACAGTCATGCTCTAAGAAGGCCTTCTTTTGATCAATTATCTTTCTCACCCCCACTAAGATGTTGTTTACTGTCCTTACAATTATATTATTGTGATACCATTGTGAGATCATAATAACATTAACATTTGTAACACAGAAGACATGTGTGATGGTCCGTATTAATGTACTGATACTGGATGTGTGCTTTTAAAATGTGACTATCTTGAATGTCAAATTAAGGTAACACTGACTGAATGCTCAGACAGTGTGATATACAGTACGTGTGAAGTAGCTTCTGCGGAGAAGCAGGCCTCGCTGTTTAGTTCAAATAACGTTGTTAAGCAGCACGTCGTTGCCAATAAGTTATTATTTGTACACAGAGAACAAACACAAGACATCTGCTGTTTCCCATTACTTGATATGACTTCACAGAAACTCGTATCACTGATTTTGCTTCTGTGATGTGCAACCAATTAAACCTAATTACCTTAGCACACAATCTGCAGCTCATGAGCTGTTTCTATTGGGACTTGTTGAATAAGACTGAACAGCATGTTTCGTGTGTGAACCATGTAGATGTTCATGGACACTTTAGACTTGGGAGAATCAAGGGTTTTTTACAGAATAAATGTACAGTAAAGTAAAGATATTAAATTGGTCTTGATGGAAAGTGAAATAAGTTATAAATGTGTAAGTGTGTTGAATAATTTTGGGGCTGTGTGTTTTATATTCTGAATCTTGCTAAGGGCCCCAAAATACAGCTTCTTCCTGCCAAAGTGATCAGTGCCTTACAGCCCAAATAGCAACCAAGTGTGTTTTAATGGTGCTAAAATTTGTGCTACATATGGTTCACAAGTAACAACCAGAAACAGGAGCGGAGGTGCAGTGGAGGGGGAGCTTTGTGCTCCCTAAAAGAAAAATGGTGCACCGTCATGTTACAGTGGCTCCTTGTGAACATGGGGAATACATCTCGCTGAGAGTCGAGTGTTTGTTGCACACCGTGAGGCCAAACATGCTAACGAGGCTTTATCGATTCAGTAATGACATTCTTGTCCACTCTATCTCCACAGGGTGCCCCACCCTAACTCAATCCAGATGAGCTCCATCATGTCATACTTGGAGGGGAACCAATCTTACATGACAGAAGTGGGTGGGTATTTCTGTACTTCTGATAAAAATGGGGAGAGTAGGAAAAACATTTCTAAAGGGACACTCTATTAAAGAAAAGGCATGAGGCCTTTTCCACAGCTGTTTTGCACATTGGCCTGAGTGGAGCAGCTTGGCTGGTAATGGAGTGATAGGCAGTGTGGAGGCTCGCTCCACTGAGGGCCATTTTATGGCTTTCAGGGTGTTGAAGAAGTACACGAGGAGGACCGCACACACTCGCACAGCTTTTTCTGTTTGTTTCACACACAAACACACAAAGAGTGCCGAAGTGTTCATAGTTAAATAATTAAGACATTATGAAATTAATAATCATATGAATACATACTAACATAAAACATAACCATGACTTTGTGTAATGAAACAGTCAGCTCATTATTGTAACATTTTATTTCATCATGCTTATTTTCACAATGATAATAATATATTGCTGATCTCTTTTTATTCAACTCCAGCAGTTTTATGTCAAACTGTCATTTTTCTCAACGTGCTTTGATTTCACATTGCCACTTTTCATCACAATGAATTAGTCTGTCAGTCAACATCAGATTGTGGGATGTGACCAAATTGGCAGATCCTTTGATATCAATTAGTTTTCCTGAATTGTGTGAATCAAGACCTCTTCTGTTGACTGCCAGCTTTCACATACTAGGTCAAGAAGACTCAAAAAGAGCTGGCAGACTGGAATGAGCTCCATACACCTCATAGACAAACTGCTGTACTAACTTTTCTCAACCTGAATGACAGGCGGGTCGCTGCTGAAAGTCAAGTGAGCCCAGAGCACCAATGGAAAGGTAAACCAGCCGATATCAGGTGTTAACTAGCACCTACAACTGATTTTTACATCAGAGTAATGACATCTTAACAGTAATTTAATAAAGTAGTTGCCTGGCCATCTTGCTGTGTCGATGGGACCATCAGGTGGCAGAGGCATCCTGTGACTTGACAAAACACAAAACACATTTGTGGCTGAACTTGAGAATTAATTAGCTAATTAGGACAAAATTACAAACAAATGTCAAATAGGATGAAAGGATTGAGACATTTTATTACCATAAAGTCATAGGTCAACTTCCCTCAGGAACAGAAGGAGAGATTGTGACCATATTTCACATTTGGTTCTCATACTGGATACTGAACTGGTAGTCTCGCATAGCCACACCAGTCTCCCTATCTCTGGGATTAAAATGGCTAAATCACTGCAAAACACCAAAAACAACCAAGAAGCACTGCCTTATTCATCAAAATCATTGTCTCAAAAAATAACTTGTAGTCCCTGTCGATTCAAAAAGGGGCTTTGCTTGTTACTTCTCTTAAAAAGCTGTAAATTCGACAACATTAATTCGCAGTTGTGTTGATGACCACCAGACAAAAGTCCAATATTCTTTTTCTTGAAGCTCTGCTTTCCTCTCCACCAGCTGCTAAATGCTAAACTATGTTCATCAGATATTTCCTACTTTGTCTGACATTTGATGCTGAGCAGGAAGTGTACAATGACTTTTTAGGGTTTTTTGGCTGAAAACAGTCAGGAGATGATTCTTTTAGGCTTCATTCCTTCAAGCGGATTCTCTAACGTTGCGCATTGTTACATGATCTGTTGTTAATATTAAAAAAATAACGATCACAGTTGTTGTAAGTTCAGCCTTTAAGATCACTTTTGGTCTAAAGTCAGAGATGTAAACTGAAGCAGAGAGTTGAAAATGACACAATTACAACAAGAACCTCATGTTTACGGCTGACAATAAAAAAAACAATGTTATTCGGGGAGCCAGCTGTTGTGACTGTCATCACTGTTCAGAGATCAGGAACAGTTTTCTTTTCCAGTAACGAAGCAGCACGCCTCGAACAGCTCAAACACCTCAGACAGCCGGCCGCGTCAACTCTCTCTGTCCACCAGTTCCCACAATTTAACTGCCTGGCATGCAAGAAAACTCATTACACAAATGTGCACTTCAAAGTTCATTTGGATTCGTGAGCTTCATGCGCACTGATTGCCTCACTCGTACATTTGAGTCAAGAGCAATACTAAAACAGGCTGTAAAATTACAATGTGACTGTAATGTTTAATGCCGTTTCTGATGTTTGTGGTGCAGCACAAGACTTAATGTTTCCTTTCCCCACAGCCAAGCTTTATTTCAGTGCATGCTCCAGTAATCACTTTGCATTTACACTCAGCAGTGCTTCAGTCCAAATACAGACAGAATCATCTGCGTCGCGTGTGATTAAGTGAGCAGATGGAGGCAGACAATGTAAAATTTGTACCAAAACTATAAAGAGATGAAAGCAGGGAAATGGGAAAATCAATCAACAACATATAAAAGGGCCCAGGCTAAAGCAACAGAGCTGCTGACTTTACCCCAGGATCCCAGTAAACCTTTGTTGGCACTTCACCAAATTCTGCAGCTGACATTTCTCTCTGAATGAACTAAAATATTTGCTTGTCTCTCTCTGACTGTCTATGTTGTTTGTTTTGCTCAAAGCTCTCTCTCTTCTTCTTCACTCTTGTTACAGGGTCTATAGTGTTAAAACAAATATATAGTTTTTCCCTCTTAAAAGAACAAAGTTGAGAGATCAGTGTCATGTGATCATACAATCCTGATGAAGGCTACAACCCAGAACATATTGGATTCACACCAAGGTTGGTCATTAATTCTTCATACTACAACTGTTGCAGGAGTTTTCTCCCTTCAAGGCCCAAACTGTGTTGTGTTCATTTGAATATCGAGAAGGTGTACATCCTCTTCCTGTTGTGCACTTTTATCTCAAAGGGTTATGACTTATAAAACTGAACACCTTTACAGCCCAAAGCCCAGAACCTCAACTAGCCCACCATGACCATGATCATAAGCTTTATTAATGGTAAATAAATATTTATTCATGTTTTATAGCGCAACAATTTTTGTGTAGCCAGATTGTGGACAACTTTCAGCCAGCATGACACCATCCTTGTATTTTAGTTAACTCTCTAATTAATTAGAAATACCACTTAAGTAGACTCAGTAGGCTACATTAAGCTAAATAAATGATAAGTTGTTGATAAATTTATTTTTCTAGCCTAACAGTTAACTTAAGAGGTCTCTTCAGTGGATGAGTTCATTGAAAGGGCAAACCAAGTGTCACACAGGAAGAGGATGTTCCACAACCTGGCAACCAAGAGGTTGTTTTGAGAAACTGTTGATCTACAAAAAATGACTTTAAGTAATTTATTGACTATCAATAATGTAATTTGATACAGCTCATAAAACCTTTATAAAGGGAACTTTATCAGAAAGTAGCACTAAAAATATATATTTATCATCTGGAGCATTTAAAATGGTTGGAAACTGGTTTTGTCCCTCGGAAAACAATGAGTCTGTCAATTAAATCAAAGGTGTAAAATCATACCAACTGGACAAAGAAGGTTTATAGTATATTCATGGAGAAGCTTTTCTTACTATCTCTCTCTTTCTCTCTCTGTGTCTCCTCTGTTGTTTCCAGGACATTAAATTCTGCTGTTTTATCAAAGCTGTTGGCGTCGGAGAGATACGGTTACCTTCAGTCTTTGGCACTGTGACGAGCCAGGTTGAAGAAGGAAGTCATGGGACGAAGTACAAAGGGTGATAAAGTCCGTGAATGGAGGAGTCTGGATGGAACAAATGCAGAACTTTTAGCCGGGAGACGAGTGTTCGAGTCCAGGAGAAAGCAAACATCAACGTGGGTTTATTTTAAGTAACACAAATTACTTACATTACGTAACGTATTTAATTTCCGCATCATATATAACATTACTCACATTAAATGACTTATTTCAACTCAAACCATATTTTTTTTAATAAACCTAACCAAGTAGTTTTTGTTGCCTAAACCTAAGGTACCTCATGCGTATACGAGACAGCAGCGGCAGTATTTGATGCCCTGAGATTAGAACAGGTTGATTTCATTTTCTCAGACACACACGCACACACACACACACACACACGCACACGCACACGCACACACACACACACACACACACACACACACACACACACACACACACACACACACACACACACAGACAGGTTCACACAAATCCAACAATAAAAACAGCATGTATCTGAGGTTTCTTATTGTCTTTGTATTCACCTCTTGGTGATGGAGGGTTTGAACAACTGTGGGTATTTAATTTGACTTTATGGAGTCTGTGGGACCACTTACAGTCAATTAATATACGGAACAATAAACGGCTTCACACATGTATTTAAAAGAAGTCTACGCCAATGCCCTTCCTCAGTCCAGCACATAAAATACCTAAACAGTAGGTTTCATAAACCTGTGACTTCTCCTGAGTAAAAGCAAAATCCCAGACAATTATCTTTTTAAAGTCCAAGGATTCACTTCCAGCTTTCTCTGCTGCCAAACACTAAGACCCTATTAGTTCACACCTTGTAGTGCAATGAAACATGCTTGTGCTAGTTTTATGGGTTTTGGCCAGTGGTGTTTGTATCCGCACTGACCAGTAAAAACCTCAGCGTGCACAGTGGAAAGTTAAGGTAGTTGGCCTGCGTGTGCAATCAGACAAAGACAGTCAGGATGGGAGAGATACAGGCCCTTGCGGCTTACACAATAATGTCACAGAGTGGAGAAATGAATCCATGGAAAAGACACATAATCCTCATTACAAAGGGTTTGGCGTCTCTTTTTATGACACATGTGACTGGAGAACAATTATGTATTCTCTAATCCCATCAACCAGTCAGCAGCCAGCCTTCTGGAGGCTTAACCTTTGCAGTTATAATGGAATCCCCCGATCAAAACAGGAATATGTCAGGTTCCTCTCTCTTTCTCCCTCTCACACTTCCACACTCCTCCTTATGTTACACCAAGTACCAGCCGGACAAATTTGCACATGCATAGACCAGTATGAGGGGAACAACTCATGCGTCTATCTAAATGCACTTGAACAGGATAATAGTTTGGAAATATTTAGTTTGAGGTTGTCTTGCAGCTGTTTTTATTATTTTTGGGGTTTCCATGGCCACAGATTATTTGAGATATTACTTGTAACAAGGCTCTCTGCTTTGTTGTAAGTTGGAGGAGGAGTGAAGAAGTGTAGTGGAAAGAATACGCGGTAAACAATAACACACTGATGAGCTTCTCTACTCTGCACATGTACATGTAGCAAATATAATCAGTACCAAAATACATGAGCGCGCGCATGAGGTGCACGAGGTGCATGCGTGAGTTGTCTTCCAGAGTCATAGGGGATGGGGTTCGCTCGGTGACCCCGTGCGGGGCTCCTCCAGCAGCTTGTCAGGGTTGGCGGCTCCTTCGGACCACTGGCTCTCTTATCCAAATTGCAGTCAAGCTTCAAAAATAAAGAGCCCCTGAGACCCATTCGCCAGAGCAGGCAAACCCTGCACCGACAATGCGTCACGAACTCCACATTGACACTTTCATGGCCGATTCTTTTCTCCCTTTGTTCATTTTTCTTTCTCATGTATATATATATATATATATATATATATATATATACATATATACAGTGTATATCTACACCAGTGCTTTGACCTTTGGAGAATTTTCACAATTGTTTCCTGTCTCATTCCCTGTTTTCTTCTGCTACATTTCCCCCCATTATAGTTTTTTTTCTCCTCCTTGTCTGTTGTGTTGTTTTTCTGTTTTTCACTCCTGATTTCTATGGTGACAGTGCACTTCCCAGGAATAATGGAGGCTGGGGGATTAGGAGGCGTGAAGGCGGATGGATGGCTTTCTCATAAATAGGTAGGAAACTCCAGGAGCCGGGTGGATGGGATCAGCAGATGTGTGACTTGAGCTCAGGATCTAATTGGAGACTTTTCAATCACTTGGAGGTACAGCGAACCAGGAAATATGTGTACAGGGGAAAGACAGACACCCACTTGTACAGACCTTCATCTCATCTAAACTGAGGGGCCACTCTGAAACACCACTTAATCCCTGCCATAACCACACATGAGGCGTGCACACGCCACACGCACATACTGTAGGCACACGTGTAAATACACATCTCCTGTGCTCCGACAAGGTAATGACATCATCAGATGCCACTTGCAGACTTCATCACAGCGAGGCTCCATGCTGACAGGATCCCATCCAGTGGAGCTCTGAATGGCATGAGAACCACACACACACACACACACACACACACACACACACACACACACACACACACACACACACACACACACACACACACACACACACACTGCAAGCGCCTCAAGTCAAAACACATCAAACATACAGAAGGGCAGCAGGACGGGAGGTCGAACAGAAACAAGCTCCGTGTGTTTACAGAAGGTTCGTAGTGGATGTTTCGCTGCAGCGTGCAGTAATTGTAACACAGCGTAATGAGGGAGTTGAATTTCATCAACTGGTTATGTCAAAGGAAATGCCAACCTCTGTGGTGCAGTACTCCTGGCCTTTAGAGAGAGAGAGACACAGAGAGTGAAGTAGCTGGGTGTGTGTGTGTGTGTGTGTGTGTGTGTGTGTGTGTGTGTGTGTGTGTGTGTGTGTGTGTGTGTGTGTGTGTGTGTGTGTGTGTGTGTGTGTGTGTGTGTGTGTGTGTGTGTGTGTGTGTGTGTGTTTCTTAGAGAGTGTGTTAGAGAGTCTAAAACATCCAGTGGCTGCTGCACTCCATATTTGCCTGACCGCACTAACCACAGGCGAGCCACAGCTAAGCCTCCAAAGCCAATTAAAATGTTATGAAGTGGAGTTTGCTTTATTTATTTATTTATTCCTCCTGGCTGGGAATAGCCAGACAGTTACTGTAACTACACAAAACTGTCTGCGAGTGTCAGGTCTCCTCCTCCTCCTCCTCCTGCTGCTGTCTGTGGGAAACCTGTGAGTGGAGGTCCCTCTGAGCCCAGGCGGGACAGACTGAACCTCCAGATTTTTTGAACAAGCCTCCCGACAGGCTGACAGCAGAGGGGAGAAGGCGTGCGAGCCGGTTTGCCATGAAGCAGACATCAGACAGAGGCTACAGGAAAGGCCCCGTCGCTGCACTGAGACTGGCCTACTCGCCGCATACCGAACATATTGCGCAGTGACGCATGGTGCACTGACCACATAACCCTGCGCCATCAGAGCTAAAGCCTGTAAGCACCTGTGTGTGCGCGCGCGCGTGTGTGTGTGTGTGGATTGTGCAGGAGTGGGATCGCCTCCCTTACAAAAACATCCTGCAGGTCCAGCTGAACACACACCGCAGTCCCCAGCAGCCCTCAGCTCCACACACTGTGCCGCATGGCAAACACCCCAGGAACACTTCTTCAGGCCTCACAGACACATCCCCACCCGCATCCCCAGCTTCCCCAAGGGTGCCACAACCATGCTTTTCCCAGGCTGTGCTCATATTGTGTGTCACACGTGTTTAAGTACAAAAAAAAAAAAGAGAGAGAGAGAGAGAGAGAGAGAGAGAGAGAGAGAGAGAGAGAGAGAGAGAGAGAGAGAGAGAGAGAGAGAGAGAGAGAGAGAGAGAGAGAGAGAGAGAGAGAGAGAGAGAGAGAGAGAGAGAGAAACAGCGGCGAAGCTTCGGAAATACTCCTGCTGCAGACGCTGTGGCAGGCGTGAGAGAACACGCTTGATATTGCCTTGGCAACATGTTTATTTCTTTGCTGTTTTGCCTTCGCCCCGACAAAATCACTGCATAAGTCCATGCACAATGCCAACACCCTGCAGATGACAAGGCATCACCTGAAGTAATACCCAACTCCTGATGTAATCCACCTGGCCTCGCTCTGCAGAACAAGTGTGCCTCTGCTCCTTGTGTTAGTATGTGTGTGTGAAGAGGAAGAGGTCTCTCTTATTTCTTACCCTTTGGTTGACTGTGTGTGTGTGTGTGTGTGTGTGTGTGTGTGTGTGTGTGTGTGTGTGTGTGTGTGTGTGTGTGTGTGTGTGTGTGTGTGTGTGTGTGTGTGTGTGTGTGTGTGTGTGTGTGTGTGTGTGTGTGTGTGTAATCTTGCACTGCAAAAGGGAGGATTACAGCAGATTCTGTCCACCGTCTTGTTGAGGAAAACTGCCATGAAATGACTCCTTTGTCTTACTGGTTCCTCTCTCTCTTTCTCTTACAGACACACACACACACACACACACACACACACACACACACACACACACACACACACACACACACACACACACACACACACACACACACACACACACACACACACACACACACACAATCCTTCAGGGCACCTCCACCTCCTGATTGAGGAATGTTTTTCTCGCTCAGCCATCAACATAGGGGGAAATTGTTTGTGCATGCGCGTGTGTGCCGGGTTCAGGAGAGACAGCTCATAGAATACCTGTGAGTAGTAAGACAATATCTCATGTCTTAGCAGGTTGAGGAGACAAAGTAAACAGCAAGCAAGCACAGAAGGAACATGACAGGCTGTTCCTGAATCAGGCGGAAAGTTCCACTGCACACATTGTTTTCCATCAATTCATTTCTATTTTGCTATCAAAGGAGATCAAAATTTTTGTAATTACTATTCATAGTGATATGGAAGATGTGTAGCATTGAAAGACAGAATTACTGCCTCACAGTTGTACACCTCTGCCAACCAGTCAGGCTGCTGTTTTGATCAACGTCTTTCCAGATTCATAAAATGCATGTAGTGAAGACTTAAAAGGAATTCGGCCAATAAAGAAGAAGCCATGTTGTTAGACGATGCTTCAAATAAGGATGTCGCCACGAAAAAAGTTGCAAATTCTAAAACATAGATCAACCTTCATGCTTCAACCTGACAGCATGAACGTCTATACATTCAGCACAGATCAGTGTCACCAATTCAGTATCTGACCAAATGCAAAATATGGACACAATCTCCTCCTCTGTTCCTCAATTATGGCTTTGAATAATGGCTAGAAAAGTGTTTTTTAGACAATAATTGGGTCACAGTAAAGTTGACCTTTGAACTTTTGGGTATAAAATGTCATCACTTCCTCATTTTATCCTATTAGGCTTTTTTGTGAAATTTCATGTGGTAATATGGTACTTTATATTCATAATTACCATATGAATTCTTGAGTTATGGCCACAAACATGTTGTGTGCAGGTCACAATGACCTTTAACCTTTGACCACCAAAATCCAATTGATTTATTGTTGAGTCCAAAAAGGCATTTGTGCCAAATTTGAAGAAATTCCCTCAAGGCGCTCATGACATATCACGGTCACGAGTCCAGAACAGGCAACCCGAAAACATCATGACTGAAGCTACGACTGTCGCGGCTCGTCGTGTCATGATCAGCTACAAACCAAATTTCAGTGCAACAGAAAATATTTATTCCACATAACTGCTGAAAAGACATCTTTCACCTTTTCAGTTTCATATGGAAGTGTGTTTTCTGGTAAACACAAGTGGCTGCAGTTATCCCTGAGGGACAAATAAATAACAAACACCCATGGATGAGGTTCTAGGATGCTGTGAAAGGAATGCAGGAATTCAGTTTGCATGTTCTAGAGAGAGAAATTAAACTTGAGTGAGATGCTCTGTCTGCCACGAGATGAAGAATGACGACGTTAATGGTGCTCTTGTGGGATGATGAATGTGTGAAGACTTGTGTTTCTCCGGGGCCTTCGAGTTGTGCTACCTCACTCTCCAGATCCTCCCCATCCCTTTGATATCACGACTTCCCTGCAGCGTGGTCGACTCTGGCAACAACACCAACACTTATCCTCCCCTCTGGAAAGAGTGGGAATATTTGTATTCGTCAAAAATGGCTTAAAAAAATGTAAACCAGAGATTTTGACCACAGATCTGAGGTGCAACATAAAAGAAACAGATTTGCAACAGCTAAAACCAGAGTGGATGACTGAATACTAATGGCCCACAAACGACGTATACAGTATTTGAATATCAAAGAAGATGAAAAACTGTGTCAAGAAAAAGTCAGAAAAATCCTGATGCTTGAAAAAGGAGGGAGTTTTTCAGACGTTGGGAGAAATTCTAAGAGACTCAAGTCCTCCAAAAACAGCTAACAGTAAGATCCAGGAAATACCGCAAAGACATAAAGTTGTGTGAGGAGCTGAAAGGCTTCATGTATAATTTGCTCTGGCTGTCAATGTTCAACTTTTGATTTAAAGTTGTTGGACATGCACTGCATTTAAAACAGCAAGCAGCTTTTTTTAAATTTTAATATGGAGCTGAACCTTACACCTGAACTTTGACTTATTTTCCGTAAACAAACACAAATACCTGTGAAAGGCAAGTAGCTCAGTTCAGATTTATTTGCAGACTGCACCGGGGAACAGGCGGTCTAATTCCTTTCGAAGCGACGCATGCATACCATCTCATATCACAAAACCTCTTTCATCTCCCTCGGTAAAAGAAGAGAGGAAGAGAGTTTTTTTTCCTTTTCTCGAGAAAACAAACAGTGGCATTCTTTCCAATCGACTCCGCTGTATGTGCCGGCGCATATTTGTTTTCCCTTTTCACCCTTTTTTTTTTTCTCCCTATAATTCCAATCAATTCCTGATGGAATTACTGCATTATTCCATGGAAACTGCCTAACATGAGCAGGTGTTTCAGGCTCGCGAGCTGATTGCCAGACGGAGCCGGCCGGGGTGCAGCTGACTGTTAGGACTAATGTGAAGTGACAGGGCCTCCGAAGCAGGGAAGAACAGAGGATCAGTCTACTTTCCAGAGCCGCTTTCAGAGTTATCAGGTTAACTGCAGGTTAAACACAAATCAGAGAAAAATACTTAGATCCAACATTAATTGTTTTGTTGCTTGACGAGTTCAACTATCAAGCAATGTATTTAAAGAGAACTGACTTTCAGTGCTAAATGTACTTCAAACACATGATGCTGTGCTAAATCATAAGCAGATAAAAGCTCATTTTTTGGGGGGATAAGACTACCATAATAAAGCAATAACATACATTCATGATATTTCATCTTTGAGTACACTGAAGTGAATAATTTGTCAAGATGACACTTTTTATAGAGCATAAGTGATGGATGCTGCTCCTACTTTGATTATAATGTAGCCTCTACAGCACGCATTTATCTGTTTTATGAGAATTAGAAAATATCTATATATAAATTATGTCAACCCAAGTTATTTTTCATTTCAAAGGCTTCCCCATTATTTATTTTCAGTTTCAGAGAGGATCGACTTTGATTTGACATCCACCCCAACGCAGCAGGTGTTATGAAGGCAGAGACACACTCCATAAATCCAATGAAGAACATGTTCACAGGCAAACAAAATGTCATCAATCCCACCGACTACCAGCTTTTCGATCGAAAACAGAAACCAGCAGGAATCTTGCTCACATCTGTTTCTTGTGACGCCAACAGACAAAAGTCATGAAATCACTCACTCGCGAGGCGGGGAGGGATGGAGGGACGAAACAGAGAGAGAGAGAGAGAGAGAGAGAGAGAAACAAGAGTCAAGGTGGTTCCAATAAGAGAGCTATAGATAACCCTTCATTTATCTGAGACTTGGCCTTGAAGAACAAACGCTAAATTCACACCATTGGTGATTAGAGTCTTCTTTAATGAAAGCAGATACCGCTATCAGTCCTGGACATCATCATCTGCTGGCTGTTTTTAGCTAGTATCCAGCCGTGCTGACAGCATGAAAGGTAAACACTGGGGAGGGCGCACGCAAGGCCCGAACCTGTACTCCCTGAGCTGAACCTCTGACTGAGAATAACTGAACAACTGCCACGGCAGCCTGGACGAGGAACAGAGAGAGGAGCACATCTGTTAGGCTCATGACTGGGCCGGTCCACACCGAGTCTGTGCCCCTACGCCAGAGTCACAGCCACCATCAGACTTCTTCTACACCTCGCCCCCTCAGCACAGCCCGTCCAGCTCAAATAAACCTGCATTCATCCCCCAAAACATGATATCCCCCAATAAAGAACATGCTGTTTTTGAATCTCACTGTCCTCACAATAGCACCTAATACGGCACCACAGAGCAGCCTGCAAGAAGATGACAGCACCACTCAGTTTAACTTCTTGTCAACGTTTTAATATTGCAAGGCGGAGGACATGTGAGTGAAACCTTATGGGCCAGGTGCATCCGCAGAACAGCGTCAGACTCTGATTGAGGCACAGAGAGGAGGCAGACAAAAGACGGGCTTTGTGAGGACAATGAAAAAGCCATGTGTCCGTGGGTAGTTTCAGATCCCCTGGTCAGAGATGTAAAGTTTCATAATGCAGTGATCACTCTGCAAAACCTAAACAAGCCTGTGATTTTAATATTTCTGCTCTCCACCTCCTCTGGAAAATGGCTCATGTCTGGCCCTCTGGAATGTGTTTATGGATGTCTGTCCACCTGACAAAACCATCGCCAGATATATGAACTACTGTCACAACTCACTTCAAAGGTTATGCTCATATCTTCCAAAGAAGCTGCCGCTGTGTGTGTTCTGTCTCCATCATCCCAATATTAAATTCAACAGACGGAAATGTACTTATTATCACAAATAGAAACCACCAGGCCTACCGCCCTTGTTTCCCACAACATGGTCAAATGACCCACTGCCAGGACTTCTCTTTCATGCAAACTCTCTTGTGGTTTAATTCCTCTGCTGAACAGCAAATGTCCAACTGTAGCTTATCAACTGCAACAAGCCCCAGCAGGCCTTTCAAGGTTCAAATCTGTGCATACAGTGGACTTATGTTCACGTCACTGTATCGGAGAGCTGCCATCTTTGTTCCAGAAGTAAAGCCGGACCTGGACGACAAATTCAGCCCGATTTTGAGACAATTTAAGTCATCCGCGACCAAGTTCCAGTGTCAGGCCCGAATATCAACGTCGACAAACAGGCCCTGTAGCGTGACAATGATGAGTGTGAAATGATAAAAAGTCAACCAGTTACAAACTCATTAGCGGAATGAGCTAGCTAGCTAAAGCTGATAACATCTGCCTGTGAAAACTAGGAAAGACAAAAGAAGTGGAAAAATTTGTCACCATCATCACTGTGATCCACTGTGATGCACTGAGGTCTGGTTAGGTCCCTTGTCCTGCACAGATAAGAAGATGTTAAAGAAACATCCATTTGGATGTTGATGCGATGTTTCTTCTTTGAGCCACTTCAGCTCGCTGATGAAATGGCAGTCTGTGAGCACCACATCACTCTGAGGCGCAAAGGTCTATTTCTGTCCCTCTCTTTACATACAAAGCGGCCTGCAAGTCCTCTATGAAATGCAGCTGCTGCCTTTACTAGAGCTGAGAGACCATGATAATTAATAACCTCACTTGTGCCTCACACGCAAAAGCCAATACTGAAAGTTTAAAGCCAAAAGACACACAATGCCACGACAAATAGATCCACATCTACATGTTGCTGTTTTGGTCTGTGCTGGCCAGCAGAGTCTCAGATCCAGTCTGCTGGGATTGGCAAGTGAGTCGATGTTGTGTACTGTATTGATTTGTTCTGAGTTTTTGGGAACGCAAAATGAAGTCGATGATATCAGAGGATGATTTAAGAGGGATGTTGTCAGACTTTCAGAACGTGAAAAGGGCGGAGAGACATTAAACCACTTGCGGACTTGAGTGTCTTTTTCAAGTTTAGGAAAAACAAATAGGCGCACATACATGCAAGGAAACACAAAAAGCAGAAAACATGCAGATGTACCTCTCTGTGCCTTAAATTAGAGTGTGTTCAAAGAAGCTGGCTGCTGTCTTTTCCCACTGACAGGTTTGAACCTGCGGCCCCTGAAACCTCAGAGGGCATTCGGAGTGACGGTTTGATTCCAGCTCTGGATTGTAAAATAGAATAAGATGTGAACAAAGACTCTTTTAACAGCAGAGAGGAGGCCAAGAGGGCAGCGCTGTTTAAAACAGGCACTCAGCACTTCACAGTCTAAAATAGTTGCCCACCAGAGTCACATCATGTCACAGTTTAGTTGTTTTTTTTAAAATTACACTTACCAAGAGTTAAATGAAAAGATCATTGGCATTCTCACACTTGGTTATCTTAGCTTAGCATAAAAACTGGAACCGCAGGGAAACAGCTGGCCCTGCTTTTGTTCAAAGGTAGCACTTATCTTGTTTTTGTGAAGGCATTGATCGAAATCTATTTTGGGATATACCTGTATTCGCTCCCTGGCAAAAAGTCAGATGAAAAGATGGTCTAACATCTGTGCAGTAAAATTTAATACAGTGAGCAACCGGTTAGCTTAGCTTAGACTGGAAGAAGGGGCAAATGGCTCTATCCAAAATGAAAGAAAACCACCTTCCAGCATCTTGAAAGCTCACAGATTACACTTTCTCCTGCAAAACCACACTAAACTTCGCCTGGCCGTTCATATTTATCAGACAGGTATCAAAGTGACACTGATTTTCTCAGCTAACTGTTAAAGTATATTTGAGTTCCCAAAATAACGACCTATTCCTTTGAAAACATTAAAAAAAAAGTGATGATTGCAAATTCTTCTTACTATTGTCATGGATTTATGTATATTTTTGTGCGATGCCCTGACAACAACAAGTGCTCCAGCTCATACGACCGTATAGGACGCTTGTTCCGACCCGTAGATACAACCCACAGGAGTGGTTCCTAAATTAGCACCCCTGGTTGAGGTTTAGCACAGAAACCACTTGGTTAGGGAAAGACAACAGTTTGGGGTAAAACGATCACTTAAAACGTATTCTGCGTTAAAGTTAACGCTTCCAAGGTATGCAATCTTTATCGTCGCGGTAACAGTAAATGCACTACTATGAATCGTAGTTTAAAACAGGAAGCGAACGTCATTCTCCTGCGTCGAAGTCCGCTGCTTTATCAAACTAAAAACTCACATGATGTTGACATAAACCTCTCAAGCTCACATTCGTGTGGCTACTACAACGAGGTGCCTTTTCATTGGCATAGTTTCTGTGGGTCTTGTCACAGGTTATTTTAGAAACCAGATTGTCGTTATCAAACGTCAAAGTCATATTAAGCTGCTTGCTTATGGGGTCGTTGTTTGGAGGACAATCTCCTTGATAATCTCATTTTGTTTTGGTTTTATCTCACAAAAGGGTATTTTTCTAGTTCTGCTATCTTCAGAAGTAAATTGACTACTTTGGAAAAGATTTATTAATAGTTTTTTTTTTTAACTCCTCATGTCTTCCTTCCTAAATTCCATCAACAAATCTAAACATCTTGAACCGTCAACCAAATAGAAGGTTCACCATTAAGACATTGTTCAAAGTGAAATGGAAAATCTGAATGAACCAAAGAGGCTTTGTTCCACCACCATGTGTCTGATAACTACTTTTATCTTTGCCCACATTTTTCCCCTTTCTAATCCCCTGCACGTCGACTCAAACAAGGAAATGAAAACTACTATTTGATTCCATAAATCCATTTGGCACGTAAACAAAGCCCCCTCTCAGTGTGTGTGATCCCAAAGATAGGCAGCGCCTCATCAAATTACCACAGCTATTCATATCTGCCTCCGCTCTACTGGAAAGACTTAGGTAGAAACCAATCCCATCTTTCCTCAGCAATCTTCAGTCTCTCTTAATTGTTCACTGTTTAACGAATGGATTAAATAGCATCAGACATACAGCCAGTGATAGCGAGATGAGGCTCTCTTGGAGTAAATTAACTTAACATAAAATGTATTTTAAATTTTCTTTTTCTACAAAGGACTAACTGCATGCTTTAAATTTGAAACTTTTGTTTTCATCTCTGATTTGCTGCCTAATTCTTATCGCTGTTGTTTTGCAGTTGCGTTGTATGAAAACTTGTTTAGGCCAGTCACAAGTAAGGAAAATGTATTTGTATCTCAATGTACGAAGTTTAACTGTGGTTTACAACCGGCTGTTTGCTGAGATAAATGTTTCTGATGAAAGCAGAAGATTTAAACTTATAATATCATTTTCCAAATGACAATTTTCGAATCTTTAAGGTACCCCAAACTCATTGTGACATTTACAAAGTGTATGTAATCAATGTTGTTCCATTTAAACCAAACAAAAGATCAAATTTGGGTTAAGTTAGTTCATCTTGAATGAATCAATTGAATTGCCGTCCTTCACAAGCTGACAAAATTTAGCTGCTGCTCCTCCGTGTAGAAACCCGATCAGCCTCTGTTGTCCACAGATAATCAATAAAATGACTAAACATTTCTTATAACAGTAAGCAGTGGGACAGGTACAACTCTACAGCATCTCTGCTGCATTTCAGTTTGCCTGGTGACTCAGAAATATACTTCCCACTTTGTTACGACATTGTTTCCAACACAAATGGGGTCAAACGGGTCCGTTCAGTTTAAATATATAAATTAATAAAAATTCGCTTTTGGTGGCTATTTTTCTCAGTTCTGACACGTCCGCAGCTCCACAGCAGGGACGGAGGAGCCTGAAGGTTTTGGAAAAGTCCTTTTCTCTGGGAGTTGGACAACGTCCCTGAGAGTCTAAGGGCAGCAAGTACATTCTGGTGTCCTGCAGGGCTGAAGTTTCCTCTTTATTTATTACCTTACAAGAGGCAACATGCAGCTTAACACTGCATTACTGTCTTATTCAGACTGACAGAGCATGGAAAATCATATCTGGTTCAAAATGCATTACAGCCTGACAGTGACAACTGGTTGTAATCAGTGCTTTTGCATCCAGTCGCATCAACTGGCCATGTGCAGAACATATTTTTTTGTTTGTTTTTAATCACATGAAGTTTAACAAACTGAATGCAAAATTGCATTGGTGTTTGTTTGACTACAAACACCTAGATTGATTAAGCCTTTGACTGAGAGTCGAACAACAGGTGTCTTTATGCGTAGAAGGCTGCAGCGAGTGGAGAACGGCCAGCGCTTAGGGTTTCATTCTTTGAAAGTGATATGGGTGAGCTGCTTTTCTCAGGCCTAACCCCAGATCTGCCGTTGATGGACAGACCACCCAACTCTCAGCTCTTATAGGCACACAGTGGGGCCGCTCGCTGCAAAGGCAGTCCCCTGTCATTCTCCTTTGGGAAGGAAATGGATCAGCCGACTGTTTGTCAAGTACGCTGTCAGGGTCTCCCTCAGAATCAAACGGTCAGTGTTACACTAATGGATAACACTGGAACGCATTCAGTGCTTTACCAACCCCTTTACATTAGTCTCTCGACATGGTTGAAAATGTGACGGCAGAAAGGAGTTCACTCTTTCGCTTTGAAAAAAGGTATCTTGTAGGAAAAAGCGGAAAGTGTGATCAAGTAGAATCCCCAAAGATAAATGACATTTTTATGGTGATCTGTCCCCTTCGCTCTGCAGCACAGTCCACGGCTTCTCCGTTTCCCTTTATTGTGGGAATTTATGGGAGGTTTCTTTCTGCCCCGTATTCTGATCAGAGTAAAGATCCCCTCGGGACGTCGCTGTGCCAGAGCAGAGGATGCCAGAGCCATTGGTCAGAGGCGGAGGGCCGGGGCTCGGCCTCCCTGGGCTGCTCAACTGACAGCATGTTGTGGCCAAGAGTGGACTCAGACTGAGACAAAAGATTCACACCCATCCTCTCCCCTCCAGAAACATCTCTTCCCTTCAGCCGTCCTGATCTGCCACAAGGCGAACAAAGCCACTAAAACACCCTTCATTCTTTATTCTCTGTGATCCTGAAATATCTTACATTTGCAGCCAATGGTCACAAGATTGACTGAGGCACAATTTTTTATTATTATGCTGGAGGTGGGAACTCGGTTCTTCTTCCCCCAATAACAAAAGGAAAAGCCTGAGAACAGCCAAATGTTGCGTCAAATCTTGAGCCAGAACGAGCTGCTCTCCCTCTTGTCCTGGCACATCAGGCCACACTATCTCCTTAGACACAACCCCGCCATCTATCTTCCTCCCAGATCTTTTTTCTGTCGGAGGACATGTTCATAAATACATACTCGCACTGAGCGCCCAGTCAGCGAAAAGATACAAGTTGTGTTTGGCTGGCGAAGGGGGCAACCCTGTAATTCCAAATCCTAAACACATGTCCCCCCCCAGCCTCCGCGCTGTATAAGATCTGAGATACTGATAATTACTTTCATGGCTTTTCTGGGGTGAGCTCTTATGAGGGAACCCCTCCCCAATTAAACTGGGGCCCCATGTGTCTCTCCAATGAATAAAATGCGAACTGGATTGAAAAGTTTGGCCAACAAACAACACTATGTGAGCCACACAAATTAAAACCTACCCTCACAAGGAGAAAAAAAACAAAAAAAAACCCAATAGTTGGCCTTTGTCCGATGCGGTTTATGTCAACATAAGTATATAATCCATATGCTTATGAAAGCGTGAAATGTTACAAATATTTCAAGAACTTGAGCTGAGCTTTCAATTGGTGACTTGCCTGCAGTAATCCAGCGTCCTGCCCTGAAATAAATCAATCTACTGCCACATAAATCATAACAGCATATTAAACAACGGGGTTGAGAATAAATTAAGGCCGTGATTAATTTTTCTTTGGACATTTTTGTCAAAACGCTTACTTCATCCTATACTTTATTCATTACTCAAACACATCTGGCTGACAGGTGCCCCATCTGCTAAAAGTTGAGTAATTTCATTCCAGCAAAGAGGAGCAAATGGAGAGCAGTGGAGGATAAGGTACTCTATCTTCTATCTGTGATGACATCAGGGCTCTGAGAGCTTGTTAGAGATGGAGAGCTACAGCGGCGTTGCTCGGTTTTTATAGACAGTAATCCAGCCCACCGCTGTCAGTGCCCTTTCAAAGCACTGATTACTCCATTTCCAAGGGCCTAATCTCTGTAAACAATCTCTGTTTTCATTATCTTTTAAACTGATTAGCCCGATGAATATAACTTTCCAGCGCTGGGCTCAGACAGAAAAAAGCCTTGCCATATTGATGCCAGCTGTAGCTGCATGACCTTACAAGAGAAACAAAGCTGTGATACAAACACAGATAGAGGAGTGGACGGGGGAGGAACACACGTGACTAAGACATGCTTGAAAAGTATGACAGACGCCGGATAAAAAAAGATTTCCTGAGGGAAAATCCTTAACCTGCTTGTGGTTTTGCACAATTTGCAGCTGGATATTATAGTCAAACCTGGGAGTAAACACAGTCTCAACCATTTTCTCTCACACTTGATTGACAGCTAAAATGCCAGCGCATAAAAAAATGTTGTGCTCACTCTGACTGTTACAGGTATTCAGCTGCAATGCTTGGACAGGCGTATATTAAAATAAAATTTTGATTGATTTCTCTGTTATCTTCCCCCTTTGTTTCCATCTCCACGTTCTTCGTGCCATTGGAAATTAAAAGTTCCTTTCCACCCCATCCTTTTTCTCTCCCCTCTTTCTGGACAAAGTGAGGTAACGTTTGCCAGCACATGTCTCCATCTGTTAACAAACACTTCCAATATGTTGAGAACAACATCTTGGCCCTCAGTCTCCTCCATCAGGATGTGATGAACGTGGTGCACCTGTCTCAGCCTCCAGCCTTGTTTCTGGCAGCGGAGAGACTGTCTCAACCGAACAACTATTCGCCCCCATAACATCAAAGACAGAGACATTGAAGACTTCGGATGAAAACAGTGGGATTCTTTGCTTTCTTTTTCATTTTAACCTCCATAAGCAAATCATCAACAGTGAACCCACAGCCCCTATTAGTTCCTTCAGCGTTTTCTCATTTGCCAAAAAAACACTTAAAGTCAATTAAAATGTCTCTGCGACAGGAACGGTTTAATGTCTACGAGCACGCAAAAGACATGTCTCTGTTAATCTTATCAGGTAAACAAGCTATGCGTTCTCAGGCACGTGCAGGCAAACACAATCACCCTGAACTGTAAATCACTCGGAACAGTAAATTACCTCCACTAATATACCAGATCAGTGTGTTCACTTGAGTCAACAACCAGCCCAACAACAGAGGGGAGAATAACAGCAAAACGACGTCAGAAGCTGAAGCGGCCTTGATTACAGAAACTGAGAGAACTCAACCAATCACGCCAGGAGAGTCAGAGAGTTGGACTCGGTTCTGCTTCTGCATCATGACATGGAGGAATGTTTAAGAATGAAAGCAAAATAAAAGGAAAAAAAAAAAAAAAGATATGACCTGCGTCACCTCACACTGAACTCCCCACTTTAATTAACTAATGTATCTCCATTTGTCATAGCGTGACATTGCATGATTCTGAGGCAATCTGAGATGTTGGCTGGACTCTGGAAGGGGAAAACATCAGCACCCTCTACTGACGAGCCGGCCAGCTTCAGGGCCCCAGTGGACTTTGATTTCATTTCCTTTCATTTACATGAAGGTTGCTTGTCTAATTATCATCTTATGATAATGCTGCCACTGAGCTGCCTGCTAATGAGGACCAGATCCATCACGGAGTTACAAAACTCTGTGCTGTTTTGCGTCATTTAAATCATTGTGACTGTTATTAAACCTGAAGGATTATGAAAATGACAATAATGCCGTTAAATGTCAGAACCACACGAGGGAAACACGCTCAGGAATTGGTCCCAAATACATGAATAAACAGAATCTATCCACACTTATTTCACCGTTTCTAGCGACCGCAGTTTGGCCGTAGAATCATGGGAAAGGAGGGAGTTATGCATCTGTTATAGTGTAATTTCTTGGACAACAGGAGAAGGCTTTTTAACTTGTTCTTATCACAGTTTTGAGTTTATTTTATTCTCCTCTTGATGTGTTGATGCAAAAGGTCATTTGGCCTTCTGACAACACTGCTGTCAAAATGTTTACCTGTTGCAAAAATTACTATTCTATTGACATATTTATCTAGGTTTTACCATCCATCCATCATCTATACCCGCTTTATCCTGAACAGGGTCACAGGGGAGCTGGAGCCTATCTCAGCTCACTCTGGGCGAAGGCAGGGTACACCCTGGACAGGTCGGGTTTCACCATTCTATATTCCTAATTTACTTTAGCTATTAATGATGGAAATACCTGTATTGTTTTGCACTATTATTATTATTGTTATTTTAGATATTGAGTTTGTTGTAATGTTTCTCTTAATCAAGGGGAAGGGTCCAAAGAAAGAGTTATTAACGCTGGTGATTGACTGTTTTTTTTATACAGGGAAACACAAGGTTCAGCCCGTACTGCAATAATTTTTGCACACAACTGTGGACGTTATAGATGAGTTGTATAAAACTGAATAACTCACTTTACAAATGGCACCGCGAAGGCCATGCCGGCTAAAACAGAAGTGGAAGGCATTTTATATCACCTCAGAAGATTAGTGAGAAAGAAAATCGAAAGTTTGATTCCAGGACTGATTATCATTATAAATCCTCCTCTCCAACATCTGCTCAGACTAGACGGGACAATAAGTCATCGGAGCAGGTAGAAATTTTGGAGAAATATTTGGCTTTTCTGTGAAGGGGACTGACTAAATATAAAGTGCGGGGTAAAGGTTTGCGTCACCTCCGAGATATTCTGAGATACGGGACGCCTGGCCTTTTTCATCTCTGTGTAACTGAACCTGCATCAGTATGTCACTGTCTCCCCAGCTAAACAAATTAGTGTGTTTGATTGATCAAAGTTTATGAGAGCAGGTATTTGATTTCAAACAGTTAGGGGGAGAGAAGGAAGGAGGGCATGGACACAGAGAGGCAATGTAAATGTATAGACGCAGGCAGAGTGGGGGGGGGAGCAAAGCAGGGGTGAAAGACGGAGAGAAGAAGAAGAAGAAAAAGAGAGAGACTGAGCAGCTGGATTGCCATGTAAATAGCTCCGCAGATAGGTAGGGTTGGGCTGCGTGCCAAAGGCTCTACAAAGGGCTCCTAACATCTGTTTGAGGGTAGATTCCTGCTCTGTGTTGTAGTAAGAATAATAGTCTCGCTCTGAGGGCCTGTTCCCTCATCAGACAGGATCATGATCACGCATATTCACTCTCTAACATCAGACCTCAGCCCTGTAGAGCTGAGAAACAGTTGAGCTGTTATTACTGTTGCTCTACTGCACCTCGGCCCGCAGCAGGGATGGACAGGTGGAACATCACTTTGAGGGCTTAAAGCAGGAGGAGACTAATGTGAGACCTTAATTAGTATGAGTCGCCAGCCCACATCACTGCCATAAATGTCCATTTATTGCTCAATCAGTGGTTGTTGTTTTTTGTTTTTTTTAAAGTGACCAGAAGAATTGAGGCGAAGAGCATCCAAGAATCATGAAAGAAAAAAGTTTAAAAACCGCAGTTAAGTAGGAAGTTTACACCGTGAAATACGGCTTTCAGAGTTCCAGCTTATATTAAAGTCAGCCGTCTATTGAAAACAGCAAAACCACAGGTTTGGAGTATGGATAATTAACTGCTAAACCAAAATATTGGAGACAAAGTTAAAATATTCCTACCATGGTTTTCCCTTTGAGTTAAATAATAATAATTTTTTTTTAAATAGCGGGACATCTCTGTTGGTGTCATGACAAGGATCTTTTTTCCTCTCCCAGGAACATATGCAAGCAATTTGTACAACAAATGTTGGTTTTAGACTGTGTTCCTTGCATACTAGTGGCTTCTCAAAACCTAGAGGGCTCCATTCGTTAGTGCTTTAAAGCAAAGCAAACAAATTAATTAACACTATCTTTACATGGGTTGGCCAGGGAAAGCAGGCGCTGAAATGTTACACCATTACCTAAATTCGCATGCATCTGTCTGTCTGTCTCTCCCTCCCCCTCTCACCCCCCCCCCCCCTCCTGCCTACCCTCCCAACCCTGCCCCAGCGCACACAGCGCCCTTGAACAAGGCCGAAGGACCACCTGCGTGAAAGAGGAGACCCTCTCTGTTATGTCTCTGCTAGGGAATGAAATAACATGGAATCCAGCTCTGCAAATAACTCACAGTGAAGATCATTTTCCACATGCTGCTTGACAAAAGGTAAAATAAGAACAGATGATATCCTCGCTCTCGAGGAGTTTGTAGTTCTGCTCTGCAGCTACACTCAGCAGTCTTTACACTTAGCTGTGCAGCTCTGCTAGCAGGCAGACATGAGGGTGGGTGGGGGGGGTTGACCCCTTTAGTGGCCTTGTTAACAGTTGTACGAGATGCAAGCCCTCGTTCCTCGTAGCCGCTGACACCGAGTCAGACATTTTTTTCATACCCTCGCTGGGTTGAGGTTAAGAGGGGTTTGAGGAACCTGATCACAGATCTGATGATTTTGTGAGCCGGCAGGAGCAGCAGGAGGTCTGCTCCTAAACTGGGCATCCATCACAGGAAAGAGAGAGGCCGCAAACAGATAATCAGGAAGAAAGGAGCGGGACAGAGGCCGGCAGGAAGGTAGCGGCTTCGGCCAAGAAATAGTGTTGCATAAAACCTTTGTGTTGTTTTTAAACTTAGCTTTCAGGAAGAAAGAAAAAAAAAAAAGATATATAAGGCGGACAGGGCCAGGCGAGCTGCTTTTCCCTGTTTCCAGCTAACCAGCTGCTGACTCTACCTTCATATTTACTGTACAGACATGAGAACTGAATCAATCTTCATACCTAACTCTTGGCAAGAAAGCGCATTTCCCAAAATGTTAAGCTGTTTCTTTAACTTCAACCACGAAATACAGACAAGCAACTCTGACGTGTTTTTTTTTTTTTTATCATCGAATCAAACACCAGTCTGTACCACATACTGGCTTTATTTGTCCAAGAAGACCTTTGCTCACCCCTCTGAGGAGGACACATATGAAGTTTGTGTAATCCAAATAAACAGGTGAGGCACTTATTAGCCCCCAGTTCCCAACGCAAGTGTAACTTCATTTTCAATTTCGACTCTCGCTGTGACTCTTGGGAGAGCAACTTCAAAGCTGCAGCCCTGCACTTGAGGTCATTATCTTCATTTCTATATCCTCTGCAGGTTCTCAGCATATGGGAACATTTTAACTCTGGATTTTTTTTTTTTTTTTTGTCTGCAGCCATAAATCTGCCATGTCAACTATAAAATATGGCTGACCAGCAACAGATGTAGCTCTAATAGCTACCAAAAAAAAAAAAAAAAAAAAAAAAAAAAAAAAAAGATATCAAAATTTACCACCATGAGATTTTTATTCTAACACAAGATTGATTTCAGTTTTGTGTAGAGCGGATGGACGGTGAGCGAAAGTCAAAACAAGCTCTCAAGGAGGGAAGAAAAGAGGATTGGGTGTTTCCTTTCCATTTTACTCAGTTTCACTTGCTCCATCTCTTTCTTCCTCCTCTCCTCTCCTCTCCTCTCCTCCCTTTAATCCCTCTCCTTCCACCCTTTAGCTGAGACGAATTCTCCTTTCATCCTCTTCTGCAGCGAGGGCCCTGATGTCTGTTCACACAAAGCCCGGCCATCAGTGACTCCTCGTCAACCCCTTGCCCAATTCATCAAGCAAGAGGCCCATGGGCATTCATCACCCCCACCACCTTTCATATCCCGCACCAGCTGAAAGCCACTGTCCCTCCTCTGACTTCAATGCAGCCGTGACACACCCGTAAGATTTATAGTGGCATAATTAGTAGCAGTGAAAAAGGCCCTCGTGCTTTGGAAGGTCAATCATACTGTATCCCACTCGGAGCAACTCTCAAAGCCAGCAACATCTGCTTCAAAATAAATTGCGCCATCACCACAAAAGTTGATAAATTAGCCAAAAACAAGAAGCCAAGAAATTCATCTAAAAGCCTGACGGTGACATCAAAACAATCATGCACACTTTGGGTAATTTCAACACACTATTTGTCGCCATTCGTTGGGAGCGAGACGCTGTCATGAATCCCATTTCCCTGCAGGAAAGCTGCTGCTTGCTGCCTGTGATGAGCAGCTCTGAGGTGAGAACTCCCCCTCAGGACGGGGCTTTCTCAAAGCAGCTCGAAGGAGGTCTAAAATAACATGCCTAATAGTTAAATGGTGTTATTGATGTAATCATGCCCTCCCCTCCCAACCATCCCGCTGTCACTGATATCTCAAGAACAGTGAACTAATTAAAACACTCCTGGAGTTTGTTTTCATTTCGGTCTTCACACAGAAATAAAGTCCTCACCAAACAGCTGTGTTTTTTTTCTTTCTTTTTTTTCCTGCAGCAGCCACGAGTTGGGACCTGCTGTCCCATTGTGCACAGAAAAGATGCAAAATCCCCATTCAGTCATAAGTTACATTTATTATTCATTAGTCCTGTTGTGGCTTTCTCTGTTTGATCTGTGCCATCAAGCACAGATCAGAACATATTGTACTTCTGCTCCACTGGATGTATTTGACAGCTGTATTTATTGGTTACTTTTCAGATTAGGATTTCACAAATAAAACATGTGGTTGTACTTAAAACTCATATAAACAAACGGCACCATCCCGACTAAGTACAACAAAAACAATAATGTGCAATAATTTAAGTCACGTTTCCTACTACTTTAGTAAAACTTATAACAGTATTTTTACAAGAGTATTGGCACTTTTACTTAAACAAAAGCTGTGAATATGTATTCCTTCACTGCACTGATGCTAATTCAGTGTGAATATATATATTTTTGGTATAAATTATGAGGGTAAAATAGTCAGTTTAATCTCGGAGAATTAAAAAAACATCTAAAACATTTTTTTTTATCTCATTCCCTCTGATCACTCCACATCTTCATCTCTGCACCAGTGCACCAGTCAGATTGAATACTACACGTCATCAACATTTGGATTTTCCTTTTTTTTTCCTTCCTTGCCAGTAGTACAAGTGGTTAAGCTGCTGGTTTGCTGGAGCACATTGCAAACGTTTTGCAGAAGGGCGAGGAAGCACCTGCTTCCAACAGGGAGGTGGAGAAAATGCTCTCATGAAAAGCTCCAAGTGCAGTGGTTGGCACTGAAACTTGTGCATGAAGGTTGGATTACTCTGCGATTATACACAGGTTATTTTGATAATCTTGTGTGGTACATTTTGCTTTGCGGTTTTCCTTTTTTCTTTCCAGGAGTCTGTGGTGTGACCAAAAACCAGCCAGTGTACATTATGGATTGGCTTTGTGGTGAAGTGCTTGTTACAGTTTAGTTTTTCGGCTTTATGTCAGCTGACATTTGAGTTTTAACAATGACGGTCTTTGCTGCATCTGCGTCGCATTTCAATGCACTACAAACTGTTGCCAGAGTTCCCTGCCCTAGGATAGGCAATGCGGTTTTATCAGACAGCCACGGACCGCAAACAGGAGCACGGGAGCAATGCGAAGACACCTCTGGACTTGGATTTATTTGATCGGAAGATAGATAGAGCTTTCTGAGAGAGCAGTGACATAAACGTGTAAGACAGCGGCAGCATCAGTGGTGAAAGTTGGACTGAAAGTGCACATTAAGCAAAGCAAACTGATGCGCGTAAGAAGGGATGCCAGCCAGGCGTGGCTTGTGTCTGAGTATCCAATGTGAGAATGCGTGGGGAGTATGTATATAATAGAGTCGTGTCGTTTGATAAACAGAGTTATCAAACTCATGTCTTTAGCAAAGGACTATCAATAAACTGAGAGGACTCCGCTGATTTGGAGGAGCACGGCGCGCTGGGTTCGCTTTTGGCGTGCATGGACCGGACTTGTGTGTAAACTTTTCTCCCTCCTTAACTCACCGCGCATCCTAAATGCCTTCGCTTAATTTGACAGCTGTGCACACAATGGCAGAGGTCGGGAGTTTTCTGGGGACGATCGACTTGGATTTACAAACCTTTCCTGCACTGGGGAATATGCCCTTACCAGAGTCTCCGGTCGGCTTGAATGAGCGGCTGGGGCAGATTGAAGGCAGGCTACAGCGGGGGTCGCCGACAGACTTCGGGCACCTCAAAGGGATCCTGAGGCGGCGGCAGCTCTACTGCAGGACCGGCTTTCAGCTGGAGATATTCCCCAATGGCACAGTGCACGGGACAAGACAGGACCACAGCAGATTTGGTGAGCATGTTTCTTTATCCTTTAACTTTTTGCAGCTAGAAACGGAAAATATTTCAGATTTGGATCATTTCTGTCTTAGTTAACGGCCTGCTCTTTGATTTACTGCCACCAGTTCGCATAATGACAGAGAAGCCCCAATGAAAGAGGATGAACTTTGACCTGCCGTAATTCTTGAAGCATGCGCAATTGTCAATATTATCACATTTTATTTAATGTGTTGATTTACGAGGTTTCTGTTTTGTATTATGTCATCTGGTAAATTTTCCTGTGCTGTAGGCCTAAACTTTAAAACGGGGAGAACTGAGTTTAATTAATAGGCTTTTTTTTTTTTTTTCCTGTCGCGCATCCCTAGTGAATTCTTATTCGTGCGTCACCGTCACCTGGTGCGCAGGAAAGCACAGCGACACACCTTTTTCTGGCAATCCCCGCTGCGCGTGGGGCCCAGGTGTCTCGGCCGAAAACAAGCGGCGCGTGCGCGTCTGGCGGCCATAGCAATAAACAACGAGTTCGCACATGCACGTGCGTCCGTCTGAAGTTTAATGGGCCCTTTTTTTTTTTTTTTTTTCACTTGTTGGCCTGTCACAGCAGGAACGGCACGTGTGAAACTGATTAAAATGGCTTTTGATTTAATTCAGGTGAGCTAGTATCACTTGTCTTTCGTGAGCCGAAGCTGCGAGAAAGCTTCGCGATACACGGAGCGATGTGCGGCTCGTGGGAGAACGACAGGCCAAACAAACGGGGTCAAAGGGCAACCACGGAAATGTCTCGCGCCTCATATCCATGCAGTCATGTCACAGGTGCAGCCCGGCCGGATCGCTCGCTCGCTGCGGAAAAAGCGAAATAACTCCAACTTAAAGCGTGACCACTGCGGAATTCAGAGAAGGTTTAATGTTCAAGTCCACAGCCAAAACAAGCCAGTTTACAGGGATGGGTGGTCCGCGTGTTTGTTCTCTGGCTTCACTAAAAATGCAAGGTCTTTTGTCAAGAGCTGAGAGGAAGACGTGGCTTTGATTAGAGGGATATGAAACACACTCTTCACCCCACAAAAAAATTAGAGGGATCTTCTCTGTCATCCTCTGGCATCGGATAAGGAAGATGGGGACCAGGTGGCTGGAAGCTGGCCTCTCTGCCAGTCAGCACATGGCCAGCTGGATCCTCTCTGACTAACCCCTGCATCACAACAGCCACTGGCTTTTAATTTGACCAGTTGTTTGCCTAACTTTGAAGTTCACTTTATTGTAACTTCCTGTAAGTCAGCGGTTCACTGAACAAGTTCCCCACATCCCAGCTTCATAAGTTTGAGTGTTTATTAGTAGTCAGTGGGGAACTCCCAAAGACAGGATGAACACATTTATAGACGACCACAAGTCATTATGATAGACTAGAATGATGTGTGTTACCAGGCAGATAAAAGGGAACATGTTCCTCTCCTTGTTCAGTCGGCATTATTGTTATATGTTATTTGGTGTCCTTAAAACATCCAGGAAGAAGAGGTAACTTGTGTAGCTGTGCTCCGGCTGTTCCCTCTGAGGGTGTTTACAGCGTGTATGTGGGCTTCCCTGACCGGTTTGTGTGTTTGACTTCAGGTATCCTGGAGTTCATCAGTCTGGCGGTGGGCCTGGTCAGCATCAGAGGGGTGGACGCAGGACTCTACCTCGGCATGAATGAGAAAGGAGAGCTCTTTGGGTCGGTGAGTCAAAAAAAAAAAAAAAAAAAAAAAACTCCTTTCATTTTACGACCCCGCCTTCATCGTCAGGGTCTCATTCACAACAAGTCCGGCACTTTATACGCACGACTTGTTTTAAAGTATGCACCATCTCCTTGTCTTTTTTTTTTTTACATCAGCAGTGAGCTATCAAAAAGTGTTATCAAGGTTCCCGTACACGGCAGATGGGAAAACCAAAGTGAGACAAAACAACTCATGTGTTTCCTAATCTTTCCACTTGTTTTCGGTGTGAGGGGGTTCAAGGAAAAGCAGCTTTCAGAGAGACAGGCAGCCTCTTCATTCAGTGTTGAGATGTGCAGAAATATTGACATATATTCCCAAAGTGAATGCAGGAAAGTTTTAAGTCACTTTGGTAAGCTATTGATCGAGATTGGGCCTTTTTGCATTCAATTTAAACTGCAGTGATTATATATATATATATATATGCATATATACACAAACTTTGCTTTTCCTCAGCCAGTGTAGTTTCTAGAGAACATTTTCTCACATGTGGTGGGTACCTGGAGACGGAGAGAGAGAGAGAGGAAAGGGAAGAGATAAGACAATGAAGGGGAAGTATGTGAGGGTTACCTGTATCAGGTGTCCCAGGGCATTACCTGAGGGCCTCTTCCAGCCCGGACCCCATCCCCCCCACCCCCCCGGGCTCTGAACATTTTGAACAGAGGCTACTTTTAAGTCATTATGTTGAAAGTGCAGATATTGTTACCGCATGCTATCAGAGTCTGGCATCCTGGAGCTTTGACCTCTGGGGGAAGTGGGCGGATGGTGGTGGGAGGCAGTGATTTTTGGGAGCGTGGGGGTAATTGCACACCTGATTCAGTCACCTGACCGACAGAAGGAGCGATGTAGACACGTCTGTCTGAGTCTGAGAGGCCAGGAGGTGGAGGGGGGAGGATAACAGGTAGAAGGGTGCTTCCATCCCACAATCACCAGACCGTGACCAGCTTCTTTTTTTTCTTCTTTTTTTTTTTATCCGATGAGGTGTGTGAGAGAGAGAGAGAGAGAGAGAGAGAGAGAGAGAATGGAGCTCGCCCAGTCATGTGCCCTTCAGGCTGTGTTTACAGACAACAGCTTCACCACACAGCCGCAGCCAAGCGCAGCCTGACAGCCAATCAACAAAATTGCTTCTGGAATTAAAACACAACATTCTTACACAAACACTTGCTCGAGCTGTAAAGTGTGTTGAAGGTAGAGATTGACACACACACACACACACACACACACACACACACACACACACACACACACACACACACACATTTTTATCTTGTTGTGTAGATGTCTTCTTTGCCAAAAAAAAAATAAGAGAGTGAGGGTAGGAGGGAGAGCGTCGGATAGCGACTGTCTGGGACACCCTTTAAAAGCGGTTTTCATCTGGGCTCTCGGGCTTCGGTAATACCCTGATACTTGACCCGGGGTTCGGCCCTCTGGCAGAGCAGCAGAGGCTGACTGGTCTTGGCAGGAAAGTAGCTCGAACCCTGATGTGTCTTATTGTTCCCACACGCTCACTCAGCCAGCAACGCTCTCACCTGCTGAACCCGCAGCCATCGCTCATGCTGTTCTGTCAGTGAAGGCTGAGGCTTTGAGAGCTTCTCTCTCTCTGTGTGTGTGTGTGTGTGTGTGTGTGTGTGTGTGTGTGTGTGTGTGTGTGTGTGTGTGTGTGTGTGTGTGTGTGTGTCAGAGGGAGAGGTGGGGGGGGGGGGGTGAAGACGGTATGCCCACTTACTGTTCTTGTTGCATCACAGGGAGGGAAATAATTCTTCATGCACGACGAGAGGCTAACAGGTCTGAGGAGGGAGTGTGGAGCGTAAAGTGAAAAGCCGCCCGTAATGACTTCCCCTCTTTTGTCATAATGAGCACCTGCCTCAATGAGTTTCTACTGGTTCATTTCAGCTTTTAACTGCGGTCCAAAACAGTTAATGACAGACATAAGCTATTACATGTGGGCCGGCATCATCAATCTTGGCTGCATTTTTTTCTCCCCCCCCCCATTTCTTTTATCTGATCGCTTGTTGTGTGTGTGTTTGTGGTTTTTTTTCTCAGACCAATATGTTGTTTTCTCTCCCGCAGAAGAAGCTGACAGCAGAATGCGTGTTCAGGGAGCAGTTCGAGGAGAACTGGTACAACACCTACGCTTCAACCCTGTACAAGCACACGGACACGGGACGCTTCTACTACGTGGCTTTAAACAAGGACGGCTCGCCCAGGGAAGGGGCCAGGACTAAAAAACACCAGAAACTCACCCACTTCTTACCCCGGCCGGTGGAGATTGAAAAGATCCCTCAGGCGTACAGGGACTTATTCCAGTACAGGTGACCAGTGCTGACACTGGGAGAACTGGTTACACTCGGATGCACAGAAATAAACAAAGAGGAGGGGGGTGGGAGGGGGGGGGGGGGGTGGATTGGACCTGGTACAGAACCGTTTACCCTCGTCTCCCCCCGCCCCCCTCCCCGCCCTCCCCGAGGTCACTGCGTTTGCACCTCCGCCCGCCGCCGAGCACGTACAGCAGCGACACAGACGATGTGCCGTGTTCCCGGATGTCGCCTCTTTGCCTCTGCAGAGGACTCGCGACATCCGCAAGGAGGGAAAGCTTTCTCCTGCTAAACCACTGTGGACACGGACGAAAGGAGGCCCTCATGACTGCCCAGCTCGCAAGGTCGATCAGGAAAATCAAATCAGGTGCCGTGTTTTTCTCGCCAGCCGCTCTTTAGAGGTTACTGTGCAGATACCGAAGTGTCATTCGACGACCGATGGGACTCGTGTCTCTGCGGTTTTGAGCAACACTTAAGTTGTCGGGGAACAGCGAACGGTTCGACGTCACGACAACGCCAAGGAGAGACTTTAAGGAGCTCCGAAATGACAGAAAGCAATGCGGACGTCATACGATGCATTTGTCACGCACTACACAGTTGTGGTACCATTTTAAATGTACGAGAGAGCACATCCCACATGGATAGGTAGGTAGAAGGTAAAAGGGTCAGGAACTATGTGTACACGTGCATGAAGTGGTGGTTTGGGGATTGTCAGGTACTACTGTACAGAAGAAAGGCGAGGATGAACTGGTAGAAGAAAAAAAAAGTTCTCTTCAAAATAAAAGAGGAAAGAGGAGAATAATATCTCTAGAGTGACTGTGGGATCGATGACAGAGCACTTACTACACATCCCGACTCCCAGCTGTCGGCTCACTTGGTCTAAACATCACATTCATCACATTTAAATAAAATATCGAGCAGCATCTTGTAGGAATTATATGCAGGACAAGCGACTATTCTCGGGATGACTGTAGCCGTAAAGAATTAGCGATGGGCTTTTTTTTTGTTGTTAAAAAAGGATGGTGACTTGTAATGTTCAGAGTGTCAGGAACATTATTAAAAATGCAAGCAGCTGAAGTGTACATATGGGTGATCCTATTTATGAGATGTACAATATATTTATTTTCTACATATTAAGTATAAATGTAAATCTATATATTTATTTATTGCAAAGACTTTATTTTGTAATGAACTTGAAGTTATCTGGACTGCAGATTCTACTGAAATGACACCAAAAAAAAAAAAAAAAAAAAATAAAAATGAAGAACTGCAATGAACATGACAATAAAATTGTCCTGCTATTGAGAACTCATTGTGAGAGACTATTTTTGCTTGGATTAAAGTCTGATGTACTAATTAAAACCAGATATGTAATATATGTGAATGTTGCACGTCTTTCCTTTTATTTTCAGCCAATGCCAGTGGCGTGGTGATATAAGTCGCAACGAGTTAAGACTAAAATATGTCACGGATTGATGAATTTTCATGACATTTTTGTGCGGACGTCCCTGGTCCCCACAGGACTGTGGTGATCCGCTGAATTAGCAGACCATAAAAAGCACCCTTCCTTCGTCCGGACAAAAATGATTCTGGCTTTGATGACGTAAGACGGCAATTCTGAAAAACTATTGTTATGCAGCATGTTTGTTTATATTAAAACAACAACAAAAAAACAACCTCAAATGTCTTTAAAAGCGGTGACCACGTGGCATTTCGTCAGGCTTTCCAAAACAAGAGGGGAAAGTTAGATAAAACGTTACAGCGGATTCTTTCCCAGAGGAGAACACCCATACAATACCGTGCTAATTTGCTCTCATAAACCCCTTACCAAGTACGGGTTACATTATCAAGTAATGTGCGCAGGCTCTCTGTCTCCACGAGGTCTTAGTCTGCCTACATCCACCGTACAAAATCAGATTCCTTATGCAACTGGATCCCGACTTCTAATTGGCTTTACACACCAGCATGGATTAGGAGCGGTGATTGGCTGTTCACTGCGGGGGCCCTCACAGACTCTATAGTGTAGTCTGCAGCGGGTCCTTTCAATGGACAGAAACAGCTGCCCGGTGCACAGAGAACCAGCGGGGATGTGCTGCAAACCTGGAGTGGTGGTAATCTGGGGCTAAGAGGGGATGGGATCAACATTTCAACATCTGCAATAGTTGTAATGTTTCTCCACTGGCAGATATCTGTAAGCTGTGAGAGCAAGCTCCCCTGGGGGGAGGGAATGGAAAAGTCAAAGACATGCAGGGGGAAAACCCTGGCAGACTGAGAAATGAAAACAATACCGGGAGAGGGAAAAATAGATGAAAGATTGAAGGGAGAAGAAGAGTGTGGGACAAAAAGGCACTTAGTGCTGCGGGTGTGAAAAAGCAGGGACGCTGCAGCGGGATGGATCAACTGTCTGTTTCTGTCTCTTAAAGGAACAGTCGGAAATTTGAGGAAACACGGATATTTCCGTTCTCGCGAAGAAAGATTGGCTTTATTAGAATGTTTAAAAAAAAAAAAAAAAGAAAAGAAGAAGCCGCCTCAAAATATGCGAAAAACGAACTGGTTTATTGAGGCTGGCCGTTTCCCTCCGTTTCTTGGCTTTTTGCTAAGCTTTGCTAACCAACCGCTCGCTGTAGGTTACTTTTTTTTTTTTTTTTTTTTTTAACCGTGGAGACATGCAGAGCTTGAAGTGGAAAAACATAAAGCACCAGAAACCCCCCCTCCCCCCGTAACTCAGGTCGGCGTGTGCACTAGCTGGTATCGGCAAATCACTACGTAACATTCTGATTCCCCACGATGAATAAAAGATAGCAGGAGATACATTTCTTTAATGAATCAAGGGGACAGTCATTTCACTTACTGGAGACCGTGGACCGTGTAAAGAAACACCGGAGGGCTTTTAATTTGAAACAGATACAGGAAGTTGCAACATTCAATCCACCGAAGGCGACTTCAGCCGTTTTCTCGCACGAAGTGGTTATGTTATGATTTAACGAACAACACTATTATTCAGAACGAGAAAGCTTGGGTTGGGAAGGATTCGACTTTTGAAGTTGCGCTCTTTCATTGTCCCGACTGTTCAAGCGCTCTCTGGTGGAGCCGGGGCCAACGTTGTCGTACGGTTAATGCTGACGTTACTCGGTGAGCATGACAGAGTGCACCCTGGGTAATGGAAGTCCCACTCAGGGCAATTATAAATCACACAGATAACTTGATACGGAGAGGGCAGAAAAGAGAACCGGTCACTTGTGAGAGGTGCCGATTCAGGGAGGAGAAGTCGTGGTATACCAAAGAGCACCGTTTTGAACTGCTGGGTAGCGGAGAGGACAGGAGACATCGTAGTGTCAATTCTCTCATCCAACTCTTGGCATAAAAGCAAAGATTGACAAAAATGTACAACTAGTCCCTTAACTGTACGCAAGCTATTTTCCCTTTTATGGCTCGTGGGGAATTCCTCGCATGTTATCACTCCGTTTCCATTTCTTTTCAGTTATCTGTCTAATAAAGGCATAAAAACTCATTCAGAAAGATTTCAGCAGAAGGACCGAAGGTCCTACCAACCAACAATCTGCTTCAGGAGTTCAGTCGGTGCAAAGAGAGGTTCATCATCGGTCCGTATTTCACTCCCTAACAAATGACTCAAACACAGAAGTTGCTCATCCTTTTGGTCACTTTATTAAATGTTATATTAAATACTTATCAAGATAATAGCAGATCAGATTCATGGCAAATCAAGTCGGTGTATTTGCTAACATAAGAACATTCTTGGAGGAGGGCAAAAAAAACAACAACTTTCTCTACGTTTATGAAATACACCTTGTGCAAACACAGGAGTCAACCAGAGACAACTCTGTGAGAAATGTTCCTATTCCTCATGTTTGACAGCAACACCAGTTTAAGCATTTAGAAGCAAGAATGTGCCAAAGTAGAATACAAGTAGTCTGGGGGCCTGTCTGGTGAGACAGCAAGTGTCCAGGAGAGAATTTCTCACAGAGCAGAGGACGCAAATCAGCCGGATGCGATACGATTTCCAGCCTTTACGCTTTCTGTCGGCTTTCAAGCGGTGAAAGGCGAGAAAAAGGGTGAAGTTTTGGGCCCCGTGACACCTGGCTGAAGTGGCTGTGCTCTGGGAGACCCAGTCCCTCACCCAGGCTTGGGATCAACACAAGTGGAATATAAACAATGAACAGGACGCACAGTGCTATGCTAGACGACACGTGACGAAGAGAATGATGTTACAAAAAGGTCATAGGAACCGGCAGGCAGTTTTGAACAACACAAGCATTCTATTACCATGGTCAGCGACAACTAATGTAAACACTTGAAAGCATATTAGAAAAGATTCTCAACAATCTCAAATCTTTACAGATCGTGGTTTGTTTTTTTTAGGAAATAAGATAAGGCCATATTTTTTTTTGAATATTTTTTTCTGTTTTTTTGTTGACTAACCCGTTCCCTATATCTCCCAAAAAGAGCAGGACTTTGCAGCACCAACCGTCTGCTTTGCTAGATAGTGGTGGAGGAATCTACTGGGGCTAATAATCATGTGGAGCTTTACATTAGAGAGTCCTGTCATCAATGATACTGGTCCCACTCAGGTGTAGTTAGGAATTTAAAACAGTATAAAAGTTGAGTCTAAATAATAAGGAAACCCTTTTTTAAGGGGAAAACGATACAATGCTATAGAGCATCGGGGGTAAAACTTGTCTTTAAATACATGAAAAAATGAAGATATAGAACTTGAATAACATTAAGGCGGTATATACATTTTTTTTTTTTTTTTTTTTTCCTGTTGAAATTCCTAACAGACCTTTCACACAGTCATTTATACATTATATTCCACCTTCTCTCAGCGAACTACGGAGTAAAGGACTGAGAGTCTATCCCACTTGAGGCCTCAGTGGGCAGCAGTCTAGTCTACTCTACCCTCTGCTTGGTGCACCGGTGTGTTTTGGGCTCTGAGGGGTTATCACAGTGCCTTTGTTACAGAGGGCTGGGCCTCGCTTGGACTGGGCCACTGGGAGCCGGCTAGCTGAGTGGGAGGGGTGAGAAGGAGTCCGTCTGACCTACAGGCCCTGGGAGGGACCCGGATTCTTGCCCATGCCCTGATGGCCGCCCATGCCGTGGAGCTGCTGGTAGATCCCGAGCAGGTCCATCTGGCTGAGGCCGCCGCCTCCCATCATGCCATTCTGCAGGGCCAGCTGGTTCAGGTAGCCGACCTGGTTAGCCATGGCCCGCTGCTGCTCCTGCACCTTCCTGTTGGTGATCAGCTTCTGCACGTACATCATCAGCTGGGCAGACACAAACACAGACATATTTAAAACTACGTATTTATCGAACAGCTTAACGTTTAAGACGTCACGTGTCCCAAAGTACGCGTGAAGAAAACAAGACAAAAAGATCAAATTCATCACCAAGAAATAAGTCATTAGAAGATGAAATCAGATTTAAGTGGGATGTAAAGAGAAGTTGATAAACACTGCAATAACTTGGGATACTGAAAAAATGTGAAATTACATGCAACTGTTATTACCCAGATTTCTCCCGAGTTCCACACAATATTTCTGTTCATGTTTTTTTCCTGTGGTCTGGATTCTCCTCTTTCAGTTTCAGTTTTAGTCAGACACCTAATCATTCCTCTCCCTGTGCAGGGCAGCAAGCCGGCACTACAGCTGACGTTAGAGGTCACGTATTGTGGTGTCTCAGAGATGCAATCAAGGTTAAATCACAGCTTGTAGGGAGGTCAGACTGAGCTGCATGCTTCCATAACTACTGATGGAAAACACTGATACCGCTGCCACAGTGGCACATTTTTTTAATTTTTTTTTTTATAGAAGCTTTTACTGGTAAACTGATCCAGTTTGGACATGACGATACAGAGTGGATATCTGCCATATCTTGGGTCTGACTGCATTAAATTTGGATTAAACAACTTTCGGACTCTCCTGAAGAGGGAAGAGAACGCTTTCTATCTGCTTGGTCATGATATTCACATTACCGGTACAAATGATCACGTAATTCAATAATGTGTACATTATCTCCTTTGAGGACCACAAGTACAAAATTGTCATTGAAAGATACACTGATGATCGATTTTGTCAGTTTGGCTCAGTTTAGTTTACATAATAAAACAAAGCCAAGTTTCTAAGTAAAACGGTGATTAGATATGTTTTTTTTATGATCAGTCAGGGTGGTTTGTACACAGAACACTTCTTACCGTCTGCTGCCTGGTGAGAACGTCCCTGTAAACGGCTTCCCTGCGCTTGAGCTCAAGTTCCACGCTGGCCTGTTGCCCCAGAGCCATCGCCTGGACCTGGCTCTCTGTGAGTGCCGGGTTCTCCTTCCACTGTGAAGAGGTCACAGTTCACACTTTAACTAAAAGTTCTTCCTCTCGAAGAAAAACTATTCTTGTTCATGCAGCGTATCGTCACGATCTGAAGACTGGTTTAGAAGCCGTGTTGACACTCACCACTCTGGCGATTATGTCTTCCAGTGACTCCCGTGATAAAGTTTTCAAAGCATTTGTGGCTTCAATGACTTTCTGCCGTCCCTGGTTTATGAGGTCCTGAAGAAAAAAAAGATGACAAGAGAACATGAAAGAAGAGGCTAAAAAAAAAAAAAATCTAATAAAATCACAGATAGTGACAAACCCACAGTGAATTATCTCCACCTGCGCAGCCCTACAGACTTTCTTGTAGCTCATTATTTACTTTTTACAGGCTGCATATTTACCGTATTGTTCAGTCCCACCACTTCCAGCAACTACCAACAAAAAAAAGCTGTGACTGATTAACTCTGCTCGGAACAAATAGCAGACAGATTATGTTGGCGACGAGTTGATGGAGGAGTAGGTGAGCTAAAAGGACTTTAAATAGGAGATTTTCACCAGGTGTTCAAAGACATGAGTCCAAATGAACGCTCTCCGCGTGAGCTGGATGTGGAAGCGGACGACGTGTGAGCACTTTGATTTTTACCTCCAAGATCTGCTGTCTGCCAGAGCCTGTCTGCTGACAAAAGATATTGTGGCAACAACATAAAATCTCACACATAATAACACGGAAAGTATGCAGTACTCCTACACTCATCTCATTGTAAAACACTAACTGCCTTTTGTACCGTCTGTCCTCTCCCTCAGTCACATGGAGTATTTGCTTGGTGGAGGACGGGGCGAGCCGGGCTCGTCCACTACTAGACTGTTGTCACAATTAGCAGTGGGGTCTGAGGAATGTGGGGCGCCATGCCGTGGGGGAAGGAGGGGGAGGAGTGCGAGGAAGGAGAGGGGCATGTGGAGCTCATTACTTACCTCCAGCTGCTGGTTGTTCATGGAGGCCAAAGCCGCCATGTTGAATGAGAAGTAGCTGGAGTTGCCCATGTCCACATGGGCGTACGACGACTGGTAGTTGTTCCTCATGGACAGACCCTGAGAGATGAAAGACAGAGGAGGGAGAGGCCAATTAGGCAGGTGTTAAGAGCCACCGAGGGCATCATGGGAGAGACTGTAAACAATCACCGTGGTTGAACAGAGACACGACAGTTCCCTTCACACGGTGACTGGACCAGCTATTTACTTCATGTCCTGTCACCTTGACAACAAGGCCTTGCACATATAGATTGTTTCATTCTGCAAGAGCAACAAGTCGTCCGGTATCAGTTTGTTGTACCGTGTGTGCGTTTGTGTGTGTGTGTGAGAGAGTTGTGACCTGAAGTAAACAGTCTTCTCCCAGTAAAGGGCAGCAGGATGCCGATGTTTGTATGTAATTGAGTCTCTGCTGCAGATGGTTTTCCCGTGCCCTGTAATCTGGCCATTCGGTGTGTGTGTGTGTGTGTGTGTGTGTGTGTGTGTGTGTGTGTGTGTGTGTGTGTGTGTGTGTGTGTGTGTGTGTGTGTGTGTGTGTGTGTGTGTGTGTGTGTGTGTGTGTGTGTGCGTGTGCGTGCGTGTGTGCTGGAGCGCCAGGGGATGTCTTTGGACCAGGTCAGAGACAGGTGTGCAAACCTAAACAGCACAAAACCTCCAAACAACCACAACGCCACAATGCAGACACGCATTCCTCACTTTTGCTATTAACAAGCCGTCACTCTTGAACTTCAGCTGCATCCTCAGATGCTCTGCAGCTTTCTCACACGATCAGACACAAAATATAGACTTTTGACTTCATTTCCAAAACTAAGCGTCTGAAATCAAAATTTATGACATGGGCCTTGCTAAAAGCTTTGTACCGAGCTGAAGTCATCCCAGTGAGACCGAAGGCTCTTGGGTTCTATTTGGTTTCGGGCACCTGATCACGGTCTCAGTTTTTCCCATTTCCCCGAGTTGCAAATCTGATATTCATACACAGCTTTGCCTGGGCCAGCCCTTAAGTTGTGAAGACATTAGCAGAGGTTGGGTTACGTTCCAGTTGTTTCTCCTACAAAGCACAAAGTATACAATATGATGCTGAAAGGCCTCTTCTGGGTGAAAGAGGCTATTTTTGCATCTTTACGGAAAGACAGGTTGCAGTGATGTGAACACAGTTGAAATCCCCACATTTGACCTCGGCGCTGCTGTTTTTCCTGCGACTGGGAACCCTCTGTTCTCTTGAAAAGCAGAAGAGCTTGGAGGGAAAAGCCGCTTAAGATACAGAGGGCAGGGGAGGGAGAGTGTGTTGGAAAAATAATCATTAGAGTGAATTAGAATCTAGGATTACACGGGAGGGAGAGGGGGGATGGGGGGGGGAAGAGAAGACCTGCTCCTGCTCTCTTACAACACCCTGCCCCTTTCTCTCCATACACTTCTCCAAATAAACCCCACTAATTGCCCGATAAGAAATAAAGAGGGAAAAGGCGGTGATAATTATGTGTGCGCAGAAGAGGAGTCCCTAACCCTCCGGGGACCCACACTTGCAGTAAGTGGCCGGGACACTGCTCAAGACAGCCTCGGTGATTCGAATAGCAGAGCACCAGTCTGATGGCGGGCCAAAATGACCATCACTGCAGTCGGAGGGAAGCCCAGTCATCTGCTTACTCTTAAGATTCTACAGATCCCGCTGTAACTCGCACATCTTGACAAACAAACGCGGGACCTCGCTCAGCTCCGCTTGCACTTTGATGTCACAGAGTTTTGGAGAATGATGGACGCAAGTGCAAAGTGCTGCACACGTGTGCTTTCGATTTTGGATCCGGTAGATGTGCCAGTGCGTAGCAGTCGTGCCCGTGTTTTTCTTCTTGCCTACCTTCTTCTCTGCTTCGTATTCGGCCCAAGCCGCCTTGCGATCCTCTTCGCTCAGGGCTTCCTCCTCCTTGTGGTCCAGCAAGGAGTCGTGTTCATGGTAGCACACAATCTGGTCCTTGTTGTTCTGTAGGATCTCAGCCAGGATGGGATCCTAAAAAAATAATAAAATAAAAATAAAAAAAAGTTAGAGAGGGTCAGAGTGGGTTTCATGTCATCGGTAGAGGGGAGAGGAGGAGTTCTCTAGAGGAGCTGAAGGAGGAGCTGCTGGACTCCTCAGTAGTAAAGGTTGCTCTTTATTCAGAGTACCACAAACTCTTTTTCTGGCGTATTCACATGGAAAGTAGATTGCATTTCAAAACATTTCATTCACTGAAAAGCATGCAGCAAAAATACTTATAAACAGAGATAGAGCTTTACTGGATCAAAACTATGCTGTGAGCTGCAGCAAACAGAATTATTAAGAATTTTAACCAAAAACTATTATTGGCAGCTTTTTGAATTCACCTGATCCACAAGGCCATTCATAACCTTCTTACATTTGAAACTGATTTTAGCTGAATACAAAGGTGGAGTGAAATCCAATTCAAGACATATGCCACAGTAGTTTTTAGAGGGTTTTTTTTTGGGCAGTTTTGCATTTATGTAGAAATCACCAGCAGAGATGACAGAACCATTTGGCCACCAAGATGCCCCTAAATTATTAAAACGCAACAACTAACACAAACATTGACTTGAAAGCGAAGTTACTTTGCTTGCAACAAAAGTAGTAACAGAGGATCTACACTGACGAGGCTTTATTTTGAAGAGCAACAGGATACATCATCATAGCCTGCAGCTTGCCATTCTGTATTCATACGGGGAAACCACAGCCTCAGTTAGCATGTGACCACATGTCAAAACAATACAAATGGGTCAATGAGACCTGCACACACACACACACACACACACACACACACACACACACACACACACACACACACACACACACACACACACACACACACACACACACACACACACACACACAATTTCAACCACATCTTCGTCAGAAACGATGTGGACAGACACTTCTAACAATAAAATTAATGCATAAATATATTAGGCTTCTTTGAGACTCTGGTTTCCATGGCTACATTGTTATTGAAAACAATACCTGAGTAAAATTAAGAGAGCTGGGCCAGGCTTCACTCACACAAACATGGTTTAAATTACTCTCTCTGCAGCACGTTTGCTTTTCTTTGTCTCGACTTAGCTTTACATTAAACTGGAACTTTGCAATCTGGAAACAACGTCATACAGCAGTTGCATCATTTACGTCCACAGGGGCCAATTCACAGAGGGGCTCTGCTCTCCAGCCCCGTCTCACTTTGAACAGTGACAACGGGTGTGAAGGTGCAAACAAAATTAATCATAGATGTCATTGGCATTAAGGATAGGGGGAAAAAAAACAAACAGAAACATCAAACTATGAAATTAGGCAGTGATTGCAAACCTGTATTGAATAAACTGAAAATAAACACCAGACCAGACGCAGTGAAACTGGATCCATCAAAAGGGGAAGAAGTGAGCTGCATGAAAACTACACAAGAACTATTTTTCAGGCTTTTACAACTGCAGACAGTGACAGACGAGGTGGCTGAAACAGGTAGGAAGCGAACAAGACACGGAGCTCTTCACCCGCACACACCACAGCCGCTGATACTTGGACCCTGAACCCAATTGTGCTCCTCACTGACATGTGTTTATGTTTCCCAGCCATCACACTCAATCAGGACAAAACCAGGCCACCCCTGAACAACCAGACGTTTCAGAGCAGCGGCACAGCCAGCGATTCAACCGCTGCTTTACTCTCTAATTAGGACATAAAAGCACAGAAGAGCCTGTTGGCCTGACTCGGATAAAAGGCACCCATTGGAGTTTGTTCTGCCAAAGTAGGTGAGCACCAGGTCAAATAAAGGTCACAGTCAATGCCACCACAGGCTCTTTCGTTTGGATGGCAGGTACTTCTTACTATGACACAAAAACAAAAGTAGTCCTCTGATTTGTTTTATGATGACAATTCAACTCAATATTTTGCACAGCTTGCTGCTGATTTCCAAACAATCAGCTTGATCAGGATTTTATTTAAAAGTCTAATATTGTATAGATCCATATTTCCAATTTTTCAGATTATAAAGGAGGTCTGGTTGCTGTATAAATACTGTGAGAGCGTCAAAACGCTCACGCCCAAAGAAACGCGAGCAGTCTATGTTCTGCAACTTCTGTGATGTCACAAACAGTTATGTCATGTGTCCTCCATCAGCATGGACCGCTGTCGAGCCTTTTATGTGGAAGAAAACACTGTGCAGTCACGCCATCGCAGAAAGCTACAAGACCAAGACGAGCAAGCTATTATGGTTGGCCTGGGCATGCACAACTCAGAAAAGAGGAAACTAATCAGATGAGAGAGTCACTTCTATCAACACACCCTGAAGACACAGACACAAAACAGTCTGTGGTTGGTAGAGCTCCACAGAGAAGGTTGGGAGACAATGTTTTATAGTTTTTAAAACCTCAAACAATATGTTTATGGATGTCAAGACTGCAGATAAAACACGAGAGAAGTGGAAAGCATGGGACCTTTCAGATGATGACAACTACAGCAAACGGACACAAAATCCACAGCAGCAGCTTCTTGTGTACTGGATAAAACACCCAACTGTATAAAAACAACTGTGCTAAACAAATATCAGAATTAGTTTTTGTTTATGGTTACTAGTGTATTCTAGTTTACTATTTAAGCTTCAGCAAATTCTGGGGGGGGGAAAGCAGCAATCTGTTGAGTATTTAGGAGTTGTGTGGTATTTTTATTCAAATGCCTGAAAGAGGAGCATTTCTGACTGTCGACCGGGTAACGGGTCAGTAGAGCTGCAGGTCAAATGACAGCACAGACGTTCCCACTAGAGCAGAGTGCATTCTGGGATACCCAAGTAATCCCCACCAGCAATGGCTCTGGGGTGGTCCGGTCCATCTCCCATCCTGGTGTGGTGTGTGTGTGTGTGTGTGTGTGTGTGTGTGTGTGTGTGTGTGTGTGTGTGTGTGTGTGTGTGTGTGTGTGTGTGTGTGTGTGTGTGTGTGTGTGTCCTAAGGCAGCACTAATGATTGTAGGTAACCTGACCTACGCTATTGTCATCCTTATGGAGCTGCATGGGGAAGCCTATCACTTTACTGCAGGGGAAAAGAGAAAGGAAAAGACGCTGGGTGGGCAGATGCTCAGAGAGAATGCAGTAAACCACCCAACTCAACTCGTCTTGTACAGTTTTTGCCTTCGAGAACAAATATGGGGAGCGCGGTGAGGTGGCGGGCCATGTCTGAGGACAACCTTAAGACTTTCTTCAGATCAGACAAAACGACCTCAACAGTCTCAAGAAGAGCCTAATCATCTACCTTTTTTTTTATACTTCTCAAACAAGGCATCAAACATGCACTACATTTACTTCTATACAAAATCCTTCCTGTTTGTTTCTAATGAGAACAATTTATGCACCCTTTAAGCCAATTTTTTACAGATGAATATATTATGGCTATCCCGCCAGCAGTCCATGATATAAAGCAGTTTCCAATCTCAGCAGCTCTCGCATCACAAAGATGAAAACCACACAAAAAGTGGGCCTCATGCAGTTTATTACTTGGCACAAGCTCCTACATGTACTTCACCAATAGATTTTAGGTGGCGCTTAACTGTAAAAGGTATGATGCAGTTAAACACCCGCCTGCATTAATAGGCAGGATTTTTTTTGGCCACGTCTTCAGATACTTTCCCGAACCGTGAACATTCTCAACCATGTTAACCCAATTTCCTGCACCTTAAACGGCCAAAGAAAGTGTTGAGAATGTGTTAACCATGCTTCGACAGTCTCAGTTTTATTTTATTTCTGTCATTGCCACAACAGTAAACCTCCACTTAACAGAGAAACACATCACACAGGAGGCAATAAATGTGGAGGGAGACAGATGAAAGTTGGGAAAACAGACTTGTCATTGCCTGCCACTGCCCCCCAAAAAAAAAAACCCCAACAACTTTGAAGCGACAAAGTGACAGAACTTCTTAGTTGTTCGATGACAGTAACTGTTTTCAAGTTGTCTGTTTTTTTTGTGTGTTTGAAATGTAATCAAATGGCAGAAACCACTTTTGACACACAGGTGCGTTAACCATAGCAACCAAGGGAGGCCAGGACAGGATCCCGACAGCAGGAATGCAAGCATCCGAGATATTTGTAATATCTAACCATATCTAGTCAAAACTCTCTCTGCCCCAGCTGCACACCAATGATACACATAACTCTAGTGGCCTGCTCTAAACAGTCCCTCTGCAGAAATGCACTTAACAACGGGCGCTGTGCCTGACGTCAGGAGGCCACCCCGGCCCTCACAACCACGTTGTCTTTACACCCTGCAGGACCGGCGTACAAGTCAAAGGGTTTATCTAGCTGTCAGTCAATTAACAAAGAAACAAAATCATGCATGTCACAAAGGGCTAAAACAAGACAATAAACATACCACATTCCTATAAAAACAAGCCTCAGCTAGCAGCGGTAGGGGGGTCTATTTCTACACGAGTTAGCCAGCCGGAGCTGGGGGAAGGTCAGGAGGGATTCACAAGGAGTCCGTGAGAGTTTGATGGCAGAACTGTACTGTAGTTTCTGGTCAGTGCAGCTTTTGTAGCTCGGTTATAAAGTGGGCATGTGGAGCGGCGGCAAAGTGTCGCACACATTGAACAGATTCATTGGCTTTAAAAGGACCGGTTAGAGGAATATACTTCAATCAAACTGCTTGTCGGACAGTTGAACAGCTTCGGTAACCCCCACACCTTTTGGAAAGTCGCGACTGCATGTGACAATTTCACTGAAAGCAACTAATGCTAACTTTAACGCAGCGACTGGCCGACTGTGTGGCGGTGAGAAAGTAAGCAGGGTTGGACCTTCGCTCTCGAGCCGTCTTTACTTTTACAACTATTTCTGTCCCTTTTTGCGCATACAACCAAGTACAACTCTATGAATTATTTTGAGGAGTCTAAAAAGGTGCAGCCTGATTCTCATATTTCCATGATTATCAGTAGTTTGCCTTTAAATCTGTCGACAGCCAGTGTCTTATGAGTCCGTTTTTTATTTTTTTTTATCTGGTCATAGGTTTTGTACCCACTGATTGCCAATGTAGCATCAATGCCGCACTAAAACACAAACCATCAGTTGTACATGTAAGCTTTTCAGTGTTGTCACCAACCTGTAGTAAAGACTCGTGTCTCAACCCCTCAACCATAGAGAGAGATTCATTATAGAAGAGGTGGTACATCAGTGTCTCCACAGACCAGAGTGTAACTAATGAGGGTTAAGGCCCGTCGATGCCTATTGTCTTTTCTCACCTGCGATGACTGGGTTTCCTGCCATTACTATCATTAGAGCTCTCTCCACCTGCATTACAACAAGCTTAGGCATGTTTTCTGAAAGCTGGCAAAAAACACTTACCCACGTAGAACTAGACGGGGCTAGCTGACGGTGGGTACACGAAAAAATGATTTACAACACCACCCTGACAGACTTACTCCTGTAATCTGCTGATCGCTGATAAAATGTTTAGAGAGGATTTTCCTTTAAAGGTCAAAGTGACTTACTACCCCTAATGAGACAAGCATGGTCTGTTTTATTGCTCCAGTCTGCTCCTGTCTATACTGTTGTTCGAGTGCAGCCTGCTCACAGCCGTTCAGGGTTCCTGTCAGAGCCTAATGACCACTGCAGCCATCACCTGCTGAGAGCAAAACACACGAGGCACGCCCACAGTGCGCCTGCCTGACCGACGCAGCACAACACAGGAACATTTGCAGAGAGCGCTGTAGAGTTGTATAAAACTGTCCACAGACTTCCACCACAACTTCTAATTGTACAAGTGGCAACATGTCAGATGGAGGAGTGTGATGAACAGGAAGTAGGTAAGAGTATCTCAGGATGGGTGGGTGGGGAGTCAAAATCTCATGTCTGGGCTGCGAGGCCCTTCTTTGTCATTAGCGGGAAGTGCGCCTGCTTCCTTTGTCTCCAATTAGTTTTTCTGAAGAGCAGAGAGACATCTTTAAGAGAGGGGTTTAAATAATGACCCTTCATCATGCAGCGGAGGCCAGAGGGAGGAAAAGAAAAACAACTTTACTGAGTGCGCTTTGAACATTTGGAGGCAGAGTGGCGAGTCATGGCAACAGATGGTGGCGATGATGGCAGGGAAAAGACGGAGTGGGGTGATGGTGGTCGGGTGAGAGAGTGGGAAAAGTAAGGAAAAGCAGGAGGAAAGTGAAACTAAAGGTAGAATATGAGAGGGAGGGCGGTGCAGAAATAAGCATAGAGAGATCATGACAAAGAGGAGGACAGCAGAGAAAAAGCAAATCTGTAGTCACAAATGCAAAAAATGGGACAAAAATAAGGTGCCTAGGCACAAATATCGACCTCTGTGACCTGAGTTTCGGATCAATATGCCTCTCTGGCTGAGAAAACTTCTCGGTGAAGATTGAGGAGTAGACGTACAAACCTCAAATCTATCTCTCCTTCTGTGCAAAGCGTTGTTGGCTGAGAGTGATGGAGGGTTTCTGACTCATCTTCACATCATTCCAGACGGCAAATTCCTTCCATAATACAGCAGTCCTGCTGCCACATCATAGTTAACCCCCTGGCCAAACAGGTCGGCTTGTTAAAGAGCTTGTCAGCCTCTCCGTCTTTAATACTGTGTCACATAAATGTCACTGGGCTCATTAAAGATCATACAAGACTAACAGGCCGCAGCTCAATGAACACATCTTTCCTCTTCAAATCTCCAACTGTGCTCCGCTACTAACGCTTTAGAGAAAGATGGAGAGTGAGAGCAATGATATCAGCTGTCTCGTGAGTGGGTTCACACAGCGCTCCTACCTGTTAATACCCACGAGGGGAATAGCAACATCTTTTGACGGCATGAATTAAAAGCAGATTTTTCCATAAAGGTGCACTGAAAGGTCTCTTGATTGTCCAATGAAACAGCAAGCAAGCTGCATATACAGTGTTTCTTTTCTCCAGTCTGTTTACCGATTTCTGCAGGTCAAACCAAAACAAAGAGCTAAAAACACTTAAGAAACAGATCTGAATAAACCCAGAGACTGCAGGAGTGGGAAAGATCAACAGAGAAGAGAAAGATAGAAAGGAATAAATGAAAAAAAGAAGCTTGCAGGTTTATAGCAGGGCAGCAGCAGTGTTGCAATGAGAAGACTATTTAGTAAATAGCTGTAAACAGAGAGATCTGTGCAGCTGTGCTGGGTTGGATGGCCCATCTAAGGGCTGTGTGTTCTTATTAAACCCCGGTTGGCCCAAATAGTGACACAGCACCTGCATTAAGAGGAGAGGAGGCGAGTGCAGGATTATGAAAGGAAACGAGAAGAAATAGAAAGACCCTGGAAAGGCTAAACAGGATACAAGCTGGCATTGGATCTAAATAGTTTATCACTAATGTGCTAAACTTCAAAAGGAAGAATATACTACTCGCTGCAAGTCAGGAAAAACAAGTTTGGCATTTAAAATGGCTTTGTGTGCCATGTTTGTTGGAGGACAGAAAAAAGAGAGACTATTTTACTACCGTTAATAGGTTTCAGCTTGATTTTCTACATTTCCTTCAGGGATTGGTCTAAAGAAAACCATGAAATCTCAGTCAATGGTTCTTCAAAGCCCAATTACATGTCTGAGTTCATCTAAATTTAATTTCTAAAAAGCTGCTTAGCTCGGCATTTAAGTTAAGTTTATGTTAAAAATCTAAATGCATACATACAGTATAAGCATGTTTACCTTAGGGAGCATGGGTGTGGCTTTCTTGCTCTTCTTTTCTGAAGGATCATCCAGCATGTCGGGCTCAAAGGTGTAGAGCTCGGCCAGCTCGTTCATTGTAAAGTGCCTCTCAATCTGCTGCTGGTCCACAACACGGAATGACAGAGACTGCTTGGTTACCTGCCGCTCGTAAATCTTCTCCTCCATTGTACCCTGAAAGAAGAGAATGAAATAAGGAGATCAAATTACACGGTTACATGAAGTTCCTCTCGTGGCATTGATGAAGCCACTAAAAACTCTCTGCCCGTCAAAATTACATATTTTTTTTACAAACAAAACAACAATAAAAAAACACAGCTCAGATGTAACTCTTCACATTTGCCTTCATTCAGTACGTGCGGATCTATGAATATGCAACTAGTACCCTCCCCTTGTCTCACAGCGATGTGAGAATGCTGACCAAACATCATAATTGTTAGACATCTACTTTATGTCAATAAAAACAGGTATTACAGTTTAGTGTGGAAGTTGCTGGTATATTGAATAATTGAGGTGGGCCACAACTTATATCAAGCAGTTCATTGACATCCACTTACTTATTATATCTATTTGCTGGTCATTAGTGGCCAGTCAAATTGTAAAGTTACACACACAAAGACACGTGCACAAAGACTAAAGCTCACCTGGGCCAGGAACCGGTAGACATAGACAGTCTTAACCTGGCCAAAGCGGTACACCCTGAAGATACTCTGGACGTCGTAGGACGGGTTCCAGGACGCGTCAAAGATGATGACCCTGTTGGATGCCACCAGGTTGATGCCGAGTGAACCAGCTCGTGTTGAAATGAGAAACAAGCGACCTCTGTGTTGGAAAGTGGCAGAGGGAGGGAAGCAACTTTAAGTACTATTTATGTCCAACAATATTTGTACTTGAAGACGTATTAGGAAACCATTTAAACTTGAGATGTTTGAGAAACTTGGTCTCGTAGTGTTGTATTTTATTGAAGAGAGTGAAGGCAGTTCACCTTATGTTAGTAGTGTCGTTAAACTCCTCAGCCCACTTCTTCCTGGTGGTGGCATTGGTGGAGCCGTCCAGGCGATAGTAGTCGATGTTCCTGAACCACTTGCCTTCACCTTCACAAACACATCACAGTTAAGAAATCTGTTTTGACTATTTGTCACCATCTATGCCCCACAAAATCTTCAAAAGCACACGTGTCACCATCAACTGGACCTTTTCCTTGCCATAAGGACTTACTTTGGGTATTATCAGACAGCAGATAGATGGCTGTGTTGGTTACAGGCCAGCCGTGTATAGCCTTCAAGATGGTAACCCCCCCCCCCACCAGCCTTTTCATAACCAACATTTCAGTATGTTTCCAATTATGGCACTGTGATCTTTTCTTTACAAATTACAAACCCTTGAGCAAACATTTTTTGTGGAATAAAAAGTCAAGGTCTAATCATTTTCAAAATGAAAGCAAAAACAGCTGCTGAAGTTTAATTAGGAACATGACCTTACACCAGCGGCAATGTGTATGTGTGTGTCTGTGTGTGTTTAAGGGTAATAAGCACACTAGCGTGTACAAGAATACATGTTGCATGTGGGCTGTGTTACGAGTCTGAAACTTGCATCTCTGTCAAAACACGTCAGCCTTCTCCAAAGTTACTCTTAACATTTTTTTTTTTTGTTGCTCTCACACAGTTCGGTCAGTTTAAAGATACAATGCAAAACCAGAAAAATGAACCTTGAGACGACAACACGGCTCCTTAGCTCTGTGAGGGGACGGGTTAAATTATTGTACATTGCTCGGCAATTTTAGGATAACATGAAACCAAGAGCCGACTTTGAAATCCTAACATTAAGAAGGAAGCTGTTCAAAGACGCACAAAAGGTCAACACAGTTAGAGCGTCCTCAATAAAAGAATGAAAAACATACCTTTGTACAGAGAAGGTTTGTCTTCCTCTTTAGCTCTGGAAGCCAGCTCCAGGAAATCCTCAATCAGGTCCAGAGAGATGAGGGACTGACTGAACACCAACCTGAGGACAAACATAAAGATACAGTCATGTCAGTCTGATTAATCCCAAACACTTTCCAGTAAAACTGCAAACCGAGAGAGAAAGGTTCTACTTGCAGAAAGTACGGTCACACTTACACTTTGTCATCTATTTCCTCGGCCATGCGCAGGATCTCAAACAGGAGCATTATCTTGCTGGAGTGCTCCAGGATCTCTGCATCTGCGTCGGTGACAAAGTCCCGGTGCCAGTCAGCCCCGGGACTCCCGGGTGCAGAGCTAGAGGCCCGAGCTGTTTGAGATGCACAAAAGGTACAGATTAGTGTTCATAGTCTCACAACGTCGAGCCTGTGAAAAAAAAATACATCAAGCCTCACTATTAAATGATTATCTGCTACATCACAGCAACAGTGTGCAAAAATGTCATAAAATGTGTTTTTCCTGTGTCCATATGCTCAATCAAAATCCTGATCCTTGATAATCTATTTATTGAATTACATTTTTTCCTCAACTTATATTAACATAATAATACAATGACATCTAACATACAGCGACCCCTGAAGCATCACAAAGTCAGCTCAGGTTTGTTTTGCTTTACTTTAGTGGGTGATTATTGCACACAACCCAAAAACACTTTTCCATTGACTGAATCACCTTTAACCAATCAGTTAGAACCACAAAAACTGAATACTGTACTGAGTTCAAACTATGCTGCTTAAGTTGCTATCTAATGCCAGCCATCCAAATCTGCAAGATCTGTCCAATTTCCAGCTGCTAGTATCAGTCAACACTAACTCGATGTTTTTCAGACAATTCAGGAACAAAAACGGAGCTACAAGGCTACTAACATTCAGAATAACATGTGGAAATAAGTGGTAAAGAGCACCATTGGTTTTTTCAAAAACGGGTGTAACTAGTCTTGTGTTTCAGTGCCAAAAACAGTCCAGATATTCCCACATACAGCTCTAGTCCCTCTTTCATCCAGCCAACGACCCAAAATGCCCACGTGACAAACTTACGTTCCTCAACAACCTCAGGTCTGCTTCGACCTTCTCCGTTCTTGCCACGAGAGCTGCTGTTCCACTCCTTGATGACCTCCACATCATCACTGTCCGAGTCATCGGAGCCCTTCTTTTTTCCTTTACCTTTCTTCTTTTTCCTATCAGGACGGAGGAACGCAGTAGAAGACGGGATCAGTGACAGTAACATATGCAGGAGAGAGGGGCCAGTTAAATGAGCTCGTATCGGTGTAAATGTAGAAAGAAACAAAGAAATGGATGTGATTTTACTTTTTTTTCTCGTCCTCAGAGGTCATACTCATGGAGGATTCATCTGTTTCTGAAGCGATGAATTCGTCCATACTGTCCTCGTCGAAGAAACCCTGCAAGAGAGTGCACTTTGTGTGAGGCTCGACTGTGCGGTGATATAGGTCAACCAAACACAGAGCGGGATCGTGGGCAGCAGAAATGATGCATAAGGGGAAAATTCTGCTGCGGCGGCAATATGTGTGTTGTTCTCCCCCGGTGCATGACCTGTCAGCAGTACGTTTCTATTGTTTTCCCACAGTGTATGTGTGATTTGTGCTAATGTATTCCCAGTTTTTCAGTTGGTGTTTAGTGTGGTTTAGTTTCGTCTTCCCCAGCCCTACCCTGTTTTCTTTACTGATGTAGTCCAGCTGAAGGCACCAGGGATGGGTCCAGATTCTGCTGAGCATCTGGAAATCCTGGAAGAGTTTGGTCCCCGCGCGGCCACGGCCCCCCTCAAAAGCATTCCCAACACCTGCACGCAAGGGAAAGAGAATGAGAAGGAAGATGGCTGTGTGTTTGCAGTATGCTCTCAATCTCTGTACACATACAGACAATAAAACACAGAGTAACAAAACTTAAACCTTCACGTCTGCCCCTAAACCTGACCCGTCTATTATTTACACAAATCAAATTGACAAGCAAATGCGGAAGCAATGTGGAAACTTAAAAAGAATCTATGGAGGTCAGTATTTAAATGTCTAATCTCAGTCGTCTAATATGTTCAATCAGCTGCTTCCCAAAGTGAGCGGCAGCATGTTGGCCTGCACTGACCCCACGAAGTCAGAAGTTACTGCGAGTATCAAACAAGCAGCAGCAAAAGGAGTCACCCTGCAGACTGACTGGTGGTCCAAAGACACCACTGTGGAGGTCCAGAGCCAAAGTCACAACATCAGCAGTGTGCACTGTGGACAACCCGGCCTAATGAGCCACAGCACCCCCCCCCACACCACTCCTGCTCTAACATACCAGCTCTCCTGTTCTTTGTTTTTGGTTTTGGTGTAAAACCTCCGGCCCCTACTGCCTCTAAATTTCTTTTCCTTTTCCTTTATGCCCCCACACCCCCCACCCCACCCCCTTTTACCCTACACCCTCTGCTCCCTCTCTCCCAGAGCTCTTCATTAGGGAGACGTGGGAAACTGGGCTTAAACCCTGCCTGCGGCACTGTGCCAGCTGCCACGCACACACACGCACGCACGCACACATTCTTGAGAGGAAAGTCCACTAAACGACTTAACAAAGCTCCACCAAAAAGGCCTTCCATTTATCCAAAAACCTTGTCTGAGTAAGCGACATCCAGTAAAGAGAGCACTTTTAGGAGAAACAGGACTCCTGCAGCGGCTTTAGCCTCGTCCTGGACTACACAGTTTCCAGTGGAATTCTCAAATGAATTATATTTTGGTCTGAGCGTAGGCTGAATATTTGTCTGTGCAATCAGACTTGACATGGAAAAAGCCCTGCTAGCCGCTGCTGACACCCAAAAAGTTCACAATTGTTTGAACCAAGTAGGTCAAGTGACCGCCGCCATTCTCCAGACCCGGAGCTCCACAAAGCTTCATGAGATCATGGCTCTCACCTGTGAAGTGCTCCAGGTAGTATCTGTAAAGTTTACACTGGATCGGAGTTATTCTGACCGACAACACGTACTCGTGTTTGGGAGGCAGGAACTTGGTGAGTGCTGTGTAATCTTTCCTCTGTGGAGAGCAGAAAGAAATTATTCTCTTTAGGAGGCAGAAATAAATAAATCAAACAGAGGCTGAATTAACAGTTTTACACATTTAGTTTTACCTGGACACAGCCAGCCAGCATCTCATAGAGAATGTGAGCCCTCTTCTTCATGATCCGGACATCGTGAAGCGTGGAGTCGGCGCACTGACCGTTCTGGATGGGGTTGATGAAGCGGTTCCTGAACTCCTTAACTGACCCGAGCAGGTTTTCCTTGATGAAGTTCACCATGCAGTGGTCTGGTAAGACGGAGGTAAAAATGTACATTTTGACAGGCACACAAAATCTTAACCTACCATCCTCTGAATAAAACCAGTTTGTCAATTACAGAACCTTTTTAATATATGGACCACACAGAAACAAGGAAGTCTCACATTCAATGAGGTTGTTTTGGAGAGGCGTTCCCGTCAGCACAACCCTCCTCCTCGTCCTGATAGAATTCATCGCTTTGGACACGGCAGAAGCTTCATTCTTCAGGATGTGACCTTCATCGCAGATCACCAAGTCTGGACCTGATGAGAAGGAACAAGGACATTTTTAATTTGGACAATTTTAGGTCTGTCACAACAATAACATCCCACAATAAAAGTTAAAAAAAAGAAAAGAAAAAAAAGAATACAGTAGAGGTCTTTTTCAGCCTGAGATCTAGTGTCAGAGATTTTAGCCTCATTTAATGTTAAAAGCTGGCTTATTTGAGCCACATATAACTGATGTTATCTGTCTGGGTGTAAACAAAGCTAAAAGGTCAGCAGGTTAAAACACTGGCACTGCTCATGCTCAGGGGTTTTGTAGTTTGGCCTTAACAATGTGTAGTTTACCAATTAATGGAGTGTTTTTATTGCAATTTCCAGCACTTTATCTACTTATTTTTGGTCAAAAGAAGTTAAGCACTGCAATCTTCCAGTATTAGCTGTGTGTTTGCCAAAAAGCAAACTTCACATTTGAAAAAATAAAAATCAATAACATTAAGTTTTCTGTTACATGTATTTTGTAAAGAATTTTACGTCATCAAAACAACCGTAAAGTTTCCCTGGAGTGCCAACTCTGAAATTGAGATGTCTATAAAAGGTGGATTGGATGTCAGCTGGGAATTTGTATTAAAAATCCAAATTTATGTTTGTCAAGTGTATGAATGTAATCTTGAAGTGATTAAAAGCTGCATTAATTAAAGATACGACTGTCCGGGCTGGGGCCGCTCTGCCAATACACAGATCATTTTACAGACAGCAAAGAGAAAGGTGGCCCAAAAAGGAGTTTGTTTTTTTCTGCATTATTTTTTACAATTGTGTTTTCTTAAGCTTTAATAAAACTTAACAAAACGCCGTACCTGGATCTACCAGCGTCTTCTGAAAGGTCTCTTTGAGTTTCTTGCTCTTGATGTTCCGGCCCTGCGTCAGGTTGCGGTACATCTCGTAGCCCATGATCATAACCCCACCTGACTCTTGCCACTGCTGGAGGGCATACGAGCGCTCCTGCGGCCTCTTTACTGTGGCCAGCTCAGTCACCTGTCAAACGCACCAAGGATCAGTATGCTAAGCGGCGCACTGCTGTCAAACAGAAACAGTTTGAACGGTTACAAGAGCGACGTCTTACCTCTAAACTCTCCTCATCCTTCATTCCTACTTGCCACTTCTCAAACTCGGTGAGCCAGTTGAGGACAGTGTTCAGCGGACAAACCACCAATGCTGTGGTGAAATCGACTTTATCACAAAGCAGCAACGTGTGAAGGAAGGTCACCACCTACAGGGCAAAATGAGAACTACAGTTAAACACAGGGACAGCAAACCGCTTTGAAAACATTGATTCACAAAGGATCTGACAAGTACACAGAGTATTACAAAGTATTAGAGTCACATCAGGAAAATAAACGAGAGGAAGATGTTTTATTATTTTGCATTTTGAGAACATGTCAAACTTGCGGTGTTAGTGCCAGGCAAACAACATTTTGACTTTAATCTCAACATTTCCACTGTATTTACAGCATTCAAAACAAAGTCAAATAATCTTCCTCTTCTTATTCCTTTGCTTGATGTGAAAGAAGTTGATCTGATGAAAGTAACTGTTAAAAGTTCTTCCAAAGTGAACTGTGTTTTATTTATGTCAAAACAAAATAACATTTCATGCAACTTCAGTTTCTTTTATTCCTATTGCACAGCTTCAGTGGTATTTATAGCCCAGACAACAGAGACATGCTGTGTGTGTTCCTCACCTGCAGAGTTTTTCCCAGACCCATGCAGTGAGCGAGGATGCAGCCAGAGCCGACAGATTTCTCAATCTTCTTCATGGACTCACAGCAGCAGTCCCACATAAACTGCACCCCTGAAACACAACACAAAGACAGAGGGGCCGACATTAGTCTGAAGCATCTTACCCTTGTTCCACTGATATTGCTGTCAGATACAAATGTTTTTAGCGACTGAATTCACTTCTTCCTTACCATCGACCTGGTGAGGTTTGAGCTTCGTGACGAGGTTCCTGTGCACCTGCAACAGCGGCTCCTTGGTCTCTTCATCCTCATCCAGCACCAGCTTGGTGGTGATGGGACAGGTCACCTGGGAAGACTCCTCCACCACAAGCACCTGAACACGGTTTAGAGGCAGGGAAAAGAGGGACACACAAAAAGATGGAATTTGCTGAAGTCAATCATGTATAACCTGAAAGGAAAATACAAGCTCATATCCTGCAATCTGATCATTGAACTGTAATTCTGCAAGAGTGCTAATGGACAGCTTTCATCTTTCTAACACAACTAAATATCTGCTGTTTTATCTCTGACCAGATACATTTACATCCGCACATCTTTATACGAGAAGAAAGACGAATTACACTAATGGATCATCATGCACTGTATTTACCTTTCTGAAAAAACAAACGACCCTGCATGGTATGAGGGTAGTTATGCCATACTCTAACTCTACTAAAATATTTTATTATTTTTAAAAACAAAAACCTAGCTGCTAATTATGTTGTTGGCACACTGGTGCCACTGAATCATGAGCGTGCTGCTCTTGGCTCATTAATGTTCGCAGGAAAATTGAACCACTCCAACTTGACTTCTCCACAGAGTTGACTGAGTCTTCTATGAAGCCAACTTGACCCGAACACACACCCACAAACAAATACACGCAGACAAAGCTGGTGTGACCATCAGGTTGAACAAACTGAGGCAACGATGGCAAATAAGGGTTGGCGTGAGAGGGCGCAAGAGTTAAAAAGATAGCTGTGTCCTTATCAGTCGCATCAAACAGCTGCACAGCCAGCTGTGGCTCTGTGTGGCCATCATCTCCCTCCCGTGATTCCCTCCAGATAACGATGTTTGGTTTGGTCGCACGGCTCTGCCCACCCACTAACTGCTTATGTGCTGTTATCTACATCACCGTTTAAATACAGAGGAAGCTTTTTGTGCACCGTTACAGACTTGTTTTACATGAACACCGAGGTTTAAAAAAAAAAGAAAAAAAAAAGAAAGGTAAAAGCGTGGCTGCAAAGCTCAATGTATCCTGAAAAAGATGTCACTAATTGTATTAAAATTGCGATCTTGATTCATGCCACTGCTGCATTTTCATTAAGGACAATAGCTGAATAAAAACCAAGTGCTCCTACTTTCTGCAAAGCAGCAGAAACCCACATTGAGGAAAATAAACCCAGTGAGAGTGAGTGAGAGACACTGGAGAAAAGACAACACTCGTCCAAAGGTTGTGTAAGCAACAGAAGAGACTGAAGTTTATGGTTTGTATGTTCAGTGTCAGATTCAGGAAGCTGCTGCATTTAAGCTAAAAACAAGAGTGCTTCCTTTCTGTTGTCCAGTTGATTTACAGGTCCAACATCAGGCACCATGTTTTTTGTTGCGTTTCCTTCCGTACCAGTTAAATGAGGGCAATAATCAACTATAATGAGAACAAATTAGAGCGCGAGAATTGTGATCTCAATTCCAAGCAAGAAAAGTGATATTTATTCAATCTGGAGTCGTGCAGCCCTCGTGTGCAGGTGTTCCTTCGAGTGTACCATTTAAAAGCATCATAATTTCACCTGTTTGCTGCATGAATGTGACCCGAACCCCATGTGATGGTGAACTGCTGATTGGATAGTCAGGCAGCTTAAGAAATATCGGGTAAAAAGAGTTGGTTTCCAGTCGTTCCTGTGAGCTCCCAAACCGGCATTAGCAACCACATCATGCTGTGATGAGATGTGAGAGGAGCTGTTTTTGGCCGACACGTCGTACTTGCAGGCCATGTGACACTTATGTTTCTCACACTTTGGAGGAGTAGATTTGGAGTTTAATCATTTTAAGAGTGTTACAAACCCGCCCGACTTGCAGTGGTTCTTATTAAAACCTCGCTCTGTATCTGGCTGAATTTTCAGAGAACCGGTGTTACCCTGGCAACCAAATGTTACACCCAATTCACTTGGGTATATGATTTGGTTTAGTGAGTATACAGTGTACACGTTCCACTGCTGCACGGCTCATCATTAGCTCCTCTAACACATTTCCACGTAAAGGACTAAAATGTCCTCACAGTATCGAATGAGGCCTTGAACATTTAACCTGGTATTCAGTGTTACTGGGTCACTACTCCACCGACGTGGTGACGATGCAACAGCTCTGGGCTTTGAAGTCTGCATTTCCAATAACAGCAGGACATTTCATCGGTACCTCTCTGAGTTTCTCCCTGAGTGCCTCTCTCTCAGCAATACGTTTCCTCCTGTCCTCCTCTTCCTTCAGAGCATCTCTCGTCTCCGTCCGCAGACTGTTGACCTTCAGGATTTTGCGAATCTTTTTGCGGCCTTTGCGCGCTTCATCTTGGTCGTCTTCATCTTCCTCTCCACTCTGTGGAAATGAACATTAAGTTGAGCCCTCTGATCTTTAGCCCTTAGGAAACATTTTTATCAGAGCAACCCTGAGATTCATTTGTGCCCTCAATAATCCTCACAACACACTCCAGGGTAAATTGTAATTACATTTTATGCGTCATGCATGACTGGACTAGCAAACTTCATGCGGGTCCATCACCTCCACCAAGGAAAAAATAAAGTCTGGGACAGTTCAAGAGTGCATCGCATTTAAAACACCTTCTCATTGCTGGAAGAGGAATCCTGAACTTTGATCCTGCGTCGCTTCTTCTTCTGCTTGTAACTTCTCTGTTTCTCGTCATCCTTCTTCTTTGAGGATCTGCACATACAGAGCACAATTTAACTGAGCAAGAGCAGCACTACGTGAATCCAGATCCACTGGCATTAGAGGAAACTGCTGTCACTGATTGGACGGGAGATCGATCTTCTCACCTGGTCTTTCGACGCTTCTCATCTTTATCTGATTCGCTGACCTCCTCACTGATCCCCGACTCTTCACTGGACTCGGACTTTTCAAAGTCGGAGTCTGCAGAGTCGTCGCTGCTCACTGACAGACAAATAAAGAACCAAGAAAGAGAGTCACTTTACGGTTTATGATTTGAAAATATTTGTAAACAGAGTTAGACAAATTAAAGATGAAGAAATTGACCTTTCTGCCCTGACTTCTTCTTGCCCCCTTTGCTCTTCTTCTCAGCTTTCTCGTCTCCTGATTCACCCTCACTCAGGGAGAGTTTATGACGAAGCAGTTTGTGGCGTCTGCCTCTCTTCTTCACTTCAACATCAGAACCAGAGTCTTCTGAATCGTCATCGTCTTGACGGAGAGAAACAAATACTTTGAGCCCAATCACAGTTCGGCAGACTTGTTAGAAATTGACAGGTTATATTTAGTAAATATGGAACCTTGCTGCTCTTCTTCTTCATTTTCTTTTTTGACTTTCTTGGAGTTCTCGTCCTTATCTCCTTCATCATCAGAGGAGCTCTCTGCTCCCGAAGAATAGTTAGATTTGATTTGGGCGAGAAGCATTTTCTTAGCAATCCTTTAGGAAAAGAAAATACAGACAGACAAAACAGGAATGTTTAACATGAAGCACACAATATAAAGGTGCTTTTACAAAATGAGTTTAATTAAAAGAGTCTGAGCAAAAACATTTCAAGTGTTTCAGTCTTACCATGTAAAGCTCCCTGACATGACTTATGTTGTAAATTAACGCTATAGAATTATAACTAATTTCATAGTGAATGCTGCCCAGTGGACACGTTGTGAAGTACTTCAAATGAAAACTTTCTTCCGTGTTCTTCGCTTAGCGAGTCAAGTATCGAGTATACTACCTCATCAATACATTTAAGCCTTTCTACCCAATAGATATGTAGATGTTTTCATCGCTGACCTTGAATGATGACGACAAATTGAAACTTGACGTTTTCTAAATACCTGTTTTCAGGATCATCGTCGTCATCTTCACAAACTGGAGCGCCTTCCTCTTTTGTGTCCCCTTCATCTCCTGTACAATAAAACATGCAATCAATGGAAGAGCATTCACGTCATCAACATGGCTCTGTCCTGCAGTAACGGTGCAATTTGTAACGATAAAACATATTCATATGATGATAATAGCAACATTTAGACTTATTGACGCAGCATAGTATTATGAATCGAGCAACCTGCGCAAAGCAACAAGCTCAAAGCAGCTGTTTTCTACATAATCTGAATCTCACCGAGTTACTGTTGTTGTTGTTCATAAACTAAAGAACTGAGAAAGTGTTACAGTTAAATGTTTTACTGAATATTTGAAGACAAACTGTTAACTTTACACTGACATATAAAAATATATTTTGTTACAACTATATGTTCTTGAAATTGATTACAAAATATTTTTCAGTATTTTGTGATATTGTCAAGAACATCCTCGTCGCAAAAACACCGTGAAAGGTCTTAAGATGATTCCATCCATCATTATTACCCGCTGTATTCTGAACAGGGTCACGGCCTATCACAGCCCGATATGTACGTACAAACACGGAAGTGTGAATACATGTGCCAGATGAGTAACTTCCCGTAGCTATAGCAACTATACACACTATATATAATCTCCTGTGACTTCTGACAAGAAGCCAAATGACTGAAGTTTGCAAAATATAAAACCCTTCTTTTCATGCCTGGATTTAAAAATTACCTGAGGATTGACGGAAGGGTCCGCTGCCTCCCACCAAGTCATCCTCCACAATGGGTTTGATCTTTTGCGCGTCGCTGTCCTCTCCGGAGTCACCTTCAGCCTGCTGCTCCTCCTCATCCTCACTGGAGGACGACTGCAGCTTGGAGGCTGCTTTGGAGCCCTTTGCTTTGCGCTTCTTCTCATAAGACCGCTTCCGATCTGCCCCCTTCCTTTCAGGTGAGTTTGTGTCTTCCTCTTTTGCGTCATCTTGCTTCTTCACACGGCTAGATCTCCTCTTCGCTGTGCTCGCTTTACTCTTTTTCTCCTTCTCCTGGTTGGAGTCGGAGTCTGAGGAGTCAGAGTCTTTCTGCTTCTTTTCAGAAGACTTCTTTCGACTGGCCGTCTTTCTCTCAGGTGAGTTTTTGTCTTCTTTAGCTTCCTCCTGTTTCTTCACACGGCTCGATCTCCTCTTCGCTGTGGCTACTTTACTCTTTGACTCCTGGTCAGAGTCGGAGTTTGAGGAGCCTGAGCCGTTCTGTTTCTTCTTCTTGGATGTCTTCTTTCCTTTATTCTCTTGGTCTGAATCAGAGCTGTCAGATTTCCTTTTGCGTTTGGCCGAACTTTCTTCATCATGTGTGGATGCATTTTCTTTGAATAAGCATTTTTTAGCAGTTGCACTTCCCTGTTCCTCATCTGTGCTCTGGCCTGCTGCAGCCTTCTCTAGCAGTACGTGAGGAACTTCATCGGAGTCGGAGTCTTCTGTCTGTTTCACCGAAGCCTCGGTCTGCTTCCCATCCTCTTGTTTGGTGCTACTTGATCTCTTGGACGATTTGGCCTTCTCCTTGTCCTTACCGTCTTCCTCTGACTCAGACTCAGAGGACTCATTCTCACCCTTCTCAGCCTTCTCAGCTTGCTTCCTCAAAGGAGTGGTCTTCACTCTACTAGAGCGGCGGCTGGGTGGTGGGCTGTCTGTCCCATCTACTGTATCCGAGGCAGCACTTTTCTCCTCCTCGTGTTCTTCTTTACCCTCTTTCTCTTTCTCTTTTTTTTTGGACCTGGAGGAACGTGACCCACAAGTTGTCACGACTGGCACAGGAGTCAGTTTGACAATGAGGTTCTTGACCTTGGGTTGAGGGGATTGAGAGTCTGTTGTGTTTTCATTTGACTTTGTTTCAGTGTCTGTGTCCAAATTGGTGTCAGTCTGTGAGAGCATGGAGGAATCTGCAAGACTCTCCACCATCTGAAAGAGCTCTTCTGGAACAGAAGGAGGCACAGACATAATGTCGTGATCTAAGGACATTTCACCAGTTGGCACTAGCCCCTCATCACACACTTCAGTTTTAATGATCTTTTTGGTTACATCAGTTTCTGTTTGGTGGTCGGTCATTTCCGGCTCATTCGACACTTGATCATTTTTCATGTCCTGCTCATTAGGTGGCTCCGTCTCCATCTCTTGAGCAACCTCAGCCTCTTCAACTGAATCCGCCACATTGTCCGGGTGATCGTTTTCTGCAGGTGCCGCAGCATTTGTGCTCTTTCTCACAACATGTTGCCCTTCGTTACCATTCTGCAACTCCATGCTTTTGAACTCGGGATCCAGAGCCTCCTCCAAAGCACTGTGGGCTTTTTGCAAATCAGAAAGGACGGCCTTGAAGGCCTTCAAATGCCGATACCTGATAGACTTCTCTCCCTGGTCCTCGGCTGCCTGCTGGATGAACTGGATGAACGTATTGTTCAAACCTGTTGTAGTTTCAACAAGCTTTTTTGCTTTCTTTATAAGTTCTTTGGGTAGCTGCAGTTTTTTGTAGGAGAACGTCATGGTCCCAGAGCCTTCACTGTGTTCTTTTCCATTGACGACTGCTTTGTGCTCTTTGGCCGCTTTGTTCTTGTGCTTCTTGCTCTCGCACTCCTCGGTTTTATCCGTTTTCCGTTGCTTGAGTTGCACAAGTTCCTGCTTCTCCATGACGCGATTGCATTTGGAGACCAGATCCTGGAGGGGCTCGGATCTGCAGACATAGCAGTGCCACTTAGAGTTCTCGTCAGTGATGTCCGACAGCTCCTTCCTGCCCAGGTTACGCAGAATGCACTTCTTGCAGAAGGCGTTGTTGCAGTAGTCACAGCAGATGAGCTTGCCGCCTTCAGCGCACCACCTGGGGAGAAGAAGTTCAATAGTGTTTGAGGTCAATTAGAAAATCTTCAAAATAGGAAAAATATGACTAAAAATAATTGGCACATAAAACAAAAATTGATTTGAAAGAAATGAATGATGATAAAATAAACATTTTCAATATTTCATTAGATGGACATTCAAGTAGTTACGCTCCTATACATTTTCATTGTGAATCCTATTATACACAAACAATATTAAAGTCATATAGCTAGATAGATCGATAGTTACTTTATTAATCCCACAAGGGGACATTTTTTATAAATGTTGTGCTCTTTTGAGACGCCCAACAAAACCCACAATGTTACAACTCATATCTTTTTAATTCTGTTGTGTATCTTCTAGTCACTTTAGTTTGACAAATAAATCATAATGTTTTGTTGGTCGAGAGTGAAATTTTGTACCTGCACTGCTCATCCATCCCATCAGAGTCTCGGCTGATGTCATCACTTGTGTAGTAATTGTAGCATGACTAGAGGAAGAGGAAATAATGCGATCACTCGTACATCAAGATCGTAAAAAAACTGAAAGATATCATTGTAGATCATCACAGAAATGGTCATGAAAATATGTGAAATAGGTAAATGGGGTTTCTTACCTTACAAATGAGCACTTTGAGCGCGGGATGCACAAACACAGAGTTGCGCTGAAACTGGTTTACTTGTTTACCGCAGGCGGTGCAGTTTACCTTCTTCTGCAGGGTATCATCTGTGATAAAAGAAATCAATAATTGTCACTTTTGCCCTCATTCACTTTGATCTCCCTCATTAAATTATTTATCATTTTCAGGAGATCCAGTTCATTGGCTCTAAATATCTATGCATGCTCACTTGTGAACATCAACATAGCAAACACATGTTTTGTTTCTAAATAGGGAAATTAAATTACCTTTTTTCTTCTGTTTGAAATCCACTCGGAGCTTCATGGCCCCTTTATTTTCATTCCCAGCTGGTCTTATCACTAAAGTGCCTGAAAAACGAAACAGCAACGTTTCCAAATATCAGTATTAACACTGTCTTAATCAAAACCAACAAGCAGCTTCCTATAGTTCATACCTTTAGATGCGCTGCCTGTGTTACTGTCGGAGGGATTGTCAGATGTTGCACCTTCATTCTCACTTTCGGCTGAGGCCTCAGATTCATTTGGTCCAGTGTGCTTCGCCACAGTGGCGGGCTTCCTAAAATCAGGTTAACATTTCAAGCTGATGTCTGTGTGAACTCTTCTGATAACACCCCACTGCAAAATACTGGCACATCTAAGAAATCTGCTCACCTCTTGCTGCGAGAAGAAGAGGGCTTCATAGTTTCTGCTGAGCTGCCAGGCTGACGAGGATACGAGATTTATTTTAATAGCTCGACAATTAAGTTCGTAACATTCAAAGTCAAAACATATCGACAGCCAAGGCGGTAATGTACTTACCTCCTCTTCTTTTTCTGCCATTTGGTCTAAGTGTGGTTCAGAAGAAGCCAGACTCATTTTACCTGCAGAGACATTTGAAAGTTTGTTTCTGGTTGAACATATTGGTGAACTAACATATTTTTCCATGAAATATGATGATGTATTACAGCAAATTTAGTCTGAAATAAAAAAAAATTCAACCTGTATTTACTGCTGTAATACAAGACAAAAATCGAGCATGGCAAGTTTTATTACTGTCCAGGGAATGATCAGTACTTCATATTGTGTTTTTGTGATCATTTCTAAACAATTCAAAACTTCTAAAATGCGATGTTTAGATGTTTTCATTTCTCCAGGTGTTGTACAAGATGTAAGAGACAGCATAGCATGAATACAAATATAACAGGGAAACAGGAAATAAACAACAGCGGTAGGCAAAGTTAATATAAACAAATGTACAGATTTCAATTTTATCTTTCATATTCAGTTGTGTTTTTAACAATATTTTGTAATATTCAAATTCCTATGGTTTAAATTTCACCTTTACTGGACAATTGCATCACCCAGACCTAGATATGTAAACATTTGTTATATGATTAAGAAGTCAAGAATATTTAAGAGCTGCAATGATTCGTAGATTAATTGATTGACAGGAAATTAATTGCAAATTAGTTCAATAATTATTTAATCATTTTGAAAAACTATTTCATGAAAAAAAAAGTAATACAACTCTGTTTCCGGCTGCTTTAAATGTTAATATTTTCTGCTTCTGCTTCCTTCAGTCCCGCATGATATATATCCTTTGGTTGTGGACTGTTGGTCGGACAAAACAAGACAGTTTAGGCTGCACCTTTGGCTTGAGAAACACTTGTCAACATTTTCTAACATTTAAAAAGACCAAACAGCAAATCAATTAATTGGGAAAGTACTGAAATAAACAGATTAATCAATAATGAAAATAATTGTTAGCTGGAGTGCTAAAATATTTACTGACGACAATCACACAGCATTACATAGAGTTAGGCTTCTGGGAAGGTGGTGCCAAGTGCACATGGTGTCTGCAGATAGTTTGTGGAAATATCAAATGTTTTTGTTGTTGTTGTCTGTCAAAAAAAAAATACAAAAAAAATAAAAAATATACAAAAGCAAAACTGCACGTAACGTCGCTTAAACATCTTTAATTAAAAGCACACTTACAGCATTGTTTGCGATGATGCGTTCATACTGAATCTGTGCGTTACCAACATGCTGTTACCTGCATTTCTTGGCACGACGAGACAGAGACAGAGACAGACAGAGACACCGCTGTTTATTTTTGCGTCATCATCATGTGCTGATTAGATAGCTACGAGCTATGATAACTATCACTCAGCCCTGCCGGCAGCGACCGGCGGACACATTTGAGCAAAATTCAGTGACAGTGCAAGAAAAAAAAAAAGAGCCCGATATCCCAAACAAGCAGTGCAGCAGTGCACGTTTCTGCATTTAAAGCCACTTTCTTTATTCTCCACGACGCCTTTTCCGTGTTTTCACGACACCGGAACTCCAGGGGATGCCAAGGTGTAGACAAGCTAACGTTAGCGGGCGCCGTCGATGCATAACCGCCTCTTTTAATTGCCCCCCCCCTCCTCCTCCTCCTCCTCCTCCCATGTTGCCCCTGGCAACCTTGCCACCTTTGGCTGTGCATGCAGAGGTCCAATGCATGGGGGGCATGCACCGCTGCATGCGCGCAGGCCTTCCCTCGAGCTAACGACGCCGTGGCGCGAACCAGCCTGGCGCTGCGCGTGTAGCATCCAAAGTAGCAGAACAACACATCGCCGGCTTGTACCCGTCAAACAAAACGGCACTTTCGCAGTCAAGTCACATTTTTTATTTTTATTTTTATTTTACATTTGAATTACGTAAACAAAACATCCCGCACTCCCGCGTGCGTCCTGCGTATGTGCGGACCCTCGAGCATCGCCGGCTGCGCAGCTTATAGTAGCTGAGCTCGGCTAGCCTTAGCGCGCTTACCTAGCTCGCTTGGCCCGGCTCGCCGCTAGTGAAGGTAGCACGGCGATCAATGCGAAACCGACCCGTCCAAACAAACACACTAAAAGAGCGCTCCTACCTGCTTTTCACCGTCTTCATTTCTCGACTGACAGACGCGCGTTTAGTTTACGGTGCGGCTAGTCCAGTTCGATCCGAAATGCCGATTTGTTTTTTAATGGCAGGGAAGCCAGAAGAAGCGCTTGGATACCGAAGCAACTCCGGTCAGGGGAGACAAAGCAAGGGGACCATCTTGCCGGATGGCTGTGGACGCAGTAAAATGGCGCACCTAGCCTCGATCCTTGTGCGCGCTCCTATTGGCTGAGCGCCTCAGCCGCTCCGCAGCTCTGAGTGGTCCTTAATCAAAGCACACATTTTCTACAAGTCTGCAAGAAGAGTTGGACGGCGAGCAGATTCCGTTCAAGTTCAACGTGATGCAGCTTTTACTGTAAAGTACACGTATCTGAAGTATGACATGTAAAAGTCACTCGTGCTGATGTAAAGGGTAACACCCACGTTAAATGTCGAATGGTGACAAGAAATAAGAAACAACAATATTATATTATATAAATATTTAAAAAAAAAAAAAATGTTTTGGACTTTGAGATGAAATGTTTGATTTCTCGGTGAAATGTTGGATTTTTTTTTTTTTTTTTTTTCTTCCACTTTTTGCCTCAAAGACTTCTAAACCCTGGGCTCTAAATAAAACCTGAGAGGTTTCAATGATGGAAGGTAAAACAAGGACCCACACACCCCCAAAATGATGAAACATTTTCATGTTTCTTCAGCAATAGAATTGGTAAATTTCTAATTTATAAACGTATCACACAGTTTTATAAAAAACTATTAAAGTTTGACTTGACAACTTTCCAATTAGGGAACTAAATTAAAATACTTGGAGCATCTCTGCCTGTCTAGTGCCTCAGTTATCTCTCAAAATAAACTGCACTGGTGTTGAATATGTTGAGTGTTAAGTTACAGAATATTACCTGAAGATGGGGCTCATAATCAAAGATTATCAGGTAGTGGTGTAGGGTGGTGAATGAGGTCATCACTTCAGTAAAAATACAAATATAGAAAGGTAAAAAAATACTCCTTCACAAGCAGAAGTATTGCATGAAAAAAATGCTACTTAAGTAAAAGAACAGTATTAGCAGCAAATAGTTAACATATATAAGTTAAAGAACTGGCTTGGTCCCTCTGACTGATATTATCTATGACCTCATTACATTATGAATACTGATGCAACAGTAGCATGTTACTGTTGTAGCTGCTGCAGGTGGAGCTAGCTTGAACAACTTTACATTCAGTTTTATAAACAGAGACAGCAGGTAAATCAAAGGGTCGTCAGGTGATTACTGGGGGAGGAAAGCAGAAAAAACAAAGTTTCTGATTCCCAAATTTGTTTTCAACTTTTGGACTTTTTCTCTATTCTTTAATTTTTGTTGAGATATTGGATCATTTGAACATTAATTGAGATAAAACCAAGTGAGAAATTTAGAGGTGGAGCGGTTAAAAGTTCACATTATCTGAAATGATCCCAACCACACTGAAATGATCCCAACCACACTGTTTGCAAGACGTAAGAAGCCAAAAAGGTTGGAAACCTGTGGTTTTATCTTTAACCGTGTGTGGTATATTGAAAGCCTGTTATATCATCCATTGAGTCAAATCTTCACCTTCTGACGTTTGGAGTGGAGAAGAGAGTGTGATATTTCCCTTGAAACAATGAGTAGTGGAAGTATAAAGTTCCATTAAATACAAATACTCAAGTAAAGTACAAGTCCCTAAAATTGCAGTACAATAGTACAGTACTTGAGTAAATGTAATTATTGTCAGACACTGGTGCAATAGTGCAAGTATATTACAGTCGAGGTGGTAATTGGAAAATGTGGAGTTGTGAATGTGTTGGACTGTGCAGAGATGTGAACTCAAGTTAAGCTTCAGGTTTCATGAAGTTTATACTGAGCCTTTTTTTCCAAGTCACTGACTTCCCCTGCAAATAACTTTTCACACAATAAACCAAAGGTGTTGCAGTTTGAGTGAAGAACCTTCTGATAGTGTTGATCACTGGTGGCCATGAGCAAGTCTATGTTGGTTGATTTTGGTTCAATTATTTTTTATCTTTAGTGATATTTGAACAACACTTTTTTTTTCTGTTTCAAGAACAATAATGCAAGGTAAAGCTCAATATTGCATTAGTTTTATTTGAATAATAACAGTGTAATCATTCTGTAGTCTCCAAAAAGGACAGGTGGGCAGGTATATCTGTCTGTCATATTTTCCTCTTCCTAATGTGTGGGATGGAGTTTTAAAGCTTGACTCAAAATATTTCCCATGTGCCTACACCCACCTAATTTTGAGATGTCATTATGGAAAGATGCAGGTATTACTATAATACGAGTAATACAACTAAAAATGTATGAAAAAAGTCCATTAGGATCTCAATTTCACAACTATGAGGACCCAGTCTTTATGAAAATAAAGTTAAGACATATATACATGGTGATGGCCAGCAATTCTTGGTGAGAGTTGTGCAGATAAGATATCAACAGAGAATTTCTAAGAAATAGATATGTCTCTGCACCTTGCGGAACATTTGTTTAATAGTAAATCAGATACACATCAATCTTCAGTCCTTATTTGGTGTCCTCCCCTTCTGACGTGTCTGTTTTGTGGTCGCAGTGTCGGCATGATGATGTATATAAGTGACAACAGAGTTGTAGGGATTTCAACTTTTCTGCTCACCCTGACAGTGCTGACTCACAGTCTCTCTCAAAGACATGAACAACTTCAGTATTCAAAACCTGACCCTGATGATGATGTTGATTGTGTTGGTCAACACATTACGAGAACCAAGTCCTAAAGAAAAACTGAAGGAGATTGGAAAAGATGCCAGGAATTTGTCCAAGGACGTCGTAAGAAAACTACAAACTACATGTTGTTTCTTTGTTTGTTTGTTTGATAACACACTGACATTCTTCTCTTGCCATTTCAGGAGAAGATATTGGTGGAAATAATGCCAAGAGAAACTAAAATATGTGTGGTATGTTGGGAACCTTTTATTTATTTATTTATTTATTGAGATTATTGTGGTCTTTCACATCTGTCAGATGAAATAGATAAAATTTCACAAAAGTTTTCTCTTGGCAAATGATGTCCTGACTCTGGCTTTTTGGATACCATTACTAATTACAATTTAAAAAAAAAATTCCCCTCGGGGATTAATAAAGTATATACCTACCTACCTAATTGTGTCTTTCTCTTTCACAGGACAATTTCTTCTGCTTTGCTGAGAAGATTCTGAGACGCGCTCCAAATGTCACAAATGAGCAACAAAGTCACAATCTAAAAAAACTCATCAATCATTTGCATGTGTACAACAATATGGTAATGAGGAATTCATGTATTTCAACAAGTTCTTTGTAGACTGAAACCAAACCAAAATTCGTTAAAAAAAAAAAATTCGAACACCTCGCAGCGACACTGAATAGGCTTTTGTTGTAACTATTATTAAGACCTTTAATGTTAAACTTGTTTTGTTCTAATTTAGTTCCGTGGTCAGCAAGATTATGTTTGCATTGAAATGGTAAATTGTCAATTTGATTTTCTTTCAGACAAATGCCAGTTGCAGCTCCCCAACCAACAATCACCAGGAACTCTCAGCATTTCTGAAGGAGATCTGGACTTGTGTAGACCACAAAATACACAATACACACACAGAGTGATGGCATTATTATTTTTTTTGTTGTTGCATATTTTATATACATAAGTTATTATTTATTGCAAAATGTTCTATTTATTTTCTTACACATTATTTTTGTAGGATTTGGATTTATACATGAATAAATTATAATTTGACAATGGTTTGTCTTTCAAGTCTTTTATTTTTTACAGCATGCCTGCTTATATTCTATGAAGTATCAGCCATTAATCTTTATCATTACAAGTAAAACTGTTCAGTAAACAGCTGTTTCACACTGAGGAACAATAATTTTGAAGATCAACTCTCTTTTTTAAGGCATCAATTTGTTCAGAAAGTCGGAAGGCAACCAGAAATGAGTTGTTTCTAGGGGTTGCGTGCCATCGTAATTTCTTCTACAGGCTCGTTACAGCCACAAAGAACGAGGAATATCACTGATTTCATAATGAAAGAAAGAGGAAGAACAAGAACGTAAGATAAAACATGTGAAATAATTTAATAAATAAAATTCAGGGGTTTGGTGGATGTAAACATTTGACATACATTATGATACAAAATAAAAGTCAGTTTGCCTCCACTACAGACCATCATACAATTTTATGATCTCCACAAAACCTTATACTAGTGCATTATACTAAGGCATACTGTATGTATGGTGTATCTCTATGACTCAGGGTGTCATTTGAAAAAAAAAAGAAAAGAAAAAGACTTGCTTAGATTAGCAAATGGCACTAACATAAGAGCTGACTGGCATGCATGCCCCTGACCTAAAGTAAAGAGTAAAGCACACTTATCATTTACATACTTGATTCACACACTTTTATCTCCTTGATTTTCTGTATACAATTGAATAAAACACTAAGACTTTTTGCTTGTTTTAAGAGTATAATTTGGTTTAATCTAAGAGGAAATGCAATTTAACTGAATTATAATGTGTTCATATCAGAGCAGGCCATTTAATACCAGTTTGTTACGTCGCAGGAAATCAGTAAAACAGAGGTCAAGACTTCCATGTGGTGTTAAATTTGTGTCAAATACACTCAGCAATGTTTAGAAGATGTGAGTGCTTTGTAGTTTGTAGGTCATGAACACAATTCTCTTTTCAACATCCTGACAAATCTGGAGCTTCTTTCCGGTTGTTGGTCATTTTCAAAAAGATGCAATTCATATTGTTATGGCGGATTTCCTCTTGAGTGCTAGTAGTGTTTAATGCAAACAGCTGCTGCCACTTAAATGTGTTTCAAAGCAACATGAAAACATGAGAAAACCCTCAGAGAAGTCTTACAATACAATACATATAACAGGTCTCTTATAAGAGGTCTTAATCCAATCACAGGTGCAGCTTCACATTTAAAACCTTACCAGCAATACAGTGTATGCAGATCATCTTTTAAATAATGCTCAACCATAAACTGGACTAACGACTGCTGAAAGTTGCAATGAAATGTTCCCCTCAGCTCTGTCATCACTGCAGGAGGGATTCGATCACAGTGTCCGGCTTTGCAGATCTTTTCCTGTGTGGAGATTTGTACATGATAAGTACAAAGGTTTCTGAGAGTTTTCAGAAATCTCATTTCTCAGAACAACTGTGCAGCATGAAAACGGTAACCGTAACGCTCCATATCGGCTAATTATATGTGGCAGCCAAATATTTGAGTCCACAACCATGGCAGTATTTTTATGTAGTGCATAAAGAACAAATAAAAAAGTAATTTAAAACACCAGTGGAAATGGCAGTGGGCTAGAATTCTACTAGCAAGTAAAGATATGTTGCAGAATACCAGCTAAGATATTACCAAATTTCTCTGGAACATGTTTATAGTTTTCAGAAATTCACCATTTACACATTTCACTTCATGTGTGTGGTATGAAAAAGGAATAAAAAGTATAAATACCACAAAATCATAGTAGAACTATATTGAAATCTGACTGCTCAAACTAACTCAGGACGTGGTGGTTTGAGCACTCTAATCAGACGTTCAAAAAGGTGTGAAAGCAGAACGTAAGCACAATGATTACCCTCCCTGTGTGTAACTTGGCAAACATTTTCAAGATCTTCCCCTGTCATTGTGGCAGCTGATGGGACATCGAAATTATGCTGAAAACAGCCGTCTTGGTCCCTTTCACACCATAAACAACAGGAAGAGAAGAGCTCACAATTTCAACATGTACAGTCAAACAGAAGACGCCAATGTTTATCAGATTTCTGGAGGATCTGTATGGATAAAGGGATGGCATGATGACAACCTGTGAAGAGACGTGGATGTGTTTGTGTTCGTTTGATCAATTAGTAGAGATGTCAAGCAAACGTATACTTTGGTAGCAAGTGGATTTGTGAAATTCAGAAAACGTGATTTTAGACGCCGTAGATATTGGACAATAAAACAACATAAGGGATAACAGCCGCTGCAGCCACAGCAACAATTCTACTGTGGCGTGTGGAAATATTAATGTATTGAAACATTTCATGTTTGAGTCGATGATCAGGGACAACTAATCGGCCCCAGAATGTAAACGTTGTCAGAGCATTTGGAGAGGAGGAAACACTTTAAACTTACGAAGCAGCACAAAGACACACATTCGGATCTGAAGACAGAATTCAAGGAGAGCGAGCGCCACTTGTAACGGAAGTGTTATTGTCATTGTTTGTGAACTGTGTTCACACACTGAGTGCAGCGGCCTTTGTGGTTTGCTTTGCTTTCTAAGCAATACTTGTCTTTTCACCGGTATAAAATAGACAAAAACTCAACCACAAAAAAATTTTGAAAAAACTTTGAAACTGGATGAGTGTTAAAAGACCATATTATTTGTTTTAAATACTTGAAGGCTACGTGCCACAGTTCTTTGTGATATAAGCACATATATTTTATTATTCTCACTCTTTTTTTTAATTTTTGTGGCAGCTGGGCACTGCTATAGAAATGCTCAGCCACCATGGAAAACTTGTTTTTTTATCCTCTGGTACAATTTTGTTTCTTTTGTTTTTTCAAAATAACGGTAATGGCTTTGGCATTAGATGAAGACTATCCCAATATTATTCCTGGATTGAAATTTTTTTGAAGAGTTCATGTTGAATCACGTTCATTTCATTGGATTATAACATTTCTGCTGTGGTGTCAAAATTGGTATCAATAATCAGAAAAGTTCAGTGGTATTGCAACCGATTGCCAAATCTTTGGTATTGTGACATCCCTATTAGCTGGCCTGCTAAACAGTTACTCTTACTCTTACTGAGCTAGTTGATGTTATTATTTTTTCTCCATTCTGTTATCCTGTGGACAAAAGGCAGATCAACCCTGATTTACATCCAACCCATATTAATTTACAACCCCACTTCCAAAAAACTCGGGACGCTTTGTAAAGTGTACCTAAGAACAGAATGTAATAATTTGCAAATCACATAAACCAATATTCAATTGCAGACAGAGTAAAGAGAACATATCAAATGTTGACACTGAGAAATGTTATTGTTTTATAAAAGAAAAAAGTATGCTTATTTTGAATTTGATGCCAACAACACATCTCAAAAAAGTTGGGACAGGAACATGTTTATCACCGTTTTGTATCACTTCTTCTTTTTACAACAGCTGGAGTCTTCTATAACGGAGCCATGCAGTTGAAATACGTGCAGAATGTGGTTTAGCATTGTTTTGCTGGAATAAGTAAGGCCTTCCCTGAAAGAGAAGTTGTCTGGGCGGCAGCATATGCTGCTCCAAAACCTCTATATATCATTCGGCATTGATGGTTCTTTCCCAGATGTGCAAGCTACCCGTGCCATGTGCACACATGCATCCCTGTACCGTCACAGATGCTGTCTTTTTAACCAAGCGCTGATAACAACTCGGGTCGTCCCTCTGCTCTTTGGCCCAGAGGATGTGATGTCCATGTTTTCCAAAAAGAATCTCACATTTTGATTCATCAGAGCACAGAACTGTTTTCCACTTTGCCTCAGTCCATCTTAAATGCGCTCAGGCCCAGGGAAAGCGGCGGCGCTTTTGGATCATGTTTATATCTGGTTTCTTTTTTGTCTGGTAGAGTTTGAATCAGCATTTGTGGATGCAGTGATGAACTGTTCACAGACACGGGTATTCTGAAGTTCTTCTTAGCCTAGACAAAGATTTCCATTACAGATTTGTGTCTGTTTTTAATGCAGTGCCGCCTGAGGGCCTGAAGATCACAGCCATCCAATAATGGTTTTCAGCCTTGTCTCTTGCATACAGAGATTTCTCCAGATTCTCAGAATCTTTTAATGAAATTATGTGCCATAGATGGTGAAATCCACAAATGTTTTCCAATTTTATGTTAAGGAACATTATTCTTAAATTTTTGAACGAGTTTTTCACGCAGTCTTTCACAGAGTGATGAACCTCTCCCCATCTTCACTGCTGAAAGACTCTTGCCAAATAACCTAAAATTGTTTGAGATGTTCAACCAGGTTTTTAAAAAAAAATTCTTTAGTCTTTTGTTGCCCCTATCTCAACTTTTTTGAGACATGTTGTTGGCATCAAATTCAAAATAAGTATATATTTTTTATAAAATAATAAAATTTCTCCTTTTCAAAATTGTATATGTTGCAAGACTTAAAAACAAATGCAAATCCAAAGAAAAAGAAACAACTTCACACGGGTGACCCTATTTGGATCTCTGGGAAGTGAAGTCCAAAAACACAGGTGTAATTACTAGTTATCACCATAGAGGGCCACCAATGAGAACAAAGCAAAGGTCTTTGAGAATGTAACTTTGAATCTCAAATTCAGATATAAGATCATTGAAATGACAATTTCTATGGGGCCAAATGTAACTGATGCCAACAACTGATGAAAGAAACCATAGAAACTACAGGCTGGACTGATATATCAGAAATGCTCAACAGGACGTGGAGCTTCAGGCTGTCTGCCGTCTGTGTAGAAAGTACTTTACCTTCGCCCAGTCTTAGGTCGGCCACTCTTGCTACTTTTAGAAGTTCTGGGCCGCTCTAGTTTCATCAGGGACTGCCGCATGCTCTCCTCTGTGTAGGCCAGATACACGTGGGACAGATCCACCTCGAATGGCTACCGGTGGCGCGAACAAAAGAAGAGGGAGGTCAATATTACATTGTCAAGGAAGAACATCATTCATTACACAACAACTCTGTACAACTCACGTCTTTTTCTTTTTTATCTGGAGCAGGAGTTTGTTTTCTCATATTGTTGCCAGTGTAAGCCACACATTTCTGAAAGGCATAACATAAAACAGACAGACACAAAGAAGTCATTGACATTGCACCTTTAAATTGATGTTAATCGAACTGACCACTAGTGCGTGTGGATCAGCTCTGCAAAGTGAGCTCACCAGTTGCCATTCTCCAATGTCTTCATTCCAGTGCACGTAATTCTCTATCATCTCCTAAAAGGAAAACATGAGACAAGATGAAAAGACACCAAAACCAAAATATCAAGCCCCTGCAGAGCTGCACCGCCAACAGGTTTATGCAGGTGGAGATTTGTTCATGTGTGCCACCTTCAGGTTTAAGTCTATTTGTTATTTCACAGTATCTGCAGCCTGCATGTTAATGTTTGGTAGATATGTGAGGTTGTGAGAGATGTACAAGCAAATTCCATGTGGTTCTTTACATCAGACCTAAACTAACAGTATGGTACTAGATGAATGTTATAATGCATCACTTCCTTTGTAATGACTGTCAGTGGGTGAACAGTATTAGCTGGTGATCAAGCCATTTTTTAATCTTATGCCTCTTTTTTGCATGTATAGATGTAATTGAACAAGTCATATATATTAGGCAAAATAAAATATTAAAAAAAAAGAGCTGTGGTGCTGCAAGCTAAAGATGTCTCAAGCCAATCCCAAGGGTTCGTGTATCTGGGCCAATGCAAACAAATATCAATGGAGCAGAGTTGGTCAAGTCCTTAATAACGGTCGTCAACTCCCTAAAAAAGGTCAAAGTTTATTTTGAGAAAAAATACAGGAGATTTCTTTGAAACCTAAATACATTTGATCTTTTATTCTTTTCAATGAATAGCCCTATTCGGTTATATAGGGGGTTAAAGGACCCAGATTAGGCCGGCATTTTTTTAAATCAAAATCTTTCTAAAATAAACACACACTGACCTGGTATTCCTGGGGAATAAAGTTGTCTATGATAAGCATCTGGAGCCGGAGTTCTCGGCTCAGCTGGCGGATGTTCTCCAGGAGGCCCTCGATCTCTCTATGATGCTCTTGCTGTAGATCCGCCATCTATCAGTCAAAACACAGCGACCGCAGAGGATCAAATTCCAACTTGATCAATCACAGCTAGTTACAAATGTTGCTCTAGTTCAGAGAATTATCAGTTTAATATCTGGCTTAAGTAACATTTATTAAATTATGCACTGTATATGGGTATTTAAATCTTTTCTGTGTCTCCTAACAGTCCGAGACAAATTATCCCATGTACTCTATAACTATCCCCACACACCTTATTACCCTGCTGCTCTCTCAGTGTTACTCTTTTTTGATATGCTTACTTCTGCTTTGGCAGCCATCAGCATGGTCCATACTTTCTTCAGCTTCTTGGTCTTTCCTTGAGCCTCTTCCTGCAGACTAGTGTACTTCTCCTCAATGTCCAGACGCTCTTGCTGTTTTTAGAGGGAGAGGAGTCAGTGACAACACAGAAGCAAGATCCTTAAGCAAGCAAGAACATATGCAGACAAAGGGCAGAAGTCAAAATGTTTTAAAACCGTGTATCATTTAATAAATTGTTTACAGATCTCATGCACAACGTCAAACTGAAAGGATGTGGGTCCCTTTGGCTTTTATCTCAAGATGTATTATCTGATGAAAGTGAGTGATTGAGTACGAGCCTCTCCCCATATTTCCAACCACGATGCAGTTTTTTTTAGATTAAGTTCAAGCAATGTGGTATCCGGTAGCACATCCTGTCACTGACTGTGCAGCCTGGCCGGGTGGTAGAGAGCGAATATGTATGTATGCACATGGTAGTGTTTCAATATCAGAAGCGAATTGTTGCCTATGAAAACACATCATCTTATTTTGTCAAATTGTTCATTCAGTTGTTTAGCAGAGGCAAACAAACAAGCATTTACTCCAGCATAAGTGGCAGATGTGATTTGGTTACAAGTTTAAACTGACTACAGTTACAGCATGATAATGGTTGATGGAGATTTTTCAGTATGGTGTCACTGACTCATTAGAAAGGCAGAAGCATGAGCAGTCAATAACTGACTGACTTAGTGAAGCCTTGGATCGCTGGAGAACATGACATTGTGTGGATCTAACCATACTGTCTTTTATCGTCACCTCTTTCTCCTCCAGCTCCTTACGCAGCTGCTCTGCCCTCCTGCGACGTTCTTCAAGCTCGTTGTTGGACTCCTGCAAGAGCTTCTCCTGTTCCTCAGCCTTGGCTAAGAGGTCTACGCCACCCACAATCACCTTCTTCTCCAAGGCCGACAATTTCTCCAGCAGGAGGTGATGCTCCTGCCTAAGAGGTACATCAGTTATCAAGCGAGAGGTTTACAACATTTTACTCGAGTTAATACCACATTTTAAGAGTTAATCAAAAATGTTATTCTTTTCATGGACTTACTGGGCTTTAAGAAGGTCCTTCTCCCTCTTCTCCAGCTCTGCTCTTGCCTTGTTCCTCTCCTCCTCCTCCATGTCCAGCTTGGCCTCCAAAGCCTTTCTTTCCTCTTCAATCTTTGCCTGCATCTCCACCATCTTGTCTGGGGAAACCTTCTTTCTTCCTGAACAGAGACAGGGGATACCACAATGTCTAAGAGGTTGTTTAAGATGTATCCTATAATACAGAGTACTTGTCACTGCTTAGGTATACAATGATTGAGATGCAGATTAGTTCATTTTATTTTAAGGGGTTTTAATCAGCATTAGTATTATTTAATCTGTGCAGTTTAAGTTAATACATTTTTTAACTTTGTGGGTCTTCTGAAGGACCCATAGATCAACAAGGGAGGGCAAGTGATAATGAACAGTATTAAATAATTATTGTTAGTGGAGGCAAAATTAGAAAATAAGGGAAACTATATTGAATGCATGGTTCTAACCAAATACGTGATAAGATGGTGCTTATGAAAATGTAGAGCATGAGAACCATGGGTGGGAGTCAGACATGTACAGACAGAAAAATTCTAACAGTGATTACAGAATCATCCGATATCCAATTAGTCAGTGAGTGAAATAGCTGAAGAAGCACATGGTGGCTATCTTGATCATTTATGTGAGTAGACACACTGCTGCTAAAGCACAGCAGGACCATGTGGATTCTTACACCAACCTCTTTCTTCTTGAATTAAGAGGTGTATAGCAAGTCAGACAGGCGTCATTTGCACCAGGAAGAGGAAGAGAGAGAAAGAGCAACACATTACAGAGTGATCTTGAAAGTCTTATGACTCTATAGAGTGGAACATCAAAGAGAAAGACGACAAAATGACAGCCAACAAACGAGGAACAATAACCACAGAATAACAATCACGTCACATGATAAGACATGATGTTGGTGAATTGCTTCTTTGAGGTGGAGGACATACAAATCACACAATAAAGGATGTGAGGGGTGCAAGCTAAAACTGTCATGCAGATACAGTCTATTATGTTGACATGGTCATTTAGGTAATGCTTGGAAATAAGTAGAAGGATCAGTTGTACTGGGCAGCTAAATTAAATTAATTTAGTGAATTCAGAAATCTGTCTTAAAACAACCTCAACAACCTTTGCACACCAGGAACCTTGCAATCACTTGCATGTAAATTGTAACAATATTTGGGACACGAAAATGCAGGAGTGTGGTCGGCAACAGTGGGGAAACCTGCACTGTGAGCCTGAAGGAGTGGTGGAGACACAAGGGAAGTATAAAGCCCCTTTCACACACGTACTGTAATCCATAAATCCACTCTGCCCAATTGCCAACTCAGGATCTTTAACAGTTTAAACAGTCAAAGAGACAATAAGGATCCTTCTTTTTTGGCAATAAAATTCAGTTTTTTTAATAACTGAAAATATGCATCAATTTTAATCTGCAGTTGGATCCTGAACTATATTATAACACACACTGACAGATAGTGATAGACAATGATGGGATACATCTAATAAACAGAAAAAAATAAACATGTTGATGACATCCTTTCGAGGTTAATGCGCTTCCTAGTTCACATCCAACCAGGTAACTTTGTTGGATATCATCCCCCATTTGTGATCCCGCATTTCATCACCCGCAATTGACTGTTGCGATTTAAACTAGGCATAAAATACTTAGAAAGAAAATAAAAATATAAACTATTTTGATTAAAAAAAAATATATAAAAAAAAAAATCCAGATTCCACACTTGATCCGAGTCTGCACCAAAAAGGGATCCTGTCCTACTTGTCCAATATGTCCAAAACAACTTTTTACCAACTATAACTAAAATAGGGATTTCTGATACTAAATAAAAAAAAATTATGGAAGCATGCTTTATTATAATGTGCATATATTATAATGTAAATCCTGTGCACCCTTCTCAGAAAATCTCACATCCAGCACTATCTTATGTGTTCAAAGGTGAAAAATTAGGTTAGCAGACCACTTTAGAAAGGAAATACTACAGAAGTAAATACTATGTAAGACTCAAGCATTAGAAGAGGAATCAAGCCTTCAGGTAGTTCCCCCAAGAAAACCACCTATATGCACAACAGGAAAAAATAAAATACTCCTCATCAAACATGACGTCAAGACTTATATATCTTGCCAGCTTCTTGCCTAATATTAACAAGAAAAATGCAAGCAAAGAAACAAAAAAACATAAAATAGTTTCTATTTTTCAACTAAAACAGTACACTGTCTGACTATGAGGTAGACTAAAGAATTCTAGGACATATCTAATTTATGACAAAATTGCATGACAACAACAGCTACAGTGTTGGTAACACTAAAGTGGGGACAAGTCCCCAAAAGCACTGCTTGAGATTATCATGAGGATAAATTAGATGTAAACTTGGTTTTCTAATCATTCAAAAAGCCTGTACAGTTTGGGGACAGACACACTCTTCATCCTTGGTTCAATTTCTGCAGCTTGGTATCTTCTAGCTGGGATTCCACCATGATGAGCTGAAAGTCTGGATTGATCACTAATTGCCAACTCAACACTGTATTTTCCAGTACAGAGAAGTTTGGGATACACAGCGAAAATATTTTTTTTTTTTAAATCGGAAAACAGGAAGTTTATGGGTTCCATGTGTGAAAAGGGCTTATATTGGTGGACAGGTGGGTTGGTGAGCAGAGTTGTGCTCCAACTCACTATTCTGAGGTTTGTCCTCAGTGGACGGAGGCACCGAGGAGGTGCAGGCAAATTCTGAACTATTACTGCTGCTGTTGCTGTCTGGAAAAGAAGCAGAGGACGCACCGTACCCAACAAAGTCCACGGTGAGACATGAGAAAAGTGGGAGATAAACAGCTGTAGGAGCCTTTGGTTTGCAGCTGAAGGCAAAATGTAGGTGCTTTATGTGGGTCTAACAGCTGTGAGTGCACACATGCAAATTGCAGATACAGCAGAACACCATACTCACAGAGGCCAGATGTTTTGGTTATTATTAATTCAAAGGGGCCTACTATTAAAGTATTGAAAGAACAATTATGAAAACAGGAACGTGTAAAGAACGTCCACCACCATGGCCTCTTAGCAACATTAGTGCCCAGTGTTGCAACATGACTATGATCGTTCTACTTGCAGTTAAGAATAGAAGGTGTTAAGACCAGGGGAACTCCAAAATGAGCAACGTGTCATTTTTCTGGAAGTTTGTAACTGAGAATAATGCCCCACCAGTAATTTCAAAGCAACTTCAGCTTGATTAATATCTTAACTGAATGCTTACTCATATTACAATTGACATACCAATAAGAGACTAACCTGAATGTGCATGTATGCAGACCTAGGCATTACTGCATACCATCAACAGATTTTCACTTCACATCATCCACAGTATTTTCTTACCTCTTCTTCTCCTGCGGCCGTCTCCTGCCTCTCCGCCTTCATCATCACCTTCATCCATCTCCTCCGATCCACTGCCCTCTGAGCCAGAGATCTCTTCGCCTGCAAATTTACAAAACAACATTTTACAAAGACATGTGGTTGTCTGTAAAAACAAATGCGTGCAATCCAAAAGGTATGACTATATTTCTTTAATACCTAGCTCCTTACCTTCTTCCAGTTTCTTTTTCAGCTCCTCAATCTCTTTCTGAAACTGGCGCAGTAGAGCATCCTTAGGATCCTCATTGATCCTGGCTTTGTTTTTGATGTTTTTAGCCCTATTAGCATAGCGCAGGGTACTGATGGTCTCGTCATAGTTGTAGTCTGCAGGGCCTATATTTGCACACTGGTGGGGAGAAGTTTGTCATTTTAAAAGCAATGTAAAAACTATAATGTCAACAGTGAGCACGATTGAATGCTTAGAAAATGTCAATTATGGGTGTTCCTGCACCTAACCCATTTGGTTCCCTTAAAATGTACTCTGGTCTGTTAGCTCAGTTAGTGTGATCCATTTGGATAAATGAAAAAGTTGACAATTAAACCCTGGTGCAGTGTGTCTATAGTGTAAAAATAAATGTACCAACCACGGTATTTTATGATAGTCGCAGAAATTTAAGAGCTGAAGTATTAATAAATGAATCTGCTTCTAATCAATCTGGATAAGCAAAGGGAATATAAATCATTTGGTAACCACGTTAAGACATGCATGTCCAGATCAAGTGAACCAGATATGCTCTTAGACATGTGCGGCTCCCTGAAGCAACCTGCTCCTTAGAGGAACACGTGAGCTTTGTGTAGCACTATAACACGGTCTTCTCGCACTGCTCAAGCTTTAGCTGTACCATCATGGTCTTGGAGTTTCCTCCGAGTGAGTCCTGCAGCAGACGGGTCAGTTTTGAATTCCTGTAGGGAACATGTGTGCTCTTGCCGTCCACCAGGGCGGAGATGACGTTCCCCAGTGTGGAGAGAGAAAGATTGATCTTTGTTGCTTCCTTTAAACGCTGACCTGTGGCTCCAGTCTTGCCCTGTCTTTCTGAACCCTGAGGGAAGAAAAAGTGGTGGTCTGTTTAGCGATGGCCGGGCGGATCATGGGTGAAAAGGCAGATACAGTATACTAGTTACAGCAGAATCATTTCAATAAACAATTTCCTCGGATACATACTGCCAGATCAACCAGATGAAGTTTTCCCATTCGCACATGCTGGTTTCCATCCACACCCTTCTCACTGCACTCAATGGTGATGGTGAAGATAGCATGAGAACGGGAGCTGTGCTCATTCATGTTTGTGGCACCGACAGACCCTAAAAAAAATACACAACAGGAAAACAAGGTTTGCTCAGGAAATTTCACTGTGATTACATACTTACTAACTTTAAAAAGTTAACTCAAATGATACTTTATAAGTATTATCTTTGCAGTTTATGAAATTTCATTCAGGATGTTATGTTCATCCATTTTTCTATTTCTTGCAAGCAGGAGGTTCCTTTTTGTCTGGTGTGTGTGGTTTTCTCACATGTCACAGAGAAATGTCTCAGTGGAGCAAAATAAAGATCAACGTTTGACCTTGTGTGTATCTATTTCCGTGTTAATGCTATCAGTTTTCCTACTTACGGTTTTTGTGCCCCAGCGTCATTATCCTGTCCATATCATCAGCATTGTTCACAACGTAACCAGAGAGGTCTTTTATGTACACACCAACATCTGGCCTTTCTTTCACCTGTCATAAAAAACAAGAAAGAAATCATCATGGAAATCCGCTGTTAGCAACAAATGGTTAACACAAGAAAATATATGATGTCATCTTCTGTATGTTTTCCGACTAAAAATGACTACGGTGCCCTTTATAGCAACTCCTACAAGTCAGTTCTGTTATTAGTCATTGATTTAAATATCCAGTTACCTCTAGTCTCTGCATCTGGTCCTTTCCCAACAAGTCCCGCACTTCCTCATTGTAAATCTCCAGGTAAGAAACACGAACTAAAAATCTGCAGAAGGTAAGTTTGTATACAAAGTCAGATAAATTCTGAAATTTAAAATTGCAAATTGTAAATGTTTTGCTGAGAACACTTGTGTCGATGTATAATTATTATATTATATTCCGCTAATAAGATTTCAGTTAAAAAGAAAACAGCAAAAAAGAAGCCATCTAATCAGTAATAAACTCTATCTAATAAATTCCAATAACTAGACTTTAATAATATATATATTACGGATCAAAATGTGTTCTTTAAGTGTTTTACTCAAATATTTTGTAATTTCAAAATCTGCACAAGCTCCCTTGTCTCCAGTAAGATTGGATCCTCCTCGTGGCTCTGACAGGTAGTGGCCCCTTAGTGTTTCTCTGCTTGCAAGACATGCTATTAACTAGGACAGGGTCCAATTTCCCGGTTTGTTTTCAGGACAGGTCAGCAGCAGTAAATCTGTCTGAGGATAGTTGTTGAGCAACTACATTGTACTGTTTTAGTTTTGATTCATTTTCTGTAATTACATCCACCAAGGAGGTCATGACCTTGTCTGTTTTGAAAAAGAATTGTTTTTTTTTTGCTAACCTCCCACTTTATTTCTGTAAGAGCGGTTGCCACTGAGGAGCCACTACCTGCCAGTGCCACTCTAAGGATCCTGGCGTGCACAACTTTTCCACCATGACTTCTCATTCACAAGTGTTTTTTGATTAGTTTGTCTTCCTCAAGGACACCCTTTTTTAAAAAAAAAAAAATAGGTGTAATTCCTTGCACGGTGATGAACAAAAGGCTCGCACAGCAGCATTGATAACTGTAAATCGAGATGAAAACCTTGGCAGTGCACCAATACAACTGTTCATTGTCAGTGCTTCAGTGGTGACCTTTGCGCTCTTACCTGGTGTCACCCTCTGCCTTGGCAATGTGACCAAAAATATGAGCAAAGGAATTTGGGATTATCCCTCTGAGTTCTGGCACTGCTCTCACACCCTCCATGGTGAATGTTTTTCCTGTGCCAGTTTGCCCGTATGCAAAAATTGTGCCTGAAATGGATGACAGAATAAAATCCCATCATCAGCGTAAATATGGAAAGTGACAATTAAAGATGACCAGCAATTGTAAATTGCATTACTGATAATACAGACACAACAATGATAGTGATATCATGTTTCCAGCTGATGATCGAACATGTCACATGTTTGGTATAGTCACATTAAATGTACCATTGTATCCCTCTAATACTGAGTCAACGATGGGGCGGGCAGTGAGATTGTAGACATCCAGCTGTTTACTGTCTGGTCCAAACACGGTGTCGAAGGTGAAGGTCTTGGGGGGCTCCTGGAGAGTCTCCAGCTTGTTGACCGTGATGGTCCCACGTATCTCGTCCACCGTGACGGCCCGCTTGTGGCCCATCATGGTCTCTTTCTGGTTGAGTGGTCGACATCTCACCACCACCTTGACATTGTCGCTGACCTCCTGTTTCTCGTGCTTATTGCTCTGAAAACAACGAACCGTAAAGAAGAGACAGGTGATGTCCTACGGTGTCGCGTCACGATAGGACGGAGGGACAATTTCACTTTCACCCGACGTGGACGTAAGAGCACAAGCCGGCAGGTTGTTTAAGGGAAATAACGCCAAGCTTTTATTTGGTTTATTGAGCTAAACCAGGTGAATCGGTGGGAATGGTTTTTTAAAAATTTTTTTTTATATAAATTAGCTCACGTTAGCTTCAGGAGGCTCGGACATTATCTGCGCCGTTTCGCCGGGTTGCTAAGCAGGAACAAACATGGACGATAACGTTAAACGACAGGCGCCAAAAACACGGGACAGCTAATCTTTGGAGAAAGGTGAAACACAACTTCTGAAACGATTACAATCCCTTCTTATACCCACACGAACAAGACACGGCATGCTAACGATGCTAACCGGCGAACATCACATCGGTAGAGGAAGGGAGGAACCCAGTTAGCAAACAAAACAACAACAACAAAAAAACGCAAACAGGCGTGGCGACTTACCGGCATAGCGACAACGCAGTTATTGTATATTTATGGTGACGGTGAAATGCTCGTAAGGCTTCGTTCATTTGACTGTAGGTTATCCGAGGAATTCAAATACCACCGCTGTGCACATAACATCAAAAGCTCGCATCCGATAGCGTGTTGTCAGGTCGGTGTCAGTGTGCGCATGCGCCGCAGGAGAAAGTCTCCAGTTGACGGGTCGCAGTAATTGCTGCAACGTTAAACGCCATCATTGTGTTCACGTATTGAATGCAAACGGGGACACATTGAGGCGGAGGTGGGAAGTAGCAACATGCATTCACTGTAGGTGGAATAAATGTACAGCATGTCCGGGTTCATAACAGCACTAAAGGCCGGATCAAGCTGCTGGACCCCTAGTAACCCCCCCCCCCATGTCTCCCACACAGCATTGTGGATGATGTTCCTTTGCTAGAATACTGTTTGTCCCCAAATTGGATGTTTTGTTTGATTTAATTATACACACATTAATATAAGCCATATACACAAGCCAAGAATGGCTGTGATTCCAATTTTTCTTTATGTCATTATGTCGAGATTGCAGGTTAATTATTTCACTGCCCTAAAAAAATGAGATGATCAACCATTTATCACAAGAAAACACTTTAGTCTTTTTACCATTATTTGTCATATTTGTTGATAAAAGTGAGTTATGGACCAAAAGTATCTGCATGCTATGTGGAGATGCTGTCTGGTCAGTGTGTCTACAGTAGGACGGGCTTGCCTCCTTGACAGTCATGACTGCAATGTTGAGATCTGAAATCAGGCGAGATCAAATGAAACACATGCTCCATTTTAAAGTTCTTAATAACTATTTCTGTGATCTCGAGACAACAAATGTCTTCTTATAATAAATGATGTTGATGAGAAATTGGACTTTTGTTCTCATGATAACTACATAAATGAACCTCCTATATATACACACATATAATTTTTTAAACTATTGCTATTTTAAATAGCATTAGCCTAGTAAATAAGCAGATAATAAACTCTGCTAAGTTTACACACAGTGTAGTAGGGGGCCCCAAGAGAATTGTAAGTAAAATCCAGCTTTGCCAAAGATGCAGAATAAGGTATGTGTAAAGCTCAGGGTCACTCCCAACATGCTAAAAGATATGGTATTGTTATTAATTATAGTTTACACCAGAAATAAGACACCAAACTACTAATGTCCTAGGAGTATACTTTATTACCACATAAGCAGTACAGATATTTTACCTCATAATTTCTCTAAATATATTCAAATATAGTTTTGTTTCCTTCGCGGGTTTTTACAAAGGCACTCAACAATGCGTGTAGCATGGGTATGAAACAAGGAACAGTCATTAAGTGGGTTTTTGTGCAAAATCTTATAAGAGTACATGTGTCACTAACATGCACACACTTTGAAGGGCGCAAAATATATCTCCAGATAATTGAACCACACTCTCAGATGCACTCGGGACAAAAATAAACACCATTCACAGGATTGTCATTTGGCAGTATTAACCCTATGGACATCAGCACGCATCTTGTTCAGCAGGTCAATCGAGTCATTTGGCAGTTTGAACACACCAGAGTATAGAAATATATACTTGTGGAGTAGAAATACGCAGTCAGCTGAGCCGCTCGAGGACTTGAAGAACATTGCTGTGGAACAAGCCAGTCTGCCCACTCTTCTCCTGAGTAACAAGAACCCGCCCATCAAGTCGAGGTCTGTGGACGAGGACGAGCTCTCCTTGAAGCAGACTGAGCTCGGAGTCCATTTGGGCTAAATGCGTTGTGGTCACTCTGTGTCTGGAAAAAGGAAAAGTAGAAGATGCCCGAGGGTTTTGTAAATTTTTCATAGTCATAACATAGCATAACATTGTCTGTCTGATAATCAATCACTGCTTTTTATTTACATGCCTGCTGGGGCTGAACTGAGCTGACACGGCCGAGAGCGACGGCTGTGAAGATATTGGTTTGTGCAGGTTAGAATTTAAATCATAGATCGATGTTTCGATGCCTTTCCTGAGGATAGGACCCTTTCCCTCTTTGAGTATGATTCCTGGTCCGTCTCTTCCTAGGGTGAGGGACGGGGCCCACACTTCTAAAGGAGTTGGCCCGGGATGGCAGTTGGGGGGAACCTGATTTCCTGACGACCAAGAGGAGGTCTGATGCTTTGGAGGAGGGGAGTCCTCATGTGTGAGGAACCGCACTGATTTTGCAGGCTGTGAATGTAAAACATTTACTGTGACTCATGCAGAATGGTGAATACAGTGTCAATAACTAAAATAAAAGCTCATGACTCTCACAAGAAATCATTAGCGTGACATTACCTTGTCCATGCTGCTCTTGTGTGTTTCAGGTCTGACTAAAATTGAGGGCGGCCGATTGGTAAGCTGTCTGTCATGCTGAAATGATGCTTCATGTAAAGCAGTGAATTCCCTGTCCTTCATGACTGCAGCAGCAGAGGGCGCTGCTGGCTTAGTCATCCACCCCAGAGGTCTGCCAGCATTTGATAAGATGCTGCTGTGTTTCTTCCTCTGCAGGGCAGGTGAGTAGCCAGACGCCTGAACTTGAGCAAAGTGTTGCGAGTTTGACGGCACATTGAAATTGGAAATATGGGAGAGATGGTTTGAGCCTGAGAAAAAAAATTACAAATTAAAAGATATGAGTTAAGCGCCACGAAAAAAATCTTGAATTTAATTTAAGTTGCAAGAATACAGTTGATGAACACTAACCTCTATGTGGGTTAAAAATACGTCTCACTGTCTCCCAACCTTGTGAGCCCCCATAGAAGGATGCTTTACCAGCGCCAGTGGATGACATTGCATGCTGTGCTCCATTTGGCACAGACGGGACTTGTCCTGTTGAGTGTATCGTTCCATCAGCGCTCACCCTATCAAGTGCAAGGACCACAGTAGGATTCTTGGCAGCTGTGGGTTTCTTTCCAGCCACTGTGTTGTACTGCGAGGACGCATTAGCTGCTTTGGTCTCCAAAAGTCTGGCTGAGGTCCTGAAGTTGGGTAATGAGACACATTATCATAAACTGAATGTCTATTTACATCATGTTATACTGTTAAGAAAGTTTGAACCTAAAACCAAGCACCTGCCCTGATATATTTCTGTTTAATGAATCTTTAAAATGTGTTCATGATCTTCCAGCCCACATTAAATTACTGTCTGAATTCAAATGTAATTTGTCTGCCTCTTCCTGCAGTCAGGGATCACAGCCTCTCACCTGAGCACAGGTGTAATGTAGTTGCTCGGCAGAATGCCCACTTTGCCCGTTCGGAGCGATAACCCACGCAGCCAGCCTTCTTTGAACTTTCCATACACTCCCACCATCTCTCCTTTCCTCAGCTCCAGCTCCTCTGGCCGTCGGGGTTTGTAGGAGTACAGGACAGCACACCTGAGGAGCCACACAGAAGGTTTACTTTCGTACTTGCTAAAAACATGTATCCAGATTGAGCTGGCTTTTTTATGGCTGATTCTGTGTTTCTTATTTTATTCATATCTTGCACATATGATCCGACATTATCATACCATTAATATAATGTTTCAAACAGTGACTCACACGCTGATGGAAAGCTGCTGTGTGGAGGAGTTTTTACTGTCTGCAGAGGCAGAGGGCATTTGGGGGTTCACCAGAGCCATAGATATGGTGGGCGGAGTCTCACTGGTCATCCTCTCACTCTGAAACAGGATGAATTCATCATATAATCATCATATAAGATTAAAAGGGTGAAGCATTGCACATTATTTAAGCACAATGTGAAAACAAGGCTCTAGCTTTTCTAGCAGTTCTGTGGGATGTCACTTGATTTTTAGGTCATGAACCAACATTAGATTCTGAACTTATGGTTGCTTTACATGAAAAGTCAGGGTATCATTAGCATTCATCCTCTGGGCACCATGACTGTCTGTATAAAATTTATTTTATTCCATGAAATAGCTTAGTCTTAGACCAAAGTGGAGGACTGACTGCTAAAAAGACAATATTTAAAGCAGATATCCACTTGATTTGTGTGACTCAGACTCCTGACACCCCATTAACTTCAGAAAAACTTTGGAATATAATTTTCTATGGAACAAGGTCTGTGGATTTTGGCCTCCATGATTTCCAATGACAGCATGTTCAGAAAGGATCTCATAATGGCTCTTATGAACAGGTGGATTACACCAAGTAAAAACTGTTTCAGAGGGAATGTGTGTATTATTTTAAGACAGACATGACAACATGTGAACCTTATCATAGGTCAAATAAATGAAATTAAACTAAATGTTCCCCTATTTGGTGTTTTGATGATGGCGGTGCAGTGTTGTTTAACCCGCTGGTTCAAAGGCTTTCACAAGCGTACAGTCTGTGATTACAGAAGCCGCAGCATATGATTACATAATTTACATTATCCTCATAAAACCACTCACTGAACCTTTCTGTCTTGTTTGGAAGCATCTACAGTCTCTAAAAATCTCATATATTCAAATTTTTCTTTTTAATTTGCCACTTGTCTGTATATTAGATGTGATTTGTTGGATTTTCTTTTGAAAAGCGTGGCCTTACTTTCAACTCGCTGATGAAAGAATGATGGATACATTTAAAGCTACTTAAAATACAGCAAACAATAAAAAATATAAAGACAAGTATTATTTTGTATGTTATCTTCATGGATCAAAGATGGTCTGTTTAACGCTAAGAAACAGATGGAGTCAGGCCTGACAGTCAGTGAGTAACAGGGAGTGACACTGAGGTGTGTCTTCTAACCGTTAAGGATACAGTATGAATCTTAATCCCTAATTACCCTACCTCCTGAGGGACTTTATGAGGTCTTTTCTGTATACGTTTTATTTTCTCCTTTGACTTAACAGGCCTCACACAAACACACACTAATGTTTTTGTATTATTGTCATTTATAAAGAGGCGTAAATAACTTTCTCGGTGCCCATTTTCTTTGCCGTGACGTCCGTAGATGTTTGCTTCTATTTACAGCACCACCACTCAACTGCTTCAAGTACTAATGCTGGCCTGTGAGCCCAGGGTTGCCTGTATACAGTATGTGCCTGCATCCTACAGCGCTCCCACTATAACGCTGCACTGCATTCACACGACAACACAAAAGCACAAAGACGGTCATATTTAAGATGCATCCAGTGCAATGACCACACTCTCACTTTTCAAAGTCAGTGCTTTGAGGCAGAAGTATAAAGAGATAACGTTATTCAAATGATGTTTATACCAAAAGCAGCCACGACCAGTAGAAAGTAAGAACTCCCTGTCCTTTCTAAAATCATATCACATTTCTCCCGTAGTGTTAAGACAAAGGGGTGAAAGTAGTAAACGTCTTTTTACGTGCAATTTATCACTATTATTTAAACACCAGCATTGCAATCTTCAGAAAAATGTTGTGTAATGCAACAGCAAAAAAAACCCCAGAAACTTCTCCATGTATTACATTATTTAGTTATTTTCATTACTCTGTATCCTTTTTTCCATTTTTGGTTTGTGTTTTTACAGGATACAAAGAGTCTGCTTCCGATGTGCTGCAGTCACGCAATGGTCAGGTGCATTGAGCCATATTTACATGAGGAGAGTAACTCTGTTATTAGTCAGACAGTAAAAAAAAGTCCTATTTGAAGTAAAATGTTGTCAAGTTCCTGCAGTCACAATCCCCACTAGCATAAATAAACCAATTCAAATAATATTAATGTCTATCTTTCGGTGTTCAGTCACCAGAAAAGAACAGTTAACACCTTTCACTTTCCACAATCACAGTAAGATAGTTTTGTATGGGAAATCAAAGTGTTCAGAATTAGATAAATATGTCATAATAAAAAAAAAAAGAAAAAAAAAAAAAAAAAAATCACCGATAAATATAGACAAATAAATGATAAAAGTCACATTGTGAAATAATCCTTTTTTTTTTTTTTTTTTTTTTTTTAAGATCTTTCTATTTGATCTTTTCATAATAAAAGAGTTTTCTACAGGTCATCTTTATTTAGCTTCAGCGGTTTTGTAAATGTCCCTTTCTAAGCTATTTTATATTCCACAACAGCAATTTCCCCGACTCCTCTATTTTATAACTGCAGTCCTAATCTGTCAGTAACAGCCAGTTACGTGCTCTTCGATCTGATTGCGAAAACTACTACTATTAGAAATCTATAGCTGCTGTTACATTTTCATAACTTATCCTGTCACACAAAGCCAGCAATATTTATTGTCTGTCAACAGTAGCTCATAGTGTGTGTGAAATTGTGACACATTAACATTGTGAAAATGTGGCAACATTAATTATTGATGTGAGGACCAACACACCCACACGTTTTCCGTTACTCTGGCTAATTATACATCAAGTCAGGTTGAAGTTGATTGGTGCCATGCTGGATTTTACATCATGCTACCATCCTCTATTAACTGCTAACACTGGCCTTGTTCGAGATGAGCCAGTCCTGCACGTAATCATCAAAAAGTGCATGACAGTGAGACTTCTGTCCAGTTTGATCTCGACTCACTGTGGCATCCCGCTGACATCATCAACGATGACCTTAGCGGACCACGGTGACTGCAGCTTCCTGCGTTTGTTCTCCACTGATTGCAAGACTTCAGGGTAATGTCGGGAAATGCCTGGCGGTCCCCTGATTTAACCTCTTATTGGCCCAGATGTTTGACCAGATACATTACTTTGTGGAGAAAGTCTTTATTTTCAGTTTGTTTGTCAACATTTTGATTTTATTAGTTATATTTGTCTGATGAAAGTGTATTTTTCTAACAGAATAAATGTGTATTTAATGTGTTTATGTGAGCTGAATATATTTGTTTCAAACATTCAAAATACATACACAAAAAAAAACGTGTTCTTATTAATATGAAATGACACAAAATGGTTGGTAACCAGAAGGATATGAAAAGATAACAGCTGTATAGACTGATGTCAGGCTATAACAGTCTAACTGTGGCTGACAGTTCCTGATTTTCCTCTCCCTGTGCCTGAAGACATTTGGACAATTAATCGGTTTTCTGAATTTCTTTATTTAGGGTTGTGAGTGGTTTTTACGTGGGCTGAATAAAATCTGTAGGTATAATAACTTATTAAATACCAAGGTTTAGGTTGTCAAGTCATTATCATTGATTGATAAGATGCATTTTAGATTGATACAAATACAAATTAATAGATTGGACACTTAAATAGCATTTTATTCAGGATCAGGATCTATTCTACATTAGATATATTCTGTCCACGCTCATGGAAACTACCACCTTGACTGCATCTTTTTTGCACATCCCCCGCATGCACCCGCCAGCTCATCCGCTTTTCAAATGCCTTTCAAAAATGGTGTAATTTGTCCACCCTAACAGGTGCAACAAAGCTAACAGTAGAGTGAGAGAGCTGCCAGTCAAACACAGCCTGCACATGCCCACACAGCACACCGATTTAAAGACGTCTGATCCCCGGTTTTTTTAAGGAAAATTCCAATAAAGCAACATAAAAGAAAACGTGTAGATTAGGCTGAAGCTTATACAGTCTGTTGTTTTCATTATTGATTCATTTGTCACTTTTCAAATGAATCAATGAATCCCTTGGTCTGTAAAATGATTTAAAAAAAATAGTAAGAAATGCCTCAACAATTTGTATCTATTTATATGTACTGTTTTTGTTTTTCTTGTATCAGTGAGGCACTTTGTGACACCCCACACATGAAAGCAGCTATAAAAAAAATAACCCAGTCTAATCGTTTCAGCTCTTTCATGCCGTCAGTTCACAGGCTTCAATCATTACTGATAACAATGCGGTCAGATACTCTGGTCAAACAGTGAAGTATGATATGGGATTGAACTTGTTTTTGCTTTTGGCTCATTTCTATCCTAAACCTTGCTCTTACATAACTAATGCCGATATTCACACTAATATGCATTCTTTTATCCATAGTGGGAGGGAAGCTGCAGCTCCCTGTCAAACAGTGGAGCCAGAGGTGAGAGCCGATGGGATGCGACACTAAGAATAGCACACATGCCGGCTCGGGCACCGGGGAGCTCAGCGTCAGCTTTAGGGACACGGCCCCCCGCTCCTTTAAAGAAGGGGAGTGCGTGGCTTGTCTGCCATAACTGGCCCACTGATGTGAAAGTGAGTGTTACCTGCTTAGTGAAGAGGAAGGAGTTTGAAGGCAGGGGAGAGAAGGGTCTGTTATGTAACCAACTTCACCAGTGACTCATCATCATCAGCATGAGAGCGATAAGCAGACACACTGAGGGACTCTCCAAGCCTCCCACTCTCTACATCTCTCATATTCCTCCTCTTTCTTCCGACTTCTTGTGTTTTGCCTTTTAGCAGCTTGCAGCTTTTGTTTTCTGTTGCTCTTCTCAGCTATATGCGGTCTTTTCGTTTTTTTTTTTTTTTTTTTTACCTCTCACATGTACCTCTTCCTGTCTTATCTCCCCCATTACCTCCTTTCTTATCTTGTTCTCAAGTCTCCAAAACCTCCCTTCCTGCTGTTTTTCTCCAACCTGCATGAAGTTTAGCATTTGTATGCTCTGACATATATAATTGCAGTGTAGAGCTGTGTCCAGCTCTTTGAAATATATCCATTGAAACTTTGAAGCGAGGGTGATAAAAATTAAAGAAAGCATTTTTTGTCATTTGCTATTTTCACAGTAGGCTCTGTCAATCATGTTGCATGTCATAGTCACCTAGCCATATTTAGAAAAATGAAAAGCCTTTTTGTGAACTGCCACATCAGTTTCCTGGGGAGGGAAGCATTGTAGTTTCACAATGCTCTTATTTTCTTTAAGAAAATAAAAATAGTCCTGCCTGTTCAAATGTTTGCCGTCCATCCCTCATCCTACCATGTTCTTTATAAAATATGCAGCAGATATTATGCTGATCACACAAAGAGAGTGAGTTAAAAATCCGCCTGATAGCTTGAGACACACAAGTTCCTAAATGATAATCAGTTTTTATTCAATTCATAGAGGCCACAAGATTGACCCAAAAAAACAAACAAAAAAAGAGTAAAAACCATCTAATTCAAGAATGTCAATGACATGCAAGTGTTAATGATGATAATGAATTTGGATAACACAATAACAGTAAAGGTGAGCTCGGTGTTTAAGTGCCATTGAGCGTCCTTGAAGTTAATAGAAGTATTTGAATTGGATCTCTATGCATCTTATTCATAGAAATGTTTAAACAAAAGGAGCTTTTCCTCTCTTCTCTCCAGCTATATTGCGAGAATAAGAAACTCCCACAACCTTAAGAACCACATCTCCCTGAACTAAAGAAAGAAAAAGGACAGCCTGTAAAACTGTTGTTCGTCTCTGAGGGGAAACCCTGGCTTATGTCCCAGGACTTTAATGATTGAAGATCTTTCAAAGTCACGGTCCACTCACCTCCAGTCCTCACTCCTTTCCTATCGAGCTCTTTTCCAACATCTGTGTTGTGTTAATGAGAGCCACTTAATCATGCCACAGCCAACAAAAGGGCGATCCCTCTTTCTCATTCATTCCTTCAGCCTAGTGTCATGGTTCCCTCCCTGCACTCCTGAGGCCAACTTGATCCCTTAGTGACTCAAATAATCACTTCTATTATCTCAGAGAAAAGCATTCTGCCTTTTGCCAACCACATGTTTTCTGTGAAAAGAAATCATTGCAAACAAAACAAAGCCAGACGTTTTACTCAGCCATTGAGAAAGAGGAATCTATTTGAAGCAAAAAAAAAAAAAAAAAAAGAGGCATGGATAAAGAGAGAGGCACCAGACTCACCTGTAACAGGTGTCTGTGCGAGTCAGAGTGGCGTCTAATTCGCTGAGAATTCACTCTGGAGGAGTGAGAGTGGCCCCGAGTAGCAGGGGGCACAGAGAGGAGCAGTGGCTGAACCTGACGGCTGAAGCTGTTAAAGGTGCTGGTGTTGGCCGTCCCTCCAGTTGTCCTCTGATAGAAGTTGCTGCTGCCTGCTGCAGGCTGTTTCCGCTGGTTGGAGAGGGGCAAAGCATTGACGATGGGTGTCTTTGCCGGGACTTGAGGGACTCCGTAATGGGCGGTCCTATTGGATGCGTCAGTGGCCTTGTCTTTGCCCCCGCTCCCAGTCGGAGGGTGAAATTCTGCTGAGTCACCCCCCCTCCGACTCTTTCCCTTTAGCAGTTTGGCAGCCGCCGAGTTTGGCTGGAATAGATGAATACATAAGGAGAAACCAGAGTAAAAATCAAGATAAATCCAAACACGGGGGACAGTCAATCCCCAGTCAAGAAAATCCTCTCCAACTCGCTCCTACCTGCCACTAGCGCCTGTCAACCTCTGCTCCTGCTGATCAGCAAAACAGCTGTCTACATACACCCACTTATCACTACTCAACTCACCCCTGCAACTTGTTGGACAGGCAGGCAGGGAGGCAGGCAGACAGGATGATAAGTACCAGCCAATAAGCCAGGAAGGGTTCACTGGTGCTGAGAAAAGGAGCTGCACAGACAGGCAGGCAGACAGGCATGGCAGGGTTAATGCTTTCACTCCCCACAGTGATGTGCTGTTATGCCACCCAAGCAGAGAAAGCATTACTGTGTCTTCACGCCTGGCTGCACGACAGGAGGAGAGGCAGGCTCGGAAAGGAGAGGGGAGAGGAGAGGAGGAAAGTGGAAGAAGAAAGGATAGAGCACAGAGGTAGAAAACGATAAAGAGCATCACTGAGGCAGCGCTTTAGGACAAGACACCGGTGAACAGGAGACAAAAGCAGGCGCAGGAGGAGGAGAAGACTGATAAGAAGACGGGATATATTGGGAAAAAACTACAGCAAAACAGATAAGTACTGATGGAAGTAAACAAGAGCTGAATGAGGCACCGCTGTGTGAACAAACACAATTTTCCCCGGCATGGATAAAGTTAACTCATGGAGACATAAAGTACAGAGGAAAACAAATGACAGTCAGCTTGCTAAGCAAGCCCTGCAAACCTGAGTAAGCCACAGTCGCACACTAATGAGCAGCTGCAGACACAGCAGGGCTTCACAGATTAGCTTTCTGCCTCAGCACTTTGCAGAACAGGGGGGACATTTACAGATGAATCAAAGATTTGAATGGAAATCGAGGTGGTGTCCTGGCAGCGAACTGGAATTAATGATATCCAGCAATGACATCCATGGTTCAATAGATTACAAGGGCAACACCATCAGACCAAAGTGCCAAATGGTGGGTGTCAAACTTGAGCCCACTGGAAAGGCCACAACCCACCATGTAAAGAGTGACAGAAGGAAAAAGAAAGAAAGAACTCACCTCTGTAAACTGCTGATGACAAACTCCAATTTTATCCCCGTGCCTGGCTTCGATCCAGTGTTCATCCACCCGTTTGATGACAGTGAGGATGTCTCCCTGTAAACCAGAAATAAGTAATACATACACAGAAAACTACAATGCAGGATGATTAGAACAGAGTGTGTCCGCCCTGGAGACTGAGCACTCAGCTCAGAAACTCTCCGAGCCCTGCGTATCTCCTGTAACATGTGACATCAGCTCCCTCTGTTTCTGCAGGCCTTGTCCTTTCTGCGGCCAGCCTCTAAAAACCATTTGACCACCCGCATTAAAAAAAAAAGGCGAGCTCAAGTGTGCTTTAATGGAGAGCACACAAGTACAGATGTCCTTATATAACTGCTTCAGAGATCCTTCAGGGGAAGAAACGACCACAGTAGCAGAAGTCTGAGCCTCCAGCTCCACAAGCCAATGACCATTATATATTAGTACTAACGGGAACTTCCTGTACTGTATTCATCCAAGACTGACGTTTCTCTAATATGGAGGCAGTGATTGTGCCGCTGATTTGCTGATCTGACGAGGACATCAACTATTAGAAGAGGCAGTAAACTATTACTTTAACAATTGGAGGATCTATTCATAACACATTTTGTAAATCAAAACATTAGTCAGTCCATTAAAAAAAATTCAATTCAATATAAAAGTGACCACAGCCCAAAGTGGCATCTATAATTTTCTCAAGAGTTCAGACTTGAAACTTCCCGTGAAGTTAATGTTTTACTTCATAAAACATTTTTAGTTTCTATTGTGTGTATGTGTGTGTGTGTGTGTGTGTGTGTGTGAGAGAGAGTATTAATTGAGGTGTACTCATTCTGTTAGTGGTCGTGGTCCATATATGCTATTAAACACTGCAAACCTTAATAGTATTTTAAAGAACATTTGCACACACACAAGTGACTGAGCCCAATAAAAATGAGCTTTTTCCTGCAGTTTCAGTGGCAGACTTTGAGGAAGCTGAAACAATATTTACTGTCTTCAAGATTCATCTCCTGTGGGTTAAAGTCACACAGCGGCCTGCAGAGGGCCGGCGGCTGGGCCTGCTGGAGGGGCTGCAGCTGAGGCGTCTGCAGCGCAGTGACAGAGGCAGCGCTACCATCACTTCGTACTGCCAGTTGTCATTCACTCCCTGTTTCGCAGTGATACTAGTACCAGGCGGGAGGACCAGCTCTCGTGACATAACATCTCGTTGGTTATAAACTGAGGCTCTGAGAGCAGCCTGAGGAGCAGGAGAAATCCAAATATCAGCGGCTGCATGTTCACAGGAAGTTGTGAATTCATGTAACGTAATGACATATGTTTCTGAAGAAATCATTGCCCTCAAAGATTTTAAGACACAGCACACTCTCTCTTTTAAAGATGATCAAATATAGCATATTGCCATACAAGGGGATACAAAAATTTGATTATTTTATCCTTAATTTTAACAAAGACAAACTGTGACCAGATACTTTTTGTTGGTTATATTGAAACAACCAGTGAACTTTTTTTTTTATCTAGGCCAAACATACATTATAGATAAAGGAGATAAGGGAAGTTTCAGTGTGACTAATTTGCCTCAAAGCACTCAGTGCAGAATAACAAAACTCAGCATGTTCCGAACAGATTTTGTGCTGAACAGACACCAATGCAGCATCTTTTTATCTAGATATACAGATGAGTTCGATATGACACATCCCGTGTCACTCTTAGGAAAATATCAGGTATTAATTACTTTACCGATACTTTTTACTTAAAAAAAAACAAAAAGAACAACAAAGAAACTAAGAAGCACAAAAAACTAATTCATATGCACTTCATCTCACACTGAAAGGATCATAACAATGTCACAGCTACAAAGTATAAATCTTAGTCGCACTAAATACATCCAAAGGCTCACTGGATAATACAAATAGTACATTTATAATTCATTCTAATTTTGCAGCATGTCGAACAAACAATATGATCATAAACTCTCCCTCGTGAACATGGCTGAGCTTTTTGAATTTTTTTTGACTGAACTCACGATGCAGATTAAATGTAAACTCTCGAACTCGCCGAGCAGTTTTCAAGCACAAAACTTTTGAAAAGGCCGGTCTGTGTTTCTCGTCACCTTGGAGAATTCAACATGTACTTTACTGTGAAGTAACTTTATGATCCTCAGATGTTAGGTTTAAATTTAAATGAAATAAAGGTGTGTGGGTGTGTTGCACAGACCTGTTTTATACAGACCAATGATTTCTAAACATGTATTCCTCTCTACTTTGTCTTTCTTTATTTTATTCATCAGGCATGATATAATTCAGTCTATTACTAACCACATTTAATTACTCCAATGACAAATAAACTCAAATCTGAGTGTGAGCACTGATTATGTGACCCCCTTATATTATTAATTTGATTTCTCTTGGTCATATGTTTAGGTCAAGTCGTTCATTAGTTCACATGTAATATTTTATTGATTTTCTTGTAGCACTCTAATTTGCCCCAATCATTTGTATCCATAATGAAGGACTTCTTTTGGGTGTTAATCTATCTGACTCACTCTTACTGTACGAGTTTAATTTATGCGAGGTATCTATCTTCGACATAACTTGGCTCTTTATTCATTTATACACACCTATCACGTTGTGTAGTAGGTATCTAAAGTTATAAAGCTATAATGCAGCTCTCCTCACTCTGATCTTGGGTTCGACTCAGGAGGATTGTCTTTTTTTTTTTTTACTGTGTTCTCTGTCACACAGGAAGATCATTTTGACTTTGATTTAAGGTGCAACTGTAGAGTAATTACATTTTTAATCACTTTAGGCCCACAGGAACACATCCTGACACGTCAGAGGAGATGTTCTGATAAGTCAGATCACACTGCAGCTCTTGTGAGCCACGTAGTCTCACACAGCTGTTGCGTTGTCAAGTGAAAAATCCTGCTCCACTTTTGTGAATATACAATGCTGAGTACGTGTGTGTCAGAGATGATATGTGTACTATGCCAATCAATAAATAAATAGGGCATCATAGGGTGGGATGGGTAACATGATTACTATTACAAGTGTACTTTGATTTATTAGCATATTTGAGTTGCTGGAACAGACAAAAACATTTCTAGTAGTTATATTATTCATAACAGTGTGTCAACTGATTTCCTAGGATTATTTCCTGATATGAAGAATTGTGATATAAACTCATATACAGTATGTTTACTATGATACATGATAGAGGCTATGATCTATATATACCACTGCTCTGGGACGTCATGTTTAAAATGACAACGCACTGTTAGAGACATTCAAAACCTTAAAACAAAATGTTAGGCTTTGGAAAATGGTCCATATTAATGCAAAGTATGTAAACAGACTAAGGACAAACAGGAAAAAAAATAAGAAAACAAATAGGAAACAACAGCTGACCAGCTAACTGTCACCCAAAGAGGAGTGGGAGTTGTTTAGGGTCATGTTGCTTCCTGTAGAATTGCAGAATAAGGCCAGGGTTGTTCACTGACCTCACTGTGCCCTTGCTTCTCTCTGTGTGGACTCTCCTGCTGCTGCTGATCATCTCTGACTGTCAAGCTGCCCCTGGCTAAGGGCACTGCATAGCGGGCCCTCTGTATGTTTCTGCCAGGCCCAGCGGGTCCCTGGAGCCCCTCCAGAAACTGCACTAACAGGGGGTTTGCAGGTAGCTCCTCCACCATCCTGGCCGGGACCGGAGCAAGACACTCTGGGCATACCAGCTGGGACTGGGCTGCCTCCTGCCTCTGCAGGCAGGGCATGCAGAAAGTGTGCTGGCAGGGCAGGACCTTGGCTGACACATCCAGCTGCTCCAGACACAGAGGACATTCCAGCAGGGCCATTAGAGCGAGCTCATCCATTTTGAAAGGGCCACCCTTGTTTGGGACTAGGGCTTCTGGTACGCCTGAAACAGTGTAATCTACCATACTGCGAGAGAGAGAGAGAGAGAGAGAGAGAGAGAGAGAGGAAGGAGATCAGTGACAGAAATTCTACAATGAAAGAGTTACAAGATTACTGACCAAAGTCCTCCTCTCGACATAACAACACACGGGGCTCAATGTTACACCATGTAACTTTAAATAATTAAGACTAATGTGGAATTAATAAGACAAAACTTTTAGTAAACACTTTGCGTGTGGGGCTCCTTGCTCAGGCTACAGGTTGTCATGTCGACCCACCTGGCCGCACAGGTAAGACAGCAACAGAAAGTAGCCTATCCGCAGAGATCGAAACATTTATTTAAATAACAAAGAGCCCAAAAAGCCGTGGTACTTACATGTGTATCTGCTGCCTGCCGGAGTGATATTCTATCCAATGAACTCCAATATTAGGAAATGCGTAACTTCCTCGCCGCCGTCGTTATGACGCAGTGCGCCGAAAAGCAGGACACCACGGCGCAGGATCAGAGAGGCGTGTGAGCTTTTACATTAGTGGGAACGACTTATCTCGCGTTAAAATTTAAGAGGAGATGAAACTCACCTGTGGTGTGGAAATAATTTTGAAACCTAACAGGCAACAAGGAGTCAACCACAGCCAGGCTCATCCATCAGCAACTGTATCGGATTTCAGTGACTCGGTTTAACCCTTAACAGCTCTTAATTTTCCAGCATCTAAAATGAAAGAAAAAATGTGCAATGTCATAAAACAAATAATGCACCTATACAAAATAATTATAAAAGTAATTACCGTCTAAAACAAACATTTTCGTAATTTCATAACAATTTCTTAACAATGTGTTAAGTTTGTGGTGTTATTTTGCTTTAAATAAACACAAACATTATTTGCTGATCTCTATTTCAGTCTGATAATAGTTCAGGCTTTTTATTTAATTATTTAAGTGGTTAGCTGTCTGACTATCTACACCTTTATTCATTATAATTTGTAGGAAACGGTAAAATAGGAGAGTAGAATTTGCAGCACTGTCGTGTGACATGATCTCCCTCTGCTGGTGCATTCACGGACCGGCTCTGGAGCTTTTCTTCATCACATCCAAGTGCCAGCAAAGTCCACATCAGCCCCACTGGAAATAGCAATGCAAAAGAAAATCCAACAAACCTGAACTCTATCAGAACCTCCCCACTTTGTTTTCTGAAAATTTCTGAAAAAATTAGCCTTTGCTTGAAATGCAAAGCAGACACAGATGTCTCTGGAGAGAGTCATCATCATTGGTTTTATCCATTGGTTTTAATTGTTGTTTGGATTTCACTGCCACAGTCCAATCCCCAAATTCCCTTTCTTGCATCCCAAGGTTAAATAATTTATCCACACGGGCTATGTACAGAAAGTTCAGGACATCAGTTTGAATCTTTTAAACAAACATGAATCTTTCATTTCTTTCTTCACGTCAGCAGAACTCGGGGAATTCTAAAAATGTACATTTGGCTTTTACAGAGAAAGAGAGGGAGATTAGCCATGACTTATTTACATGTTCATATCAATGTTGATACAGGGACTTCCTCTTCAAGCCTCTCACAGTGACTTGGGGAGCCCAAACAAATACTTTTTTCTGGACTGAAACATAACCTCCTGGTGACGGTGATGCTCCAATCTGTGAGTGATGGATCCTCTGCCGTCCATTCATAGATACAGAGGAGGGATTGGGGTTGTTGTGCTGTTCAGAGGGAGTCAGTGCATAAGTGCTTATCAGCTTCTTACAGCCTGGCGGTCAGTCTGGCCTCCTCTTCGGAGGCGTGTATGTTGTGGGATGAGGGACCATGTTTGATGGTTCTGATATATAGTCTATGTGATGGGGAGGGAAGCCCCAGGGATAGCTCTGAGCTCGCTGGGCTGTCTCTCAGAATATCATGGTTTGCCACAAGTTTTTGTATAGAGAGGAGTGCCTTCCTCTCCAGCTTTCATGTTTTATTTAAAATGCTGTCTTACTCAGAGAGTGCAGTGAACTCATTGAATGTGATTTGTCTCAGCATTTGCCTTTACCTCTCCTTTTCGGGTCTCTTTCTACCCCTCTGTCTGCCTCTGTGTTTGATCATTTCACTGTGGGATGTGTGCAGATGTGCTCCAGAGTGTATGAGGATGTGTTTCAGCAGTGTCATTTGAACAAGGTGTCAGTCAAAAAGCCTAATCCTTGTACAGCAGTTTGGTAAGGATTAGCTGCAAATCGAACAGCACTTTAGGTGTGTCAAAGCCACATAATTAACTTCTCCCTTTCAGAGGGAACTAATCCTCCACCCAAAACATAGCCACTGTCATAGTTGCAGCAGTTCCCAGGTGCTGATTTGGTGACTCATTTTGTTGTTGTTTCTTTTTCTTTTTTTAAAGATGTCTTGACTAGTTTCAATAGACGCTGTCTTTCTCTGACAAAGCAAACATGTGAGGTGAGGCTGCAGACTGTTTGGAGGACAAACACGGTGCTCCAGCCAAACTGGCTCAACCGGATCATCTGCAGATTTTTGGGTAATGTGCTTGTGTGACTATGCAGACACCTCACCTCTTATCCAGGTGAAGTGTCCACTGCTATTGCCTGACAGACAAAGTCCAGCTGACAAGTGAGTGAAATGTTAATGGCCTGCAGTGTGTTGTCACTCTGGGTGAACTGACTTAGTGATGACTGCCTAAAAGCCTGGGAATGTAATTTAGGACAAAAATGTATGCTGAGCAGCAGGCAGCCTTCTGCCACATGTTTTTTTTTTTTTTTTTAACATTCATCCATAAAGCAACTTCACAATTTTTCCACTCACAGTTTGTTCTGCCTGGTCCTCCTCTGCCAGCAGATTGAATCCCATAAATATTTTATATTTGATAAATAAATGAAACAACCTCTTTTCTTACTTCTGGGTAGCGCACTAAGTTGCTCCCCTACCTACGTATGCAGGAGCTTATTATCACAGCTCTGACATTGTTTCAGTCATTGCATAAATGAGGTTTGGCTCAGGCACATTTTCATTTATTTTTCAAGTATGCATCAATTCCATCCATTCTGCTAGCAACAACAGAAATAGCTGTTCTACAGCAGGTGTTCCTGTTCAGTTTGGAGCTATTATAAAGGTATTTCTTTTTTTAGATTTCATGAATTAATGATTTTGTTACCATAACCGTGTCAATGTGTCTCCAGGGCTTCTTTAGGGAAACAATAAATATATGATTGATATGAAAAATCAGAGAGACATCTTCGCCCATCATTTCTTTACTGACCTGCTTTGACTGCTCTCTCAGCCTGTCATGTCCCTCTATACATTACTCACATGGGACATAAGCTATTTACAGCTGTCTCACTCATCAGGCTGCAGGCAGTGTGCATCAGTAGCATTCTGGGTCATGTGACTTTACACTACACCTCACCTTTATGCTCATGTGTATAAGTGAAAACACAACCTGAGGGAAGCCAGGCTGAGGGATGGGACTTGAGCTTTGAGCCAATGACGGCTGAAGCACCTGAGCTATACAAAGGGTGAAGCCTTCCTGTTGCATGGATTTTTGTCTGCAGAAACAAAGTTCTTTGGTGTGCAAATGCTCCAGCAGCTGTTTGAGTTTGAGATGTGCATAAGGGAAACTAAAAATAGGACGAACACACCTCTGAGCCAGCTGCCTCTTCACTGCCTTTGGGACTGCCTTTGCGTCTCCCCTCGCTCCTCCTTCAGTCCTCCTGCTCTTCTCCTTCTCGCTGAGAAGCTGTTGTTCCCCTTTTTCTCTGTATTTTCCAACTTTTCAGAGTCCCTGAATCAGGCTTTGTGTGGCCAGCCAGTTCTGTGCTAACATAAAAGGCCTGAAACAGGACACTGCTTCCCTTCACTGTGGTCCATTATACAACCTGATGAGAAACTAGAACACTGTGGCTCAGTGCTGAAAATGTGACGTCTCTGTCCCAAGAGTCTTGGATCCAATTATTTGAGAAGCACAAAGAAGTTTAGACCCATCCTAAATGAAGAAGATCTGCTGGTAAATTTTTTTATTAATATTAGAAAATGTGTTTTTGAAAAGGATCCTAGAAAATGTAAAAAAACAACAACATTATTCCAGGTTTGGCAGGACATCAAGCGGGCCTTGGTGCAGTTGGAGCCATATATTTCTGCTCTTTTACAGTTTAATAATGAAAAAGCTTCTTTCCAACAAACTAACTTCTCATCAGACATCTGACAATGCTCGTTTTGGCATTTTAACATGTTTGCGGTGTTAAAGAAAAATGCTGGCATTAGATTTTTCTTAACTGTTGACAAATTCCAGGAAAAGATACAACAAACAAGTATTGATTCAGCAAGGCAGGGACAGTGGTAATGTCTATAAATCCCCAAATTATATATTGTCAATTTCTTGCCTTCTACAGCTACTATTTTCATCACTGATTAATCTGCTGATAATTTTCTGATAAATCATTTAATTTTTAGTGTAGTAAACATCAAAAAGGTCCATTGAACTTCCCAGATATTCAGTATAAATCAATTTTGATATATATATCTATATATCAATATAGATATATATATTCAATATATATATATATAGATAAATCAATTTGATCAATAATACATTTGATTGATTATTGATAATAAATTGTATTGATTATCAACAATATAGGTTTTATATATATTAATAAATGTATTGTTTTAGAGATAGTTAAAAGTAAACACAGTGAAAAACAATCAAGATTTATCAAATATTATTTTTGTTTTATAGTCTCTCAATTGTGAGGATTTATACTGAATATCTGGGAAGTTCAATGGGCCTTTTTGATGTTTACTACACTAACAATTAAATGATTTACCAGAAAATTATCAGCAGATTAATCAGTGATTAAAATAGTAGCTGTAGAAGACAAGAAATTGACGATATATATAATGTTTGCTAAAAACTGTAGAGCCCAGCTATTTTTGGAAATTGGTGAGTTTTGAAATGAAAAGTAGATATTGTTGCCTGTTCTTAAAGATTTTCATTTTCATATTGAACATTTGTTGCTGAGACAAAGCAGAGAAGTTGGAAAGTATTGGGAGAAACACATTATTGTTTTTTTGTCTTATCCAGGTGTTTGTCATGTGTAATTTTTTTTTTATATAAAGCCAGCTTTGTCACTAAAGTAGGGTAATATACGAAAAGGCTCTTGTATTCTGCAGAGAATGAGTGTAAAGGTGAAACAGCATAGCAGACAAAGATTTTTGTCTTTTTCAAGATAGACAAAAATCAAGCTGGCCTGTGTGCATGTACAGTTTGTTTCACAGCCAATAAATGAGAAAAGGCGATGCCTCTATTTATCGTCCCTGAAGACTCTGTGAACAGGAAAATTCTCTTTCACAAAGTAAATGAGGTAACATGATTATTATGGCCTGCCGTACGTGTACGAACGATGAAAGTAATTCACATCTGAAATGACTGGCTGAGTTTCTTTCACTCATCTCCCGTGGAACAAACTCCCTCAATCACACCCTTTGATGTGCTTTGTGTGTGTCTAATTCCCATTCAGTAGGCAGATACATGTGTCACACTGTTTGCTTGGTATCAATTTTGGAGAAAGACTGGGAGCATTCAAAATAGGTTATGCAACCTCCTCCTTTCTCTCTCCGCCTCATCTTTATTCATGCACATGCATTACGAACATACAGTACATATGTACAATGTTGTTCAGGAAATGACCTGTTGGGCCAACCTATGGCAGATGATTGGCAAAATAAAGGTTGAAGATACAAGAAAAGGTGAATTGCCTATATGTGGAAGAATGTCCAGTTAAAAATATATGTCAAGATCACTGCTTAAAATGGGACAGTACTCACCAGTACGCAGTACCCAAATTTGACTCTTTTGTGTGCCGTGACTTTTCCTTAGACACCGGTATTTCTCACAAGCTGCCAATACTCTTTCTGCCCTCTCCATATCAGGTTATCCAGGAGATTCATAATGGCCCTGTATAAACTACATTACCCAGGGGGCACTACATACTTCTCACCTGTTCTGGTTCTCTCCTGCCTCCTTTTCTCTGTAGTTGGCTAATATGAGTAACATCACATTAACCATATAATAATGTTGGCCTGGCTCCAAACAAGGACAAAGATAACATAAACAGAGTCAGACGGTGACACCGCAAAACTACGACAGTAAAATCCTTCTCAAACCGAATGAAATGCAGGCTGGGAGCAGCAAACATCAGAAAACACACCTGCCGCTACAATTCAGAATATACTGGCAACATTTCTGTGCGTATGTGAACATCTTATTAATTAACACTGTTGTTTGTCATCCCAGAAAAGTGAAGTTCTGCTGAATTCATGCTATTAATATTAAATCAGATAATACAACCTAACTGTTCGTTTTTGATGATCTTAAGTTATCGTTGTTTGGCCAAATTCCATAACTTCCGGTATCCTTTCAAATGAAAAACCCTTGGTTCAAGTTTCTTCCATTTCTGCTTGGACTGGGTGTCAAATTGCATATTTTTGTTCCTTTACTTACTATTTTGAGAGTATAAGTGCATTTACACAATCAAGTATGGAAACATGCAGTGCACGACAAGTACCCGGATAGTTTACTGAAAATGGTCCACAAATTGAGAATAAAACATAGGATGCTTTTCACCCTCAACCATTGCCATCATGGCTAAGTAGCGAAAGGGAGCTGACCACCGACCTGTTTTTTACCTGCAGTGTCTGAGGAAGCTGCAGCTGTTGCAGAACACTGCACTTTACCAATGCAAGTTGTACATGCCCACACAAAAGTGTTGTTTTTTCCACTATACTGCTGTTGGATATAGGAGCTATCAGCATGTTGGTCTGCATGAAACAGAAAGTGTGACAACTCAATTTTAAGTAAAAAAAAAAAACCAAAAGCCAAAAGATATTTTCTGCAGCTTTCAAATTTTCATTCAAATGTTACTGTTATTTCTGATAAGTGCAGAACGACTGAACGACAGAAATCACGTACTACACAAGTAAGTGTACGAACGGATATTCGCCATTGGAAACAACAATGGTCCAACCATATCCAAGGTTTTGAACATTAATATTATATACAAGTATCTTTTATTCTCTATTGAAATTCAGAACATACTTAATGATTTGCTGTGTGAAGGGAGTGCTGGCACTTTTTTTTTTTTCCCACTTCAAGCACTGGTTGAGATCCGATCTGCTGTCGGTCAAGTTTCACTGCCCCATGACTTTCTACGATAAGTGGTGGATGCAGTCAGGGCAGTGATGAAAAGTGTGTCAGCAGCGATTACGGTGACACTGAATGCCATCTAGAGGCCAGATCACGACTGCAGTTTAACCATGGATATAATCTGTATAGTGCACAAAACCGGGAAATGTCACCAGTCCCTCGGAGAGGTTTATGCGTTTGCTCAAGGCTTTTTAATACACACGCACTTGCAGAATACCGTTTTGTCACACTCGTTTTCTGTCATGATGTCTTTCAGCAGTTCTAAATGAGAGTCCACCATACGACTGAATCATGAGTTTCTAAACACCCCATGCGTGTCATTTGCCTAAAAGAGGAAAAACAGATCATGAGACAGTGTTGTTTTCTTCATCCTGTATGTAAGTCTTGTCTCTATTTCCTCGATGAGCTGCGATCCTGCCCGGCCTGGTCTGTAGTCTTCTTTATCTAAAGTTAATCACAGATCTGTCCCTGACTCATGGCTGGCGCCCAAACGGTGGATTTATCACACACACCCTCACAAGGCAGCTCAGTATCACCCACTCTGCCCATAACACACTCGTCTTCTCTACCTCTCTTCACCTTGACTTCACTTTCTCAAACTGGATCTCCTGTAATGTAAAAAGTGACGGTCTAGATGTTGATATTTCATCAGACGAAAATTCGATTTTAGCCAAATGATAGACGAGGCTGTTGAACAGATGTAATCAGTGTTACTTTTAAGTCCAAGCTGTGGTTTAGCTCTGTAAGAAGCTTGTAGGTTTAAACCTTTGATTTTGGACTGTGATATACCGCAGGCCGTCGTCATGCGGGTGACTAATTAACAGCACCCTCAGAAATCAGTCATTCTTTGGTGCAGAAGCAGCATGTGATTTAATACCACAATCAAAATCAAACCCAATTACCCAGGCTTTCAGGGTCTGCAGGATTATTTTTGAGTTTGTTGCCATGGCAATCAAGTTCATCCCATGTGGTGTTTCCAGAGTGTAGTGAAGGATTAGATGGTGATGTCAGACATCTGTGTCAAATCCTTCTCCAGCTCATTTCAGCAGTTTATCATGTTCTTGGATGACAGATGACAGCCTGACACAAGCAGAGTAAGTCAGTGTACTGCAGCTCCATGATGATGAGTTTCAAACTCTTGCTCATACCCCACTTCCTTTTCCCAGACTCTTGGCTTACTAGCTTCCTATTTCTCCACCCCTGAGGTAATATGGCCTTTGAGGTAAATACCATTTGTTTTGTGGCTTTCCTATGATGGCTGAATAATGGCTTGAAGTATGTGGCTAAATGAGAGTCTGAGGCTGGGGATGGGAGTAATCTCGCCTTTCTCTCTGAGCGGTGACACAGGCCAAGAGAGATTAATGAAAGAGCAAGAGTCGTAACACTTTCAGGGCTACAAGAGAAACAGCCTTGTGTTGGTTACACTTTTACACTCGCCAACATCCATTTATTGGCCCTATAGTTGCACTATATTTGCATCAACCCAAGTCTTAATGAAAAAAAGTAGTACAGAGAGCACCATTGCCAAGATTTTAAAAACACTCGTGTGGGGGTTCAAATCTTCCTCTCAGCTTTATCCCCCCTCTGAAAATATTGATCAGACACCTTTTTTTTTTCTTTAAGTTAACCATTGAAATATGTTGTCTTTTACCGACAAGAGAAAACAACATAAGGTGCCTTTGGGCTACCATGTGCCGCCTGAACAGCTTCCGTGCTCCTTTGCATTGATTCTACAGGTCTTTGAACTCTACTGGAGGGCTGCAACACTGTCCTTTCAACAGATATTCCCTCATTTAGTGTTATGATGATGGTGGTGGAGTGTGCTGTTTAAGACATAGGTCCAAAATCTCCTATCAGAGTTCAATTAAGGTTGTGAGTCTGGTGAGTGCAAAGGCCATGACAAATAATTCACATCATTTTCATACTCATACTCATTCAGTGACCCCTCATGCCGTATGGCTGGGCACACTGAAAGAGATCATTCAGGGTACTCAGTATTGATTTGTAGTGACCATTCTCTTAATGGGGAAAATTGGATTCAAACCATGCCAGGAAAATGCCCCCACCAGCCCAGCAGAACCGCAGGATACCTCCACTGTAGGGGTTAACATTTAGGCCTGTATTGCTCTCTTGGTAAAGGATGATTCATCTGACCAGAGCACCTCTTCTCAATGTCTGTAGATTTTGCACCACTTGAACCTTTAAATTAGCATTCATCTTTGTAATGAGGGGCTCATGCACAACAACCCTACTATGTTATTTCACCCTCTCTGTAGCTGTCAATGGACTGATCTTGCTGACAGTTTGTTCACATCCTGCATTGTCATCCTTAGTGACCTAAAGAGGAGTTGCTCTTCTGTTTTTCCTTACATATCACACTAATACACAAGCACGTCATCTAATTTCTGACCCTATTTACTGATTTCTTTCCCATAAGTCTAAATGTTACTTTAGTCATCTATTGTACCTATTAAAGCACGAGCCAGTTAATCAGTCTTTGTGACTGAGACTCCTGCCATCCATGCACCAACAATGAACCCTATTTCAAACACACTAAGATCTTTTCCTCTCATCATGTCGATACAAAATCAGAATCACCTGGGCCTGCTCAACATTTTTAAACAGACCACTGAGCCTGATTGGATGTTAATTGCTTAATTATACAATGCAGTTCACCTGATTGGAAGCATCTGGTTTCTCCACTCATTTATTCAAATTATATAGATACGCTAAAAAGGGCAACTTAATCAAGTTTTTGCCAAAATAAAGTAATATAGGAAGAGTCCACAGTCGTGCAGGGATCTCTTCAACTCAGCTGTGATTGAAGTCCGACAGCTAACACACAGCATGTTCACCTTCTTAGTTTAACAGCTTGGTTTCACAGAGTGAGGCTCACCTCCAGCTCGCGCTGCAAAATGTATAAGCCATGCTGATTCCATCTCCTCAGCCATGATGTCATCCAGTTTGCTTTTTGCTTTTTCAGCGACCACCTGACAATGACTCCGGCTCCAAGTTTGTTTTACTGAAGTCATGTTTGATTATTACTATTGGCACTCTAAAAAACATTTAGTATACATTAAATATTAAACACCAAGTGTGTGTTTTGGGTGGTCTGGGAATGTGCGTTCATATGATTCAAATATCAAAAATCAGTCAAATCTGTAATTTTGTCTGTGGTCTCCCACGTTTTTAAAATCAGGTAAGATCTGAGAATCCTCTATTGTGCACCAGGCATAAGTTTGAACTTTAAGTAAATCTGAAGATTGGAATGTCATTTGCTCGTAAAATAAGGAATTTGATATGATGAAATTTTGACCTGATAATGGTGCTGGTCATGAGAATGATTGGTAGGACAAATCATTGTGTCTAGGACACGTTCATTCTCTAACTTTACATTTGACAAAGAAGGCTGGTTGGCAGTGGGTTGTGTGGCTTATCCCTTGTTAGCTCCAGCAGTGAGCTCCAGCCCAACTTCCCCTATGAGTGGCCAGCCCAGTCAGTATGCACAACAGTGTTCATTCAGGTTTTTTTTTTTTGTTGGAGGTGGTGGCTACGAAAGAAAAGAATGCAAAAAGCTGGAGGCAGTAAACATTCAAGCTTCAAGCTCCACCTAAAGTTTGCTCCAGTGGCAGCTACCTGGCTTCTCCCAGCTGTTCTAAATCAAGCCACTCACACAGGGGATGGAAACCCAGCGGCCTTTTTACACCTGAGGCACCAGGTTCATTGATAAGCCCCGCCCACTGTTAATCACCGGAAAGGAAATCAGGAACTACACTCTGCTACTAAAGATCATACTAATACAGAACATTACTGCTCCACCTAACATTGCAGGAAGAGAAGTAAACATTTCACCAAAGCTACTTATTTTATCTTAAGGGGGGCATGAATGTTGAATGCTAAATCTCCAAATATTAGTAATATTTAATATTAGTATCATAATATACTAAAATAATATTAGTTATTGGATGCATTCTCTGGAAAATGGGACATCTGTTCATGTTGTTGCGATTTGCACTGCACGGCATCATTATTGTCCAATTTCGTTGCTGTTATTGACTTCAGAAATTTTGTTATTATTTGACCTGAGAAGCTGAGTGTTCTAGCTCCTCCTATCACTGAAAACACTGACATATTCATGTGCACAATACATTCCCTGCATTTCATATTTTCAGGTCTGACATGCTTTTGAGTAATCTTTGTCGATATGTTTAGCGCACTGCAGCAGGTCAACTGATGTTGACGCAACATGCCCGCCATCTGTGTGCACTGTTTAATCTCTGGACGGATTAAGCTGGTACTCCATGGGTAATATGGGCGCTCTCTTACATGCATAATGCACCCGGCTTCGTAAAAATAGTGTATAATACCCCTAAAAACTACACATCACACAGGTTACAATGAGATCATTATTTCTCCAGAGAAAAGAATGTGATTTAATGAGTGTAGCTGGGAAATGAATGTATTTGGCATTAATACATGGCTTCTGTTGTGTAGTGCTGTACACCCACACCCCCTCCCCCCGTCCCTCCCCCCATCCTTTAAAACAACAGATTAGCACTGACAATAAATTGGATTACATTCAAAGAATTGTGACCATAGTGTGAAAGAATCGCCCTCGCTGTGGGTTTGGGTGCTGCATGATAGTCAGCTCCCAGCCGTGATGATCGATTTGCTCCAATACGACATTCAAAATTTCAATTACATAGAATTCAGTCGATTCTGTGTAAAGACCGATCCTCCAATAATAATTTTGTTCTGCCGCTCACACAAGTCGTGTGAAGGATTTGTTTTAATTAAACCTGAACCCGCTCCATCGCCTCGGAGGCAAAATGAACGCTCAAATTTAATACTGAGATTATTTTCCTCATACAGTAATAGCTTTGTAATGTATGCAGAGAAGGGTTTCTCCCTGGGCTCTCGTTAAAAGGCATGAAAGAAATTAACAGCCAACCGTCTTTATCTCGCTTAAACACTAAAAAGGCTAACACGAGGCAAAGTGCTCTGAAGCTATTTGAGGATGTTTTATAAAGCAACAACACCTCAAGGTATGGTTAAGGCATGCAATCCTAATTGCAGAGCATTGGGAAAATGTTGGGAGGAATCAAGACAATGTTGTGCCTACTGATTATTTAATAGGCTCGACACATCAGCTGAGATCAGCATATTCTGACTGCACAAAAAAATGCCTCAACAGAAAAGTGAAACCTTCTCTTCTGTTTCAAAACATCCTGACAAAATCCACCGTAAAAATCAAAGTATAAAAACTTCTTGCCATAACTTAATAACTCCGAACAGACTGGCTATATATAAGGTGAGTAAGTCCTTGTCCATTCTCCCATAACATCATAACTGTTTACCTGTCCTGCTTTATTCATTGTCTGATATCACACTTCACAGACAATCAGTGATTATTTTCCAGATTTATGATACGGTGTCCTACAGTATTTTATCCCCTGCAATATACTATGCACTCCTCCTTTGATTTATAATAGCCTCTGCCCTGCAGCACACACCGTGGTGCGCTGCTTTATGCTGTGGTACAGCAGCGCTGATCAGTGGCCCTTGGAGGTGATTTATGAGCAATGGGATTTCCGGTCAGAACAGCTTAATTGAGCCTGTATATTCTCCTGAGCAGTCCTTGAGAAAGGGATAAGGTAATGAGGGGGAAAATGACAAGTGGAAGACACTTTGGCTGTAAATCAGCCTCCTCATATATGCCAAAAGGAAATGTTGAAAAAAAAAAAAAACTACTAAATTCACCTGCAGCGACACCATGGAGCTTCAAATTCACTTGAGTGACCTCGTATCAAGGTGGTGAAGTGGCCTCTCCATTGCACCCTCATTTTTTCCCTCTCTGTCTTCGCCCACTGTTGGACTCCCAGGTGAGCAGGTATGCAGGTATCTATCTCGCTCTTTGCTCTTCTGCTCTTCTCTCAGAACCCCTGGATATTTTGCCTCATTAGGCACTTTGCACCTGGAATCAGAATCTTGTTTTGTGCAGTGTAGGTGACTGGACGGATCCCACAGGGGGTTGGAGGAATATCCAAGAATGTGAAGCGCTGCACAGAAAATGCAGGTAACTGCTGTGATGCTGACAGTGGCTGTCTGAGGGGGTGAATGATTATGTGTTCCTTGTTGTGGCTCAGTACTGGCGCCAGAGCAAGGAGCTGAGGGAGGAGTTGGGGCGCCAAGGAAGTGCAAAAGTAGACGCATAGTGGACTCGATGCCTGCTGAAGTCAGCACTATTGACTGACACCTGTCACTTCACTATGTGTGTGCGTGTGTGCACCTGTAGTGATGTGAATAGAGCATATGGGCCCTAACTTGACAGAAGACCCTCAAAATCTTTGGCCCTCAAGTGGATATTATTGAATAAAGGAATACACTCCGTAGTCAAGCTTGTTATACCTCCAACTTTATTCAACTTAATTTGATCATACTCCATTTCTAACACCTTATTTACCCTCATTCAGTTGGCGTACATAACATCAGAAATATTGGAAATATCTAACAGCATTACAGAAACTGTATCTTTTAAAATAGCCATAAGTTGCAACTTTCCATTTATGAGGAAGAGGGTTGGGAGGATGGTTCGATTCAACAGTGGACTTGAAGTGCAGGAGACCTTTTTTCGCTGCCTGTTTCCAACCACGAAAGACGAGGGACAAGAGACAGTTTATATAAAAAAAAAAAAAAAAACTTTACTGTTGCCATGACAACAAAGGTTGCATGGATTTTAAGAAATAGTTACCTTAACACACATGTTTTCAGTGATTTTAACTCAAACCATTATCTTTCCCTAACCAACTGTTCTTTTGAACATAAACTCAACCATTGGAGCTAATTTAGGAAACACTCATGTGGGTCATATTTGAGGGAAGGAACCACTGAACTAATCTTTATAGTTTTAGAGGACTTGTTGGGTTGATTGAATGGTGAAATGGGAATGAAAGCTGAGGAGAGGCCAACAGATGTAATGTAAATGTTTGAATGTCCTTGTAAGCCTGGTTTTTTTTTTGGTCCATGTGTGTTTGTGTCTTCCTCTATCTGTTTTTGAATTATAGCAGAAAGGCCCCTCATTTGGGGTATCGCTCCCAATTTTCTACGAGTTATCGTGATGACATTTACCATCATTTTGTCACTTCTTCCCCTGGATTCATTTGTAATCTTTTTCATTGGTATTTCCACACGTTGGACTTGGCAGAATCAGGCCAGAGTGAGACCCCAAATGTACTCCGAAGCTGTAAATTGGCTCCCATTTCTCTAACTATGTCCCTGCAGGCTCCACTTGAATGTGCACACAGTATGTAGGTTTAGTATAATCACAGCTTACAGCCAAGTGTAGTTTGAAAAGGAAAACTGACCCTGTTAACAGTCATGAACATCTGTGAAATATATATTTCTGGAGAAATAATGTGACACGACACTAATGGGAAAATTGGGCCCCAAGCTGGTGATGCTAAAATGTAAATCTTCCCATTTAAAAAAATAATTCCTAAATGTTTCTTCTGGGCAAACCAGTCTGAGCAGCTGCAACATTTTCAGTTTGCCCAAAGCATTTGCTCAGGATCATTATTTGCCTTTTTTCATGCAAATTCAAAGTGCACTGTGACATAATCCTGGGAATACCCTTCTCTGCCATCATGAAGAAATATGGAAATAACAAAGATCTGAACATCAGGAGAAAGATCCCAGTCAGTTGAAAACATTAACATTCACTTCCCCAGTGTTTTTAAAACTCTGAGATGTCAGTCACCTAAAATTAGATGAGTGAGCAGAAAAAACATGTTCGTCTTGGATATTTATGGAAACGTGTACCTCTCCCGATAAGCGTTCGGGTATTTTTTTTTCAGATGAAAGAGATAAATTGCATAATTCATCTTTCTATTTCAAATGTCAAGCATGTCAGAAATGATCCCCCACCTGCCTTGACGTATAGTTCAAGACATCTTCTATGTTGCAACAATAACACCAGTTATCACCTTGGATTTATTGCACAAGGGAAAAGTGAATTAGAGTCTCTTCCAGACCTCATATAATGCAGAGCCTAATCCTAACAGACTTTGTATAAAAAATTAAATCCTGTTTGTCTGGTTTTATATCATTTTTCTATTATTTCATGTGTGAATAACGGTCTTCTTTTGGCTGCCTAATATCTAGTAATCTGGGTAATTCTGCCACTCTTGAATCCACATAGGCTTTGCAGTAATTTTCTAATACAAGGGCTGTCATCACGTTGTCAGACCTGTCTTGCGCTAAAGAAAGCGGCTGTGCGTAATGCAAGGCCAGCAGGCAACCCTGCCAGATAATTGAGGGCAGTTAACGGTGGCAGTGATGTTTTTTGATTGAAGATTTAATGTTACCTTCCATCCTTGAGGAGGATGTTGGTTATCGACCGTCTTTAAAGACCAGAGGGCCTGGGCCAGGATTTGAGGCTATTGATCTGAAAGGAAAGGAGAGTGGCAACAGCCGTGTTCAGGTGGTTCCGTGGGATAGGCCAGCAAGGTCATCTGTGCCAGGCCAGGCCAGGCCAGGCTGCGCTGTGATGTTATGTATATTTGATATGCAAAAACAGATTCATTGATTTTCCATCGAGGTATTAGGGATTCAGATTGTGAATGGCGAAATGTCATCCAGAGTGGATCTGGTTTTCAAAGACAGGGAAAGGGGCATTGGATTTCAAACTGAGAGAATTCATGCTATGTTCCTGTTAAATGGAGGCTGAGAGCAAGAGATATGGGTCCAGGTGCAGAGTGGAGGAGGGGAAGAGAGGCTATGATATCCCTAACAAATTCATTATGTTACAGTCTGCTCCCAGGTTTTTGCTATTTTATTCTTTGCTGGGGTATTCAGAATCTAATATGCTTTTTTTTTATGAGCTACTGGAATCTCATTTACATCCTAACCCTCATCTCTTCTTTGTTAAATAGCAGCTAAATAGAGCAAAGTAGAAGCTTTAAACCCCTTAGATTTTCTGTAACATACGGATGTGAGCTGGTGTCCTTTTTGACCAGGATTTTAAGATTCAGTTTGCAGTTATGCCTTAGCTGACAAAGGAGGAAGTGCCAGACAAATATTCTGTATGCCACACACTTAATCTGGTTATTGTCATATGCATTTCTGTGTATAGAGTAAAATCACCGAGCCATAACAAAGCTTTTTCCTTGGAACTTGTGTTGGAGGACACTCACCATCCCTAGAGAAGCAGGTCTTCATCTATCATCACAGCTGTTTTTGGGGTTGCAGTGATACAGTCCCCAAGCCTTGTTCTTCACGGATTGCGTGTGATGGAACATTTCAGGAATCTGTTCGCTAAAAATAGTGCTCTCTATGCTATGGTTCTCTTCTGCTTTCCTTGAGATCCTCTCAAGAGGATGAGGCACATATTCAAATGTCAGCAGGAAGGGATCGATTTCACTTCTTAAATAAAGCCAGTTTTGTGTGGGGTGGATTGTGATGAGTCCAATAAAAGGCAATGTGGTTTTGTTTTGAGCTTTGTCGAGTTTTGGTATTTGGAAAATGAAAATCATCTGCATTTGGGGAAACATTTGAATATTTTACCATTACATGGACAATTCCTTTCCTTTTTAAAATTTTTAGAAGTTAGCGGAAAATGCAAATTTCTTTATTGTTGGAAGCAGATTTTCAAAAATTTTCAAAATAAGAAGAATGTAAAAGGGGTCTGTATTAGATGGCTGTAGACAAGATCTTATGCTAACAAACTAAGGCTAAAGCTAAGGCAGCATCCTCAGTTGATGATCTATTTATTAGACCAAGACATAAAGAGATGGTGTTGGTCTGGTAATGTAGTGTACAGCTAGTTGTTTTTGTGTTATAAGAAAAATGAAAATATCAAATTTTAACAACCCTGTTTTGGATGTTCATACTTGTATTAACTGGGCAGAGGTTAGATTTATTTTTTGTTTATATTTTGAAACAAGTTTACAGATAAGAATTACTGCCTCACAGTTGTAATCCTCTGATAATCAGTCAAGTTGCAGTTTACATCAATGTCTGTCCAGACTCATATGACTTTGAAGAAATTTTGTCCAATAAATGCTGATTCTGATAGAAGAGAAAGTTTTAGCCATGACAGTAGATGACACTTTAAATATAGAGGTTGCTCCAAAGAAGCTAAAAATTCTAAAACGTGGACGCTTCACACTCATTTTCAACCCAACAGTAGAAGATCTAAACAATCACAACAGTTTTAACATGGACATCCAAGATTAGTGTCACCAATTCAGTATCCAACCAAATGTGAAATATAGCATCTTCTGTTCCTGACTTATGGCCTTGAATAATCGACAGAAAACTGTTTTTGCAAGTCTGATGTCGCAGGGAGATTGACCTTCGACATTTTGAGTATGAAATGCCTGCACTTTATTATGTTATCCTATTAGAGATTTGTTAGAAGTTTTGTCATAATTAGAGGATACATTTTCAATTGCGTGATATTGAACTTAACCTTTGACCTCCGACCACCAAATTCAAATCAGTTTTTCTTTGGGATCAAGTGAAAGTTTTTACCAAATTTGAAGAAATTCCCTAAAGGTGCTCCTGAGATATCGAGCTGTGGTGCCACATGAGGTCATAGTATACATCAAAGATGTGAAAAGCTGCTTTCACGATGCAGCCAGTTGTCTTCAGAAACTCGTGTTTAAAAAGAAAGTATATCTACGGCCTACAGCTATGTCACTTATAGTTATGGCTACCAAACTATGAATGGATAATCGCTGTTTGTGGGCGGGGTTTAACAAAGGTCGAAAAAGATACATTTTGAAGGTCAAAAGAAAGTCCACTATGATTAAATACAATTCTAACGCATTTATTTACTTTTTTTTGCACATTTACAATCAAGAATTAGATCGATATCCATTGGCATTATATACTCTACCTACACGACATCATCTATCCAACACGTAATGACAACATTGGACAAAAAGTTATACAATGGTAAACAGATCTAGGCAGTGCTTTCCTCATTTAAGTTTCAGCCATGACAGAATTTTTACCCATCACACAAAACAGTGAATTGAAACTTCTGTTTGATATTGCATAATTATGCTAAGGGTGAAATGACATGCAGTGCTGTTATCGAAGCGTAATATAAGTATATGTGTTATCCGTGACGTATAGTGATATTCCATTGCTAACTCACAGCACCATCTGGGTACATCCATTTTAAAAAAAACAGCAATTGTGGGCGATTGCACATACAGTATGTGACAGGTTGATGAACTGAGATGATGTTGCCCCTGAGGTTGCTTTGTTGTTAGTGATATCATAGCCTTTAGGACACCTGGGTCTCAGCTCTCTGAGAACAGCGTGTGTGATGTCAGCCCCAACAGGAGTAACCTGATTAACACATGTGCATGTCATACACAACACTGTGCATACTTCACAAATCAATGACTCACATTGCTTTAACTGTGTGTGCTTCTCTAGTCATCCTGGCAGGTAAGTGGCCTTAGTTTTTCTTCTAGTACAGTATGTGTCTTAGAGGGTGCAGTGTACTGCCTATGCAGTTTAATACTCTTCATCGATGGTGACGTGATACTACAGTACCATCTCTCTTTCTTCTGTTTCTCCTCTTCACACTCGTTCCTATTTAGAGAGGGTACTTTCTCAGGAGCTCTGATTGCCACATGTACTTCCTCTCCGGAAAGCGATCAGGAATCCTAATGCGCCGGAAGTCCTGGATGCATTTCTCCAGCTCCTGCTCTGGAGTCATCTTCTCCTTGTTTGCTTTCCTCTTTGCAGCCTCTCGCTCCCTGACCCCAAAGGTTCTCACGCGGAGCATTTCCGTCTTGCGGCGCATCTCTGCGTGCTGCATCATGTGAATCGCTCCTTTGGGCATGGGGCGGTCTAGCGTCTGGATGTTTGACTGCCGGCTCACGGGGGCACGGACCACAGTTCCTTGAGGGGAACTCGCCTCCGACTGGGTCTCAGAGCAGGAAGTGGAGAGGTCGTTGAAGGAAGTGCCACTCTCTCCTTCACGCTCGCTCTTGTGGCTCTTGCAGCAGCAATCACAGTGAGAGGACGACCACCGAGAGGGGCCACCTGAAGAAAAACACACAAAAATATATTTGTCAGTTCTTGGGACCACATGCAGCAACATCCACCTTCATGCAGAAAACCACTGTTGCCATTTATAGTGAAAGATTCCAGCAATAATCAAAAGAAACAGTTGTAGTGATCAAGAAAATGCCAACACAGCAGTTTCAATGTTATACAAATATCTTTAAGCGAATATCAGATGAGTGTGTGGGGATATTTAGGGGGGTACAGCTGTAAGAACATGTGAGTTATTGGCTTTGACATTTAATTGCTGAATCTCAAAGAGCTGGTGGGCTGTGCATATTGCTTCCTCTGATAAGAAGAACCCCAGAGCTCAGCGAAGCTCAGTACAGCTCCCTAAAAGACCTTTCCCATTTCCCAAGGCAAAGCTTGTCTCGGAGCCAAAGCAATCTGCTTTGCCGTTGCAGTTTCTTAGTAGAACGGTAACCTGGCCACCAAGAAGGTAGTGTATTATTTTTGTGTTTTCAGATCACTCAGTCAAATAAGTCAGGGAGTATGCTTTATACCATTGGGGAGGCAACAAAGGTATAAAATACAGGTGAACACAAAGTATAATCTATCTTGGCTGGTCAGACAGTCAGGTCAGTGGCAATGCAGTGAACTGACGCATCTGCCGACCTTGCAGGTGTCCTGATCTCCTGTCATGCAGTCTGGATGAGCAGGAGCAGGTATACTAGTGAGAGATTTTCGTAGTCTTTATCGCTCTTCCTGTACCTTATTCTTGTCTCATTTCACATCCTCCTACTGTACACAGTGCTGCCCGCTGGCTTGTGAAGTGTTCGAGTAAAGACAGTAAACACTGGAGCTGGCTTTCATTTCCAAAAATAACTGTGAACTATGGTTTCACTTAGATCTACAAACGGAGGCAGAAACGTACAATGCTGAAAACTGCTGTGCTCTCTGTATGTAAACAGCAGTATATGGAGAATAAACTCATAGAAGCAGACTCCAGAAACCTCCTAATGGCTTTTTCCAGTGTGATGATACAGACTCAATAGCAATGATATCTCAGAGGAAGCCATAATTTGTCCATTATCTCCTTTCAATACATGCACCAATTTAAACGGAACAGAGTTCAAGGGGGATTTTAACCTCTCTGCGCAGACTGTAATAATGACCTTATCTCTGGTGCGATGATTGCATTGAGCTGATAGTGAGAGAGTCGCTAACAGCTTTTTAATGGCTAATCCATGAGTAAAGAGGCCAATCAGCACACCAATTTCCCCCCACAGAAAATGAATGTCGCTGAATCCAGCAGATGAGCAGCACCAGGCAAATGGATGCAGGCACTTTAAACGAGGAGGATCCAGAGGAGGAGGCTGAGCATTGTTTCGAAATGGATGGATGCTGTAGTCCAGAGGGGCAACCGGTTTAGGAAACAAGCCAACACCCAATAATAGCAACATAAAATTTTCAGGCCATGCAGGAGAATGAATTGTACTAAGGCCGAGAAGCCCCTGGGATTTTATTTTGTTTTCTGAAACAATTTATTGTAATGGAAGTGCGGACAAGGAAGTAACTGACGCCACGTAACCTCAAATGCAAAAACAAATCTATGGTAAAGTGGCAAACTTTGATGTCCTCTTCAGAGCTGACAGGAAATGACTAAAGGCCTTGTCAGGACACAGTCATTCTCGGGTACATTTAAACAAGTGGGTGGGGATGATACACTGGTATCTTTTCAGGGAAGCCATTGATTGTAATGTGCTTTTCTCAGATCCATACAGCCTGTCTAAGAGATCATATTCCGACCACATTAAAAGACTGGGGCTGGTCCTCAGAGCAGACTCGGCCTGTGTGTGCACTTCTCATAAATAACACAGAGAGAGGGAGTCGAGTTCTGCACAGAGCGCGGAGGCATGCAGGCGTCACACGGGGTATCCTCAAACTGCTCTCCACGTCTAATGAAAGCTGGGATGTTTGTCCTCATGCCGCAGAGAAGTCAGTTCATGAGGAGTCAACTGCCTGTATATTAGATTAAAACAGCAAGGTTTTAAATGGCAGAAAAGTAGGACATGATGGGGACTGAAGGCAGAGTTCTCTGACAAACCCAAATGCAAAATGTCAGTGGGTTTCCTGCCAGACATTAGTGGGTGTGTTTTCATCCCTGCTCCAAAACTGACTCATCAAGGGTCTCTGATGATGAAAGCTTTAATGGCAGAGCAGCACCGTGCTTCTGTCATGTCATCTGAAAGAGGCACAATCATGTGCTCAAAGTTGCAAGGCAAAAAAAATGCATAAATAGGAAGAAGACAGACGCATAAGCACATAACCAGGAGGCCATAACACAATTTATTTCATAGTCAGACTTGACTGACCAAAAGCTGTCTACTTCTGAAATTTGAATCTCAGCGGTGATGTGAACTGTGCCCTCAATATAAATGGGAGAAAATATGTTTTGAACACAAAACTGCATTTGACATCCAGGCTGTCATACTTGAAAAAAAAGAAAAAGAAACCACTTAAAGACTGAATTTCTGCAGTAAACATGTCAGCTTTATTCACTTTCATTACTGTCTGTTATTTCAAACAGTGCACAACCCTGTGAAACTGATCTGTGTGATTTACAGTTGGATGTTGAAGTGCTTTAGTTGCTGCATAGCTCTTGTACAATACAATTTTCTGGCCAAGGCTTTGGTTGTGAAATGAATAAAATACAGAGAATTAGCTGTAATGAGTTTGGAGAAAAAAAGCCATTGAGTATAATGTGCGCTTGCAGGTTAAATATACATATTCATGCTGCCAGTCCGGGAGTAAAGCTCATTTAGGTGGAGACGTTCTGATCTAAGACACACTCTTATATTCGTCAGCGCCCATATCCAGTTGCATAAATATTTTTTACTCTTCCACTGCCTCAGGAAGAGTGTAGTTTACATGCTTGTTAGCTCACAAATTAGGCCAGCGTGTCCTTGCAGCAGAAAAAAGGCTTGTCTTGCAAAGGCAGTGACCGTCCTTTACAGGGAGTGGGAAATCCATTCCACCAAGATAGTCTTATTTGCTGCAAAACTATCACTTCAGCAGTTTGTGTCCAGGCCAACTTAAGGATACAGCCATCTTCTTGCCAGGTATAATAATGGCTTTAATATCCGCATACATTTGAATTTGTCAATAATAATTACCTCCACCCAGCCAGCCTTCACTCCTGAAGCAACTCTCATCAAGAGCAGTGATTAGAGAGAGCTGGTGACAAATAAGTCACGGCAACCCGTGGAGTCCCAAACAGCATTACACGACCTAATTCAAGGGCACTGAGCATGTCTTATAGTTTCTCATAGACTGCCTTGACCCGCATTATCTGCTTTCCATGAGGCGAGTGACAGCTTCACTGGCTGATTGTTAATGACAAGCGGGTGCTGTCCCCTCCCGAGTCAGAGGGTGGCTGTCCGCTGAGTGTCTCCCTGACAGAGAGATGAACAAGCAACACAGGCAGATTGAAATGTCTATATCAGCTGCTCCCTGCAGGCTTGTCCCTTGACCCAGAGCCGCATCCTGTGCTCTGCACAGGCACCGATAAAGCAAGATGAGGCTGTGAGAAAGCGAGAAGGTATTTGCAGAGCTCTTGTCATTGCCCAAACAACGCCTCAAGAGAACGGAGGAAAAAAGACTGCAGCTCTGGTCCCTCTTCCTATCAAGCTGGTTTCAGTCAAAGAGTGACATCTAAAAAAGTGCATGTAACATTGACTTCAAGCATCACATCCTCCTTTAGTTCTTTGAGAAAAAGTTCATCAACTCAATCATATATAGAGAGAAACTGCTGCCATGCACCCTAAAAAACAAACAAAGCAGCCACTAATTCACAAAGGTCTCTTCCTGCATGCCAGCACAGGGGATCCCCCTGTCATCAGGAAACATTCAGTCCTGCCTATAATGTGAAGAGTTTCACATCCAAGTGGCCATTAAGTGTCTCTGGAGGGATCATTAAGGTTGTTAGATGTCAGACAGAAAGAGCTGTGCAGAAATAGCAGAACCAGGGACAAAAATAACAACTCCATTAACGCGGATCCAAATTTATCTCTTCTTTTAAAGGGACATGTGAAGGTTTGGGTTGTTTTATGTTTGGATCCATGTGTTACCTTCAGTTTCCATTCTCTTGCTTTTTTACTCACAGACAAGGAAGTTAGTTCATCAGTAAATAACTTAATTAGCTGCAAATATGGCTCATTCCTTTTCAGAGGGAGGAGTTGGGCCATATGGCCAATTAAAAAGCACAGTTTTCATTATTCTGAATGGCTCCCTTTAGAGAGCTGAAGAAAACCCAGTTGGTGGGACAAGGTTGGAGGTGCTTATTTGTCAAAACTGCATCATCATTTGTGAGTCAGCAGGAATCCAGTATACTGTCAGGAAACACATAAGACAATCAATGAACAAGTTCAGACAGTGAGAGACATTTGTTGTGAATTAGTTTATTTCTAAAATAATGTTTTTTTTTAATCATCATTCATTATAACAGGTCTCTTTCAATTTTGTTCTAACTCTCTGTAAGTTGAACGTTCTATAATGAAATTAAGTGAAACCAACAGCTGCCTAGAAATCATTACAAAAGCTTGTAGTAAGATTTAGAGAACACGCAACAATGATCCAAAACAAGTTGCGTCAAAGAATGATTGATTTCAAAAACTAGATTTTCCTTTTGAATCTGCAGCTTCTCAATAAACCCATATTTACTTCAGAGGTGGACTAGATTGTCTTCTTGAACTAATGAGGAGCGCGAGGTTATGCAAGAAAAGAAAATAGCACAAGCACATACACCTTGCCTTACTTCTTACCATTTTTCTGCCAAGGTGCTCTTTTGGACATATAAGAGTTATTCATGGGACCACCATCCATCTCTTGGAGGCATTGCCAATCCATCCAGGCTCCAACCAAGCTCTGTGGGAGCTCAGGGATGGCCAATCTATGCCTCCATTACACCCAAGCAATTGATTACTTTCCCTGTCTCTCCCTGCTGCTTTGTGGTCATTGTTCAGGAGTCATTATGGCCACACATCATCTCTTTCAATAGCCCAAATGAAGACTGCACAGTTATATTAACAGAGTTCACCTGGCAAGTATAATCATTCTCCATCTTCACTGTGCATGTCTCCGAGGCACTAGGTCTTTCAGAGGGAGGAAGATGAAACTGTCTCTGATGTTACCAGTGCCACTGTTCAATGATGATTTGCTCTGCTACCGTGATGTGGAGGCAGAAAAGTCAAAGCAGGTTATGAAGCTATTATGTCCAATATGACGGCGGGTTTTCATCAATGATTTGACTGAAAGTTCTTCTCTTGTAAAATAGGCTTCAAATTATCTTTAAAATAGGCTGCAATTCATCTCTCGGTGGATGGCTGGAGACGAGGAAATATTTTGGGATCACAGATTGCTTTTTAATTATCCAACACGCTCCTCTTTCCCCAGAGATAATTAGCAATAAGGAGACCGGCCCCAAACGACAGCTGAGAGGTGAGAGTTGTACATCACTACAGCAATAATGTTGTAACTGCCAATCCAGAAGTTAAACATCCCTATCATGCTAACCAACCTACATTTCTGCTTCACAAATAACCTGACAGGATCACTTCAACAAGGCCACTTCTGACAGTTAAGGTCCAAGTTAAAATTATCCATCCACAAAGCAGGCAACTGCAAATTTTGACTCACTATTTCATCTTTTATATTCTTTTCCTAAACATTTTACCAACTAATCTCATAAGTTTGACTTTTTAAGCGTCTGACAATTGAACCGTTTTTCCCAGGTTTGGGAACATAATATCTCAAGAACACTGTAAGGTAATTTCTTCACGTGCAGTACACAAGGATGAACTGAAAAGATTGTGATGGTCAAAGGTCAAAGGTCAGGCTCACTGTGACCTGAGATCAGTCCCATGCTCGTCAACTTAATATTTCAGGAACGCCTGAAGGGATTTGGTTCACTTGGACTCAACGATGAACTGATTAGATTTTTCATGGTCAAAGGTCACTGTGACCTCAATAACACAGTTGTGGCTATAATTCAAAAATGTATAAATTCATTATGACAAACTTTCACACAAATGTCTAATAAGATCAAATGATTTAGTGGTGAGGTCAAAGGTCAGCTTCACTGTCATCTTAATGTTCTTCAAAAACCCTTTTCTAGCCACTATTCAACACCATTACTCAGGAACAGAAGCGGCGATTGTGACCATATTTCACATTTGGTCTGATAGTGAAGTAGTGAAACTGATCACCTTTAAATTGTGGCGACTGATTAGATTTTAATGTGCTGTCAGATTGAAGATGTGGTTGATGCACCATGTTTTAGAATTTGTAACTTCTTTACAACAACATACATTTTTGCGTCTTTGTCTACTGTCATGGCAACAACTTGGTTTTCTACCAGATTCAGCTTTATTGGCCGAATTCCTTCAAAGTTTGCACTACATGTTATATGGACAGTGTGGACAGACATGGACGTGAACTGCAAGTTACTTGTTGGCGAAGACATAACAACTGCGAGGCAGCAATTCATGTTTTTCATAATTTTGACTTTTGAATCTCATAGCTTTGTCTTAAATTTACTATTTCATTTTTCATAATTCTGACTTCTATTAACTCTTGTCTTATCATGACTATCATGCAATGCAAGTTGGTAGCTGCTGAACTGATACTCTGGATCTTCTGACCAAATCAACTACTGATCTCAGTCATGTTCTCTCTGAAATGTGCTTCTCATGAGTACAGTTGTTTATTCAAAAGATGAACAAATCATAGGCTACCTGATGAAATGTGAATTCATCATAGCCATCAGGTTTTAAAAGCTGTTGTTCATGATGAATGCTCCGACACTGTGGCCTCCTGAGGCTTCCCTTTGGCTGAAGTATCATATGTTTTAGTCTGCAGAGAAAACAGCAGCGTATATTCTCCAGAGCAGGAGAGGGTGACAATAATTGAGAGTAGAGAAGGTCTCAGTGACAAGGGAATGAGTCCTATGAGAGTTGGTCCACATCAGGAAAAATTTGAAATATCTACTGTGGAGATTTCAGAAACTGTAGTCCACACTGGTGACAGTCAGTGGAGCTTTAGAAAACAACTGATGCCTTTAAAGAAAAGAGCATCATTGATGACGCTGAGGAACTGACAGGCTGGATGAAAGTCTCTCAGTTTTTTTTACTGCGCTGGATTGCTCTTTTCACACACCCAACAAAACCCAGCCTCCCTCTTTGCGTTTTCACTCCATATGAGCCTTTCTAATGGGGAGGGGGCTGAAAAGAGAGCAATGAAATTTTCTGCTGAAAACGACAAACAACAATAAAGCACATCTGTTTCATGCACCCCTAAGGTGCACTTGTCTACATGCATTCTTAGTTTAGGACTACCTGCCTTAGGCCAGCCACTGTCCCACATTCAGAATCAGGTTACAGTATTAGTTTTGAAAGTGGATGTGGGCTGCTGTGCTCCTGTGAAGCAAGGGCTCTCACGCCTGTCTGCCTTTGATGCGTCGATCCATCATCCTGACTTTATGCCTCTGTCTCCTCATGCTTGCAATATATGTGTTTCCTTCCACCCTCACCTTGTCTGCTCTGTTTTAATGGAAACCCACTCTCTCCCTCTGCTTCCGTGTCTCACCACCGAAAAAAAAAAATTCCTCTCCACACCCTCGTACTCGATGAACTTTCCTGTCTGATCCTTACTTTAATCTATTTTTGCTCCCGCTCCCTCTCACTTCTTTCTGCCTCAGTTCTTTCTCCCCATGGCCAGGTCTCATGCAACTTTTACTCTCTCATCCCTCCTGCTCAGATGCTCTATGCTCCATCTGCTTGCCTTCTTTACTTCCTTTTAGCTTTCCTCCCTCTTTTCCTTTCCTCTCTGTGCTATTCCTACTCTGCAGCTTCTTTCCTCTCGTGCTGTACTTCCTGCAGTTTCTCTCCACAGTCTCTTCCCTCCATCTCATCCTCCTCCTCCTCCTCCTCCTGTCCCATGACTTTGTCCTCGGGCGGTGTCTGTTAATGGGGAAGGGAGTGAACACCTGCACCACATGCTGTACTCCAGAACGTTGAATGACTCTGGAAAATCCTGTCTGGCTGGATGTTTTTCAGGTCAAGGAATACCCGTCTCTAATAATTACCCCCATATTAACAACAGGTAAATCATTAGCAAACCATATGTCATGTCTTCCTACAATCCACCCTCTTGCACCTCCAACCTTGACCCACCAACTGGGTTTTCTTCAGCTCTCCTAAAGGGAGCCATTCAGAATAATGAACACTTGCTTTTTAATTGGCCATATGGCCCAATTCCTACCTCTGAAAAGGAATGAGACATATTTGCAGCTAATTAAGTTATTTGCTGATGAACTAATTTTGTCTCTGAGTAAAAAACAAGAGAATGGAGCAGCATTCATGTGATTTTCTTAGTTGCCCACTGGTGCTATATTATTCATAACCTGGCAGAATGTGAGCAGCCGTGTTTACGCATGATGCATGTGTACTTGAAGTGCAGCTGCATTGTGACTCAACTCTCCTGGGGCCCGTGGGCAAGTTTGCCTCTTATCTCAGACCCAAAACACAAGTTTGAAGTCAGTCCCCTTCAAGGGATGCAAAGATTTTGGAAGGATAGTGCTGCAACCAGACCATGCCTCCTGGTGGTGTGGGCAAACATCCATCACTTCCTACAAGTCACCTGGAAATTAAGAGTTTTTGAATGGGAAATAAACTTTTAACATTTAATGAAAAAAAACCAGCCTTTCTAATGGACACTAATGGGTATATTACCATGTATGGGGTAGGGAGGGGCACTTGCTCCTTTTCTTCTTTTCTTTAGTTTATTGTGGTTATTTGTTTGTGCATTTGGCTGTTGTTTGTATTAGGGGTACTTCTAAAAGACAGAAAGCCCCCTGTTTAACTCACATCACTTCTAAGAGTACAGAGAGGGAATAAATCTTCACTCACGGTAGAAGATGTACTGTGCGTAATTGGACCAGACCCTGTCATCCGCATAATGGCCGATGGGGGAAGCAGCCAGGGACGAGTTGCAGGCCACAATGTGAAAACCGCACTCTGACAGCATGTCAAAAGCTCTCTCCAGGTGCTTGAACTTGAGATAAAACCTGCAGGAGTACCGGTCCGGTGGTCTGTCCAAGTCCCTGTTCTCGTTCAGGGCGTCTCCAAATACCTCTTTCGCTAAGCCGATTCTGCTGCTGATGAAGATTCTCGGTAACTTTTTGGCTTTGACATCAGTTTGACTTTCACTACCTCCCGCGGCGCAAACTCCTTTGAAAGCGACCGTTATATAGCCATACCTCCTGTCCAAAGAGTAAGGGGGGTAAAACCTATTGTCGCTGCCTTGTGACGCATCGTCGAAATCACTGTAGTATAATTCATCTGAAAAGAGTTTTGACTCCTCGGATGACAAAAGTTTTGCCAAATCTGGTAGCTGGAAGTATTCCGCTTCTCTTTTCAACCTTCCTCTTTCAGGAAAGTGGTCAGGGAGGACAACTTGCTTGTCTCTAAGGTAATCCAATACATACCGGAACAGAAAGCCATCTCTGTCAATAAAATAGCGTCCTCTAAAGTCCCGGGACAAGTCATTTGAAGACCCCTTCTTGTTAGAGAACAGCTTCCCAAGTAAGGAATTTGGGAAGCTTGTTAACGTGCCATGACGAGTGTAATACACCTGCCCACCCACGTTTAGCTCAATAACATCCGATGGAGGGTTTTGCACTAAGCTTTGCTCTTTTGCAGGTTGCGTTTTGCAGTTTTCGCTCAATGCCATTTTTTCCGATCTTGCACGAAATCCGAGTCTCGATCACGGAGCGCAAACGTCCCAGAAGTTCAGGGTGTGGGGTGTAGCTCCATGGTGCTGATGCACTTAGACCCAAAGCATAGTCTTGATTCCAGCTGCAGTCCTCGCATCCAGTGTCTCATGACAAAACAATCCCAAGGTGTGTCTATAGTATATCCTTTAACCCCATGCGTAAATGTGCCTGCCCACAATGCATCCTTTTTCAACAGAATCGATTATCATAACCAGCATCATGTTACACACATCCACTGCGATGGGTCATCAGTGTGACTGAAATTGAATCCTCACTTCACTCTGAAATTTCCCACAATTAAAAAAGTATAAAAGCATTTGTGCTCAAGTTTTCTGTGGAAAGATTCTCCCTTTTGCGCCTGGCTCCTAGTTCAACTATATAAATCCAAGATAAACAAAAAAAAAATTGCCATCAGCATCTGATTATTCTCCTGCTCAGCGTCGCTCCTGACTACTGGGAGACTGAAACACGCTCCAAGGTCTGGCTCACAGAGAGGAGGATGGAAGCGGGACTCCTGTGCGTACCCATCTCTCCAAACTGCTGAGTGCGGAAACGGTTGGACCGGCAGTAGGTTTAAGATAATGTTGGTCGAAGCTGTGCAAGAGAGAGGGGGGAAAAAAAATCGTCCCGCGAAGTAATGTCTTACATCATCTTAAAGGAAAATGACATTTTCAGTCGATCGACATAAAACGGGCTGATGGGGGTGCATGTGTGCAGTTTTTCGCGAAATTCTGATCTGGCCACGGGCGATGTGCAGCTGGCGGTGGGGATTCAGGTCTAATGCAGTTTTAACATCCCAGCGTTGCGGATTTTAATCCCTTCTTCTGAGTCTTCAGAGGGGCTTTCGCATTTACATTTAACGCTTTTAGCTGACGCGCTTATCCCGAGAGACGGGTGAGGGGTTGTAGGTGCCAGCGTCTTGCTCAAAAACTCATCGGCTGTGACAACTACACGTGAACAGAGCTGGTGATCTAAACACGTTACTGCTCTTAACTGCCTTTCGGTCCAGCATCATACTTAAAAATCAAAAAAGTAAAGAAACATAAAGATGTCAGTTGCACTCTTCTGCATCTCATTGAACCTTTGGGTACCCAGTGTCACTTCTGCATCCAGAACACAATGATTTGATATGAAAATTGATCTGTTCATCATCGATTTGACCAAGTGGATTCTTATTTCAGCACCACGGACAGATCTCAGCCAACTCCAAAATCACTGCTGCTTAATGCAGCATGCGCTCTCATATAAACTGATATTAAAACATAAATAATGCATTGATTAATAACATGTTTTTCAGTGAGCTAATTGAACAAGATACAGCAATATGAGGTCCATTTGGTTAATACATTTTCCATTAAGTGTATGTTCCTTTGCAGTTTCCCCAGCAGTTTCATTGGGGGGGAAACTCAGTAGGACAAACCCTTATTACTGAGTCATTTCATTCTGCATTAGAAAAGCAGGGGGGAAAGGGTCTGGGACTTGTATATTATTGCTCAAGGCCTGCTCAGTGAATTTGTCATAGAGTCAGTGAAGCCAAATAGTGTGCAACCAAAAATCCAGTTTGGATGAAATGAGATGCAGGGCTGGAGTCAAGTTTTGACAGTACATGTCATCATCTATGTGCAGTTTTATGTGGGTCACAAGTGTTGTATATAAAGTGTATGACACAAGATACACAGTACGTGGGAGCAACATAGAAATATGCATTCCTGTGTTCAAGATCACCTGAATCTGGGCAACTACTTTTATACTTATGGACCTGTTTATTTTCCATATGAAGTATCAGATTCCTTAAGTCTACTGCTAACATCACCTGAAACCACTGGCACTAACACCTGTTTACGTTCCACACTGATTTGTACCTCTTGTTTGCTTATCAACCTGTTTCAGTTTTTTGTGTCTGTGTGTCTTTTGAAGCCATGTTGTAATAAATCGGAGGCTTTTACCGCTGCGGTGCAGAGAGAAGGCGTTGATGATAGGAAAGCACCCTTGACTTGTGGTTTTGAAGAGGCAGCGGTCACGCTTTACCCTGTTAATTCAGAGTATATTGTGCTGGAGAGGGGTTGCTAAGCAGCCACGGGGGGCTGAGTGGGATTCAAACAGTGGGGATTTAGAGCTACAGTGAGAATACTGATCTCTTTTTTCTCTGATGTGAGGTTTTGCTGCTTACATTATAAATTATATTGTAATGTTTTCTGGGATCATGTGACCTTAATTTTGAAGTAAACACCACTGATAAAGAATAGCATTATTAGTTGTGTTTTATTCTCGTTTGTTTCTAAATTCCCATATACAAACGAATATCTGGGGTTATAAGCTTGTGTAAAGGTGTGACTTTAAGTTGATTCTCCAAAATTTGCTTGGGGATGATTCTCTCGCCACATGTGCCATAAAACCTGTTCTTATTCATCTCATTCATCCTCCCATTAGAGCCACTTTCCCTGCCTCCTGTCTTCACTTTATTTCCCATTCATGCATAACTCCCAGGTTAGATTCTATCTTTTGGAAGGGGTTAAATTTCATGCAACTTCAGCATGAATAATGTAAGACAATATGGCTCCCAGCTGGGCATGAAGTAAAAAAATCTGTATGTGCTGTAACATTAAATTGTGGGTTTTGCAAGTGCTTGCTTCACAATCTGTGGAGTGTCTTGAAGACATTTTGATGCAGGTCGACTCATTGCATAAACAAAATAACTCTTTTAAATGAGAAATGGTTTAAAATCAATTCCTAAACTTCAACAAACATGTACAGTGTATTCTGATGAATATTCAATGATGACTTTACACGTCTGTCATCAGTGAATGTCTGTCTTGTGGGTAATTGTTTTAAAGCCTAGAAAGTAACAAAGAATCCAGATCCAAATCTCTCTGCGGAGTTATTATCCCCATGCACATATTGTCTGCTTTGCCCTATATTTCCTCCTCTCTCACTAACTTTTCATTCACTCATATTTGCAGATAAAAGAGGCAGAAGTGTGAAGTGGCATGTTTTGGGAAAAGAAATGCATTTTGAGTTTTATTTATTTTTTGATAAAACTAAAATTGCTTTCACATATTTTCTCCATGAATAAAGCCATGTTTTCCTTTCTATTGAAAATTAGCTTTTGAGTTATAATCTTTCCTAATATTATAAGGTAAGAAGTCACCAATTGATTACAGCCTATAGTAAATAATTATATATGATGCAGCTCTTCATTGACATTGACTGTCCTCTTGAGCCCCTAGAGGGCAGTACACTAAGTAAATGAACAAGGAATCTGTATCAAAAATATTTGTTATTCACTTCAAATTCATCTAATAAGCATTTATTCTTTAGACTAACATTTAATGTAAACTTACATTGCAGTGATGTCTAAATTGCAGTGCAAGCTATTGTATGCATTGCATTTACACCAAGACGCCAGTCAACACTGTTGCATCATGCCTGTGTGTGCATACAAATAAGCACTAGAATATAACATAAATAGTTATTGTGTTCACATTTACATCCAGATGAAACAACTCTGTCGGCTATAACAGCCCTTTAACCCCTATATTATAAACTGTCTTTCTTTACTGGGACATCACATGATACAGAATATAAGATATATAGAGCACTTTCTCTAAAAGGTTCCTCCAGCTCCGCTGTCACAAGGACAGATACAGGAGATCATTCCTGCCCACTGCCATAAGACTTTACAATAACTCATCTCTGGCAAAATCCATCACAGTACAATAACACTGTTGACTGTGTTTCTTGGTTGCTTGTATATTATATATATAGATATATACTGTACTGTATGTGTATATATATATATATATATATATATATATATATATATATATATATATATATATATATATATATATACATATATATATGTTGACTGTTTATTGGTTTGTTGTATATAATATATATAGATATATAATGTACTGTATATATACTGTATATACTGTGCATTTTATATTTTATATTTATATTTTTTACTGCTATTTACTGCTATTTTATTTTATTTTATTGCTTTTCTATTATATTATTCTATTCTATTATTTTATTCTATTGTTTCTAATATTGCTTCTGTATGTATGCTGCTGTGGCGAAAAAAAATTCCCCTCGGAGATTAATAAAGTATATACCTACCTACCTACCTACCTACCTACCTAATGGTGTTTTGTCAGTAGTAGGAGACCCAGCAGTGCTTAAGACCTATATTATCTGAATAGTTGGTTGTCTATGATCCAACAAAAGCTGAGGCTACTTCAAATTTTGCAGGTAGAAGCTAAATGCCTCAGCCCCACTGTTTCGCCTGCATGTTATTAGTACTATAACTGTAGTGTCTGTCTGTCTAATGCACCATAACAGCTGCAATACAATGTAGGAACATGCTGGGCAGCTGCATGAACAATCTTGTAGGAGGAGACAAATGCACTTTTGCGTTATGTGCTTAGTGACATTGTTAAATCGCACTGAAACTAATGTTTGCCAAGAAGGTGAATGTTTATATTACAGCAATCACTGCTTTGTAGTTTGTTAAAATATTGTTATACATTATATATTTTCTAAATCCCAGTGGTGGAGGAAGTATTCACGTCCTTTATTGCAGCAAAAGTAACACAGCATTGTGAAAACAGTCTAATACAAGTTAAAGTCCTGCATTTAAAATCTTACTTCAGTAAAAGTATGTAAGCAATATCAGTAAAATGTGGTTAATGTACTAAAAGTACACACTAGGTAGTAAATGCTACATGTTGTATTTGGATTAATATTGTTGTTGACTTAATTAATTAATTAAAAGTAGGCTACAATATTTACCTCTGAGATTGATTGAGTGGAGTGGATTTATCAGGTTGCATAAAATAGAAATACTCAAGTGATGTGGGCCACGAATACCTAACATTACAACACCTGAGTAAATGTTCTTTGTTACATTACACCACGACTAAATGCTCAATAACACTGTTGTCTGTGTTCTTGGTTGTTTGTACATAATATATACAGATATATATAGATATATACTGTACTGTATATACTGTGCATTTTATATTTAATATTTTTACTGCTATTTTATTGCTTTCTATTATTCTATTATTATCTTATTGCTTCCTGTATGCTGCTGTAGCGAAAAAAAAAAAGTCCCCTCGGGGATTAATAAAGTAACTACCTAACCTAACCTAACCTAACCTCAACTCCCTGTCGTGAAGTGCGACTCGGGCGCCTCCTCTCGCTCAGCTGCAGTTCCTGGCGCGGCCGGCAGGCGGCGCTGCACGTTGTCAACAGGTGAACCACGGGGCTGCCTTCCTCAGTTCTCCATTTTGTATGTTTTTCCTAACGGCCAGCTACAAACCCTCCTCCTCCCGTAGCGTAGCCTGTTTAACATTTCGCGTAAAAAGATTTACGGCTTAATCGAAGTTGGAAAAAACTGATATATATATATATATATATAAAAAGAAGAAGAAGAAACCCGACGACTCGGCTCGTTTCACGTCTAAGATCCAGTCATGTAGCGACGAAGGGACGCGAAGAGAAACGTGAGCAGAAGTCAGTCAGCGTGTTTCAACCAAAACAATGTTGACAGACGACCTGTGGACGCGCGTCAACAACCGGGCGGTTCAAGGGTAAATACGGGACTTTATTCCGGTTAGAGTCGCTGCGTTTGTAGCCCCGGGGACAAACACAGCGACCCTGATTTAATATAAATATATAATACGGTGATGTTCGTGTTTAACGTCACTGTCAGCGACGTTCAGAGAAACGAAGGCACGAAGCCACTTTGCTACCTAGCACGCTAACGGTAGCATAGCTCAGACTACGGTAAACCTGCACCACGCTTCTCTGTTTAATGTTCATCAACCCTGTGTTAAGGGCTGCTCGCTTCATTTAACAGTGTTTGGTGGGTGGACACGGCTGACAATGAACTGACGTGGACAGTTCGCTTGTTGAACAGCTGGCTTAGCTCAGCTTTGCTAACTCTCTCCAGCGCGCATGTTTTGTCAGCTTTCCTCAAGTCTCGTCGTGATTTGAGTGAAGTTATCTTGTCTATGAGTGTGTTTTAATGGGGAGGTTTCGCTTTCTGAATGTTTCCTGTCTTTTGAAAGATGAAAAAAGGTGGAGTGAAGAAGACAGCGTACAGGAGAGATGACGACCATCTGAGCAAGCTGGTCTACACTGAAAGCCCCGAGGAGGGAGGTCTGCTGAAAGTGGCTCCTCACAGTGCCATGCCCATCGCCTCCTCCACCACCTCCGCCGCTCTTCCATCCAGCCCATCGATGCAGCCGGGACAGGTGGCCAACGGCCTCAGCAGCAACCCCCTTCCCGAGAAGCTCCCTTCGGTGGAGGGCCCAGAGTCCAGGAGCCTCACCAATGACCAGAGGCCCCGTCAGCAGCACTTTCTTCAGACGCAGGCCCCCGCGACTTTTGGGCGTCAAAACGTGGCAGAACATTTGCCCCAGCTGGAGGCCAGTGTAGCAGACGTTACCCAGTCCTCCATGGATTCGCTTATCGGGGGATCGGACCCCAACTTCTTCCCGATGAAAACAGAGGATTTCTCCGTGGAAAAAGGAGAGCAGGACCCCATTGACTTCGATCATCCCTTCGAGCACATTGGGAAAGAGGTGGACGTGAACCAGAAATTGTTCAGTGACAATACTCTGGACCTGCTTCAAGACTTTGACCTCACTGGGTCCCCCTCAGATTTTTACGTCGGGGATGATGCCTTTCTGTCCACTCTGGCAGACGATGCTTTGCTTGTGGATGCCAGTTCAGAGAGGGAGATGAAGGCTGCTGCGGTGGAGAGCAGTAACACCGCTGGGGCCGTCTCTGTTGCCCTCAACGGCAGCAATATAACAAGTCCAGATCAATCCAGCACTAGCACATCCACAACGGCATCCTCAACCCCCACAAACACTTTGTCTGCATTGGTGAAAAAAGAAAAAGATGCCGGCTTCATTCAGCTCAGCACCCCAGGTGTGATTAAACAGGAGAAGACGTCTACAGGTCACAGTTATTGCCAAATGAGCAGCACGTCTGTGGCAGACGTGCCCAGCACTAACCCCATCTCCATCTGTGGGGTCAGCACTTCAGGAGGACAGAGCTACCACTTCGGAGTCAATCCCAGGAACAATGATGCTCAGCAGCAGAAAGATTTGAAGCTAGTGTCCAGCCTGTATCTCCCGGTAACGGCCATCAGTGGGGCCTGGAACAGAGGTCAGGGCGTCGGGGATAACTCGGCAATCCACAGGGCCAGTGAGATTTTCTCAAGCTCTCCTTCCTACACCACCAGCTTTGGCAGGTAAGAATTGCAGGCAGTAGTCAGTTTATTTGTTTATCTTAGTGTTGTCTTATTTTATCCTCCCTGGCATCACCGGATCATCTGAAGTTCGTTGCTCAAAGACTCAGGTGTTAGTCTTTATTTATCAACTAACTGACATACAGAATATTCATTCATGTCAACACGGGTATCCGATTATTTATCAATAACAGGACGCTGGAAACTCTGGCCTTTTTAACTAAGAAAAAAGTTGAAAGTTGTTTGATTCAAGTTTGCTGCAATGTTTTTGTCCCAGTCAGACTTCTTTAATAAGGGACAAGTTTGAGGTTTTTTTTTTGCAGGGAGGCAAAACCACTGATACTGTCCTTTAACTGTCTTGTATATCGTCTTATTGTTTTGTGTAGAATCAATAGAATGAAGAGCGTCAGTGTGCTGTTGTTGTGGCAGCAAAGTTTGGGCAATAGTCGGACAGCCTCTGGACATAATATTGACTTGCATGCATTTCCTTTTATGCATTTTTTTAAAGACTGAGAAATTTTCACCCGAAGAGGTCTGTGGCTCACGGATGCTCGCTAACTGGTTGTTATCACAAATTAAAACTGCTGGCGGCTGATGGTTTGTTTTCACAGCTTTATTGTGGTGCTACTCATAACCTTGTGTGTTAGGAAATGGATTCAGTGTTATTACCGATGTGTCTTTAGTGGCTCCTGTAACCTGAGTACAGTAAACAAAGAACCAGAGTCTTGCCTTCATCTACCTGACCAGTCTTATCTAAAAAAACAAAAATGGTCACTTTCTATTTTAAAGACAAGACTTTGGTTTTAGAAACTTGTGGTCAACATTTGGTCATTACCCTTCACGTCACGTCACTCACAAAATCATTAATTGCCACTAGAAATAGTTGTTAGTTTCAGTTCATCATGTGTTGTTTACAGGTCAGCTCAGGCAGGCGGTCTTTATCTTGTTTCATAAATCAGACATTGAGGAATCTGAATAACTGGTCTGACAAAGGTGGTTATCAACTGTTGGTGTTGGCTCAGGATTTTCCAGTTTGTGAGTTCATACACAAACTGCCATTCACGTCTATTTTCATCAAATAAAATGCAGACTAGTTCATATGTTGTTGAAACATTGTAAATGTATATTTTGAAGATATGTTATGTTGAAAATATTTATCCTCGTGGGGAAAATAAGGAAGGGGACTTTCTAAAAGTAAAGAGTCAAAAAAATACAAGCTATACTTAGTACTATACCCACCTTAAAAGTTGTAAGTCAAATTGGATTTGGCTGTTCAGTGTGAAGATTAGTACTATTCATTCTTTTCTTTTTCCAGGAAGGTTTCTAGCAATCACAAAATCCTCAGCACACCTCTGTTTTGTCTACAGATTGCTGAGGGTCTTTTAGGGGCATGGGGGGTGGAGCTGTTGTCCTCCATCACTCTCTCTCTAGCTTCCCTTCACTACTCACAAGGTGTGTGATCATGCTGCCACTGCTGAGGCATCACCTCGCCTGCAAACCACCATTGGTTGAGGCGATGCCCAGCGTAGTCAAAAAATACCCCCTAGTCTGGGCCTCACTTTCGACTGTACTCCTCTGTGTCCACCAACACCTCAACCTAAGTGACGCACTCCTGACAACCTGCTCTCAGGGCTGATGAACCTGATGTCGGGGTGCGTATGGACGTGCCTGTGGTATCGCCTTTGAAGGGCGCTACAGGGGGTTCAATTTCTGTATGTAAAATTATCCTGAATTTAGAAAACCCTAAATTCTCGAGTTTAAGAATCTCAGTTGACTTGACGGGTCTCTGGCTGATGATGCAACTTGAGTTTATAATGACTGGAATAAAAGAAAATTGATAGAAATACTATTAAATGATGCAGTCATCAAGTGCCATCAAGTAACTTGTGTTGATTTATTTATGTGGCTTTGCATTTTTTTTATATATGTTAAGTAGCCTATATTGAGTATTGCACAAGAAACAATTACAAGAAATGGTAGAAATGTGTGAATAACAAGGCTTGAGAATATGAAGGGATAGGAATGAATTGTCTGCTGGTCCATTTAAAGCCTAATCAGAGCATGTTGTTAGTGCACAGAGGGAAAACATTTTACTTGTTGCATAGTGTCATCTCCATTGCAGTTTACATACAAAATGCAAATGTCTTTTCTACAAGTGGCATCATGTTCTGCTGAGCTGCAGTCGGTACTTTCAGTACAATTAAGATGCAACAATATGCATTCAGTTTGGTATAATACTATTGACGTAAGCTTGTATAACGTCCTGCTATTTTTGAGGTCTGGTTTTATAACCACAGTGAAACACTTGATGAACTTCTACTGTATTTCTTGTGATTATTTTAAACCTTTTCTATTTTACTGTTATTTACTCTCGTTACAACAAGGCATAAATCACAGCACACAACACTGTAGCTACTACGAGGGAAAGAAAAATCATTCTGTGGCTTGTTAACGCGGGATGTATAAAATTCAGGCTGCGTCTTTGACTTTCACCGACAATAGATGAGGAGGTGGACATTTTATATGTTTTGATAAGCCTGGTTTGAGTTCTCAGTTACCATTCATTTAAAATAAAGCCATCGTCATGACAAAAAGGTCCGAGTTAACCCCTGAGATCGTTAACCCAATAGTCCTGCTTTGTGAGACGGGCTCGTGGACTCCACAGGACATGGCTGCAGCATAAGCAATACGCTCTGAGATCTGGAGAAAAGATGTGCTGTTAAAAAGCTGGGGGAATTCCACTGTTATCCAAGTCAGACAGTCATTATTTTTTTTCTCCCTGACTGGACAAGCCTAAGTATTATGATGTGTTTATGGCATGTCCCAAATCCACTGCGTGATAAACAGTTTTCCTTCTATTTTGTTATCGTAAGGTTTTATCCTTGTTTAACAGCATGTTGTCTCTGCTGATCTGCTCAGCGGGGGTTAATGAGGTCATTTTGGGCACGTCTTCCAGCTCCCTCATGCCAAAAATAAACCTGAGAGCCGCGCTGTCTGCACCTGAACCAGATGCGTCCCCAAGAAGCAGACAATTCATTCAACAGTAGGGATGAATGAATTGTGTCCTGAATAGATTGGACAGGCCTGCACTGAGAAGAATTACATTATTTCTGAGTAGGGAAATGTGGAATAAGTCTCCTTGTTCCATTGATTGTTCTTGTTCCAGTGATTTTGAACGTTAAGTTCTGCTGTGATTTCCCACAAGTGAGCTCCCGTTCAGAGGAGCACCAAGTCACAGTGTTTGCACTGCGTACAGCCCCACAAAGTGTCTTTTGTACAGGTAATACTTTGCTGCCTTGTCGAATTTTATGGATTCAGCTGTGAATGTAACTTCGGGGTCCGATCGTGAACAGTGGCGTGACAGAAACAACCGTCTTAAACCATCTTTCTTGTTTGGATCTCTTTTGCATTCACGCCTGTCTGGTTCAGTATTCAATGGCGCGATCAGCTCAAAGATTGGCACGCAGAAGTGCGTCATGTCGGTGAGGGCGCCGATGCGGCTGTGTTTGGATTGTGTGTGCAAATGATGCTATGTACCATCTTCACAACTGCCGGGCAGTTGTCGCATCGCTTGGTGATGAGGAACAGATGGGTAGAGACACGAGATATGGCTCGTCTTCATCTCACATGTGGCTCCAAACACCCTGTCTTTGTGTTCTGCAGAGGTTTGTGTGTTTAAACAGGATTATGTTTGTGCATATGGTGTGAGGCCAAAATAATTTGTGTGGCTGTTTGGTCACTGGCTCATCGATGTGTAACCTCACCTTTGTCCGTGTCCGTGTGTGTGTCCGTGTGTGTGTGTGTGTGTGTGTGTGTGTGTGTGTGTGTGTGTGTGTGTGTGTGTGTGTCTCTCGCTTTAAAGATTTGCATTTTGTTTTTGTGTGGCGCTTGTGCGCCACAACCTTTGTGACATTTAGTGGTGTGGAATTAGCTGAACGCCGGGCTGTGGTGGTTCTGTGGTTGTCAGAAAGTTTATATCAGGTCAAAACCTCCTCCAGCTTCTCACGCAGCGCTGCTGCTTTCTGCTGAAACTGAGGCCCGGAGGACCTCACGTGACTCCGAGTATCTGACCTGCCATCACCCCAGTTTGCTGCTTTGTTTCCACCCGGGAACTCTTTAACATTAGTCCCGAGCAGGTGCCGATACTGCACCCAGTTGTCCCCCACTTCACTGGTGCGTTAAACTTCGATACCTTACGTGTTCATTTTATGCATCACAGTTTTACGAGACTCGGTTTTATGGCCTGGCTCACAGCCTGTTCGCACAAAATGAAAAATGCTTCACCTTGAGAAATGCTCAGCTTTGCTCCTATTTAGGGAAATGCACACCATGATCGTGTGATAACTGGTTTGACCATGTGGCATGACCTGAGTTATATTGTGTTGCACTTCAAGTAAATACCAACATTGGATGGAGGAAAAATGCAGAAACTTTATTCTTCTGGTTCATAACACAGCTGCTTACCAGACATGTGTTGTGTAACTTTTTTTTTTTTTTTGGGGTGCATATCCTGTCCCATCTATGATTGACCCAACCCATACAGTCTTATTTTGTGAAACGTTGTGAGCCACATGATCTAAAAATCTGTTATTTATGCTGCACACAATGTAGGTTACTGGAATTTCTGGGAGGCCTTTGAATCAATTGTGTGTTTATTGGGGGAAACTGGTTCACTGAATAGAGCTGTCCTCACATATCACAAGGCAGCGTTGTGTAGCTTCAGCATCTCTTCACGTGCACATCTGAGTAATCCATGGCTCAGGGTTTTCACACATATAAAAAGACGCAGTGTGTTGCTCATGTTATTTCAGTTTTGTAATTTTAGTTTAGGTTTTCTGTTTGTTGATCTGCTGTAAGTTGGAGAAACTTTTTTCATAATTAATGTCTTGTTTGAGAACTTTTAGACAAAATGCCTAAATTTACTTTGCTTAAGCCTCTCAGCTGTGAGCATTTGGTGCGTTTCTTCCTTAAACGATAGTATTTTGTTATTGTTCGTCAGGAAAAAACAAATAATTCAAAAGTTTTTTTTTTTTTTTTTTTTTTTAATTGTCAATATTTCTGACATTTTGTTGACAAAACAGGTAATTGACAAAATCATGAACGGATGAATCAATAATGAAAGCGCGTTAGTAGCAGCCTCTATTTTTACCTACTTGTAATAATTCATAGGCAGAATTCAGCAGTGTAACTCTGAGCTGCTGACTCAGAGGCTGCTTTGCAGTCAGGACTGGGCTGAATGAAGCAATGCCTGGGCAAGAACGTGATCTCAACAAGGTGGTAAAACTCCAGAGAATTTCATATGTGGGAATACCGAGTCTGATCTGAATAATGTTTATGACTCACTGCTGAATAACACCTCAAAGGAAAACTACTAGAAAATCGACTCAACCAACCCGGTCCTGTGCTAAAGCAGTTTTCTTACTACATCTTAACTTTTATTATCTCCCCGTGTTGCAGGGCGGGAGATTAAATTGTTAAACAGATAAACGTTTGAATTCACCAGCCACTCGATTGTAAATCATGTTTTTACCTGCAACTTTTATATTCCACCAGCATTTGACTGGCATCGGTTGCTCATTTCCCACCCTGCCCTGTTGGTGTCCTCAAATCACCCAGGAGATAAACAGCTACCATGCGAACCTACATGCCTATGCATATCAACATCGTAGGCAGCGCTCTCTTTAATGCTGTGTTGGTAGGATTCTTGCCCTCGGGGACTTGTTTGACATCTGCGATGCTTGTGGGACATTGTAGAGACTTGTTGAAGGTGTGAGTTTATTGGGTTTACCAGTAGAACTAGGTTTTTGTCAGGTAATTACTTTGTCTCAGGTGAGAATATAAAGCGTTATCAAACCATGGCAGCGAATGAGGTTTTGATTGGTCGACTTCAACCAAAGCAAGACTGCAGATTCAAGTGCTGCTGGAGAAGTAGATACGGTTTCTGTCACAGCTGTCAGATGCACCAGCTGGTTTGATACACCAGTAGTTTATGATGTGTAGTCCATTTATATACACTGTGGGTATTTGTTTATTATTATGCTTATTTATATAAAGCTTGCATTCAGTGTATGGACACTCCCAGCTCTCAGTCTTGGCTCTGTGTATAGAGAGTAAGCTTTGGTGAGGGTCATTCCTGCTCTGACACACCCCTCATCTCTCTCTCTCTCTCTCTCTCTCTCTCTCTCTCTCTCTCTCTCTCTCTCTCTCTCTGTCCTGTGTTTGCTTCCTGCAACCAAGGTCAGAGGCCTTGATTGTCAACAGAAGCTTTCAGCACCTTTTTAAGACTCTGTGTGTGTGTGTGTGTGTGTGTGTGTGTGTGTGTGTGTGTGTGTGTGTGTGTGTGTGTGTGTGTGTGTGTGTGTGTGTGTGTGTGTGTGTGTGTGAGACATGTGCGCGTGTCTGGCGGCTTTGTGTATTATGCACAAGTGTGTAGGTGTGTGCACGTGGGTGTGTCATGAGCGCTGTGGCAGGCAGGAAGGCGGACCACAAAGCACTGCCGTGAAGCTCTCACTCTTCTGACCTACTTTCCCTCCCGCCTCCCCACATCTGGCGCCAGTGAATGCACCAGATCAAATGCCAGCCATTCCAGTCGCTTTCACATTATTACTGCATTCCCATGTAACCACAGCTTTGCTTTTTCGATGTATACTTTTTGGTGTGTTTGGACTCTTTATGGGGTCATAGAAATTCTCCAGGTTGAGGTTCAGAGGATACAGTATAGTGCATACTTTCTGGTACAGTTGCCGAGTCAGCAGAGTCAAACTTTGGGAGGTTCCGCCCACATCCACCAGGACGCAGCTGAAGGTATTACTGTTAGGCACACAGTAGCAGAAGCCAGCCTCCAATTCATTTTACAGGCCGGGAAGCCACCTCCCACCTACACACAGTCCTGTCGTATAATCTAATATGGAAACTCAAATCCTTTAGGGTTGTTTTTCTTGTGCTCAACTGTGAGTGAGCTTTGGTTTCCTCCTCCGCTGTTTGAAGCCCAGCAGTAGTTGCTGCTTTGGGCCACATAATGTCACTGTTATTGAAACGGGTTTGTCAGTACAGCGTGAAGGAGAAAACAGTGGCTCTTTGCAGACAATGACAGTGAGGGACAATGCACAGTACCACATGTATCTCACTAATGGCCTGTATAATGAAGCAACGCAATGGCCATAAAAACACTTGATGTTTAAGTTAAGACTGCTACAAAGGCGACTCTGTCCCTATTGTTTTTATCTGCTGTGATGTTACAGCTTGCAGGAATGTAAAGTATTTATAAAGACATACTGTTACTGTTGGAGAGCACACAAGGCAGATATTTTTAGAGAAGTACAGCCCAATAAAACCGAGTCTCCACTCCCTCATAGAAGCTGTTTTGTTGCTCTGCATGCGAGAATGATTCAGAGCGTGCAGACCAGTTCTCCTTTCTATTTTGGTGGCTCTTACCGCAGGGAAGGAGCACTTCCTTATGTCCCTTCCCTGTACTCCTCTCCACGCTCTGAGTTTTGATGAAGATTAGCAGATGTGAGTGCAGCATTGATCCGTATCAGTCACCATGATAACCATTAAAGAAATCGGGTCTAAAGCATGTTGCCACCTTGCCAGCACACATTCAGTCGAGCTAAATGGCCTTTTTCATAAGTCTTCAGTAAATGACTCGTTTGCAGTAATTGGGTGTGAAGTAGGTCATGTATGTTGAGCACAAGCACTAAATGATGTATCACCTACAGAGAAGAAGAAATGGATAATGCAAAGATGTGGCTCTGATAGCGGCTCGTCTGGCAAAGATTCAGGGGTATGTAGAGTAGGGGCCTGCAAATCTACTCGTGACACTCGCAGCTAAAAGGGGATTATGAATTGTTAAGCAGGACATTGGAACACCGGCATTATCGCAAGTGTGTGACGTGGCTTTCGTCATTAAAACCCGGACTGATTGATCTCACTGCGAGAGATGTAAGCAGTTCACTTCTTTAGTACTGCTCTTCTCAAAGTCAAGGCCCATCTCGGGATGTCTCTGCCTTTGTGCTGCGGCGGAGCTCTGACCGATAGTAAACTCGGAGGGAATGCGAGAACATCCTGTTGATAGCGAGCGCTCACTTCAACAGATGGTTTCAGAAAGGGGAAATTCGGTTTCCCCACATTGCCGTGCAGTTTTGAGTGGTTTGTGTCTGACAATCCACAAAGACAGATTTGCAGCATGTCCTATGATGTAGTTGAATGTCATGAACTGATTCCAGACTGAGTTTTGAGAAAGTAAAGGCCAGCAGTGACTTTGTCTCGGGCTTACTCGTTGTTGTTAAAAACAAAATGGCTGCAGTAATTGGATTTGAACCAGTGGCCTAAAGCCTTCTAGGAAAGCAGTCCTGCTGACACCATCCCAGTGGGCCAGTGAAGGACAAACCGGTTAGCCCTCCGCACCCTCTGACATCATCTTCACCACTCATTAGCCTCCTCCGCCCACCCTGCTGGCCACCGCGCCCTCCTCCTGGGGCTCAATGGGCTTTTGTGAGTGAGTGAAGACGCAGTACTGTGTGAACGTTTTAGGCACTTTAGATACTTTTTTTTTTTTTTTTACCATCATGCTGTATGTTCAGAAAGACATCCGATTGGTCCAAAAGAACAAGGAGCCCCGCAACAGATGGTGTAGCCACTGAGAGGCCACGACCTCTAAATCCACAGAAGAACTGTAGTTCTCCAAGATGCTCGGAAAAACCTTCCCGCCAAGTACTTTGAAGAACTGTGTGAAAGTGCACTGAGGAGAGCCGGCGCTGTTTTAAAGGCAAACACTGTTCACACCAGATATTGATTTGATTTAGGATTTTATTCTGTTTACCGCACTTTGTATGAAGTAAGTTAATAGAAACCATACATGGTGTCGGTGTTTAAAACTGTCCTCGCTTTGTATTCGGTGCTGAATACTTTTGCACAGTGTGTTTACACACCCGCACACACTACGGCCATAGTGAGGCACTCCTGGCGGCTATAATCAGTGAAATAAGCTCTAAATTTAACATTGATGTCTTATCACCCAAAAAAGTTGTTACAGGGAGCGTGTTGGCAAACAGTCGCTCCTTTTCACATCCAGCAGACGCAGTGTAGCAACATCAGCATTTATTTGAAGCCATTTTTACAAATCTGAACCCTCTTCTAGATTTTTCGGGGTCTTCACCGCCTGCTGAGCGAAATAAGTAGATCTTTAGCTGCACTATGTTGCTTACTTTTTCTGCGTGATGATTGGTGTGATGAGGACAGGTAGTACAGAGTTCAACTGTTGCAGCTGCTGCACAATACTGCTGAGAGTAGAGAGAACAAACCAACATGTATGGTTTCAAACACTGAAAGATGCTAAAACACACGGGGGCAGTATAGTTGAGTGATACATCTTAATAGGACTATTGCTATCAGCAACCTCTTTCACATTACACATAATCGCTTGATCAAATCCTAATAGAAATATATAGATGATTTTGTCTTAACATATACCCGGTCGCAGTAGTTTTTCAGTTGTGCATAATTAGAGAGAGAGAGAGAGAGAGCACCCCTGCTCTTTGTCTTCATGCACACTGAACCAAAATACAGGGATGTGGTTTAAAGTTGAAGTTGTTAACCACAAAAGTAATGTATCAGTTAAAAAAACATGTTTTGTTAGTTGTTTCGTTGGTGCATCTTGGTTCACAATTTCATTAGCTATGATTCTGTGATGGTTTTATTGAAATTGTCACAAGCAATGTGATTAGATTTGTTTTATTTGGATATGTGATTGTTAGTTTTATGTTTCTTAGTTTGCTTCTACAATTGAAGGATTTCTTCTTCTTTTTTTTTTATGCCGTTTATGTCTTCAAAGTGTTCTGAAGGTTGGGATATTTTTTAGTTGGAATGATAAATCTAATTTCCAAATGTAAAAGAAGTGTTCTGTGATTTTCACTGAAGCTGTAGCTATTTACAATAATGTTCTTCCTGCTCAGTTTGTCCACTTCAAACAATCATAAATTACTGCTTTTTCATGATACATCTGGGTTGTATCTGCCAAGCTGAAGTACTGATAATCATTTCACCCCGTTTTACGCCTTTATTTTTTTTTTTTAAATAAAATGAATTAGAAATGTTGGTATGCTGGCTTAATCATGGATTTAGTGGATCAAATGTATTAAGTGTGCCCCAGGTTTCACCTTTCACAGCTGTACCTGGAGGGAAGGTTTTAGTGAGCGCCCCACTTTATGGCATCCACAACTCCCAACTAAGACAAGATTTGGGGGTGAACTCTCGATGGTTTGAATTTGAGCCCTTGAAAACAATGCGACCGAAGATGTTCGGGAAATGAATACTTGTAAGCGATGACAGTTGTGCTGAATATGCGTAATGGGCAGATTTATTGACCAAAGGGTTTTGTCAATGGAGCTCTGACAGCTCTCAGCCCTGTCATGGTTTGACAGCCTCCACTGATGGGTTGTGGTTTTTTTTAGTTTTTCTTTTAAATCTGGCTGCTGAATGCTTCTGGAATTGATGCTTTAATGTTTTACTCGGGTTTTCCCATCCTGCTGTGCCCACTGACTGCTGGAGCCTGGCCTGCTTTCATGCTTAATACCCTCGTGTTGTATAACTAAGAGTGAACTTTGGTCCCGGGCTAAAATATGCATAAGTGTGTGAGTGTGGCGTGACAGTTTAGAGTGGCTCTCATCAAATTAAACGGTTTGACTTCTCATTGCGGCAGCAGATGTGCACACACATGCACAGACAGACAGTTACTGCATGTCTCAGGCTTAATATCCACTCAATGTGGGTGTTGTTGTTGTTGTTGTTGTTGTTGTTGTTGTTGCTGTGGCCACTGGGATAGAAAGGGGGCGTAGACCTTTTGGCGCATGGATGCAGCAAAGCCTGTCGTCCCCTAGTGGCAGCTTTGAAAAAGTGCATCGCTAACCAGCATTAACTGAGTCTGGAAACGTTTGTGGTTCAATCAAAGGAAGAAGGGCTGTTTTAGGACAACCACTGGATTTAGGATGTGACCAGAGATCTTCAGATAATTTAGTCTTTAAAGGCCCAAACGAGCACAAGGAGACTCACTTTTCCTCCCTCATGAACACATTCAGTGTGACGGCAGTAAATGTATGTGGAGTGTTTTTGTGTAGATTATTTATTTATTTAACAGCTGAAAATATGAACTACAGCTGAACTCTCAAAACTCAGAGGATGCTTTCAGGAGAGCGGCCAGGTTGTATAAAAGGCTTATTGTAAACAGAGTCGGTGCCATGATTTGGATTTGACTCAAACGCCTGTGCAGCCATGTGATGCTACAGTCATTTTAAAGTGTTTATGTCAGTGCTACATCTTTATTTACAAAATATTTTTTCATAAACTTAATTTCTCTGCCTTCCACCTTCTTCCTCCAGTACTATATGCAGACAGGAAGGAGGCACGGCGACATCGTCAACACAGGGGAAAAGCGGGACCCATAAAATCTGTCTGGTGTGCTCTGACGAGGCTTCAGGCTGCCATTACGGCGTTCTCACCTGCGGCAGCTGCAAGGTTTTCTTCAAGAGAGCAGTGGAAGGTGCAAAGCCAAAAGGCATAATTATTTAGTTATTAATCGCCTGTATTACACACAATGATTACTAATGTGTGCCACAAGTTTACTGAAATCCTGAAGTAGTTTTATCCCTTGTAGTATTTGCCACCACTGTAAAGGTAAATAACAGATGAATCTTTCTCAGGGCAGCATAATTACCTGTGTGCCGGGAGGAACGACTGCATAATAGACAAGATCAGGAGGAAGAACTGCCCAGCCTGCCGCTTCCGCAAGTGTCTGATGGCAGGCATGAACCTGGAAGGTACGCGCTAACTGCACTGATAATGACAAACAGGATAACCTTTAGTTGTTTTAGTTGCTTCTGCCTTCTGTGCGACTTAACTCGGCCATGTTCATCCCCGTTTTCTCTTCTGAAGCTCGCAAAACCAAGAAGTTGAATCGCTTAAAGGGCAGCCAGCCCAGCAACCTGCCCGAGGTGATACCTTCTCCACCGATCGAGGCTTGCTCCCTCGTACCCAAGTGCATGCCTCAACTTGTTCCCACGATGCTATCCCTGCTGAAGGCGATAGAGCCGGACACCATCTTTGCCGGCTACGACAGCACCCTGCCCGACACCTCCACCCGCCTCATGACCACCCTCAACAGGCTGGGCGGCCGACAGGTCATCTCTGCCGTCAAGTGGGCCAAAGCTCTGCCAGGTTGGTGGTATAAACTTCCCCTGTGCGTTCGGTGATATATATATATATATATACTATAACTATACTATAACCATTGTGATTACGTTCATGTTGAGGAGTTTTGTAAAGAGGAAAATGTGACGCACGGAAACGCAGTTGCAACATTGCCAGATTTTTGTTTTGTTTGTTGTGATATTGAACACAGACGTGCCATTGGGCTTCTCTTTTTGTATTAACATCTATTTACATGTAAACTCGTAGTGTTTGAAGATGTGCGCCGTCTTCATTGTTTGGCATTTCAGGCATTGTGTGACACCTCATATAACCCTGAAAACAGCTGCCATGTGCAGTCACATTTTAATTTGACAGCAGCTGTTGTAATGTTTTGGCACAGTGCAAAACAGGTGTTGTGTCTGCTTTAATTTGTGTAAACTGTCACTACATCTGGATCTGCTCAATCTGGACCGAAGCTGACACGTGGGCACATTTAGTGAACAAGAGTGACAACTGATTGTTTGTTGCTTACTTGCACACTTTTTTTTTTTAATTGGGTAAAATGCAGTTGTGGCATTCAGATTCTGCTCCTACAAAATATATGGTGAATTTTTTTAGGAATACACAGGTTGAATTGTTACTTTGACCACACACACACACACACACACACACACACACACACACACACACACACACACACACACACACACACACACACACACACACACACACACACACACACACACACACGGACATACATACATACATACATACATACATACATCGAGGCTGTTTTATAGTCGGGTGAAGTATTTCCATGTCCTTCCTCTCAGGTTTCAGGAACCTGCACCTAGACGACCAGATGACTTTGCTGCAGTGCTCCTGGCTCTTCCTCATGTCTTTTGGTTTGGGCTGGAGGTCTTACCAACAGTGCAACGGCAACATGCTCTGCTTCGCACCCGACCTCGTCATCAACGAGTATGTATTGTTTATGGTTCAGTCTCTCGGCCTGACTCGTGTTGTTTAATTTGATACCAAAAGTAGGACGAGAATAATACGAGGATGAATCAAAAGGTTCTGAGACCGTACGACGCAGAAGTCCCAAGTTTTGTTGCTTGATCAACTTCAGCACCTGAATTATTTCAATTCAATGAGATGTTATTTATGTAGCACCAAATCACAACACAAGTCATCTCGGGGGAACTTGCAGAGTAAAGTCTTTACAATACAACCACAGCAACTTTATTTGAGAGAAACGCAGCAATTCAACAATTCCCACGAGCAACATCTGGATAGAAAAACCGCCTTTTAACAGGTAGAAAACCTCCAACAGCAGGCGGAAAAATGTTGTCAGGTTTTCGTGACCGCTGGTCCGGGCGCATCAGTGATTTCTCCATAAACACGAGCGGAGAGCGCACATCAGATGTTGTGTCTAACTCAGGATATTGGCAACAGGAGACCCTTAAAATGCTTCAGAAAGTCTCCAGCAATGAAGCCATGAGCCTGGAGAGGTGTTTTGAGTGACATTTAAGAGGGTCAGAACGTCACTGTCCAAGACCGAAGAAGGTGCATCAGGTCAGGAGCAACCAGGTGGGTTTTCTTTGACATATGACCTGAACTGTGGCGCGATTGCACCTTGATCCTCCCAACAGAGCGTTGAAAATGAGCGTGTTTCTAATCCCCACCACTCCGACTCAGCAGATTCGGCTCCCTGAAAACGTCTCTGTCCCCCAAAAGTCTGACACAAATCGGGACGTGTGCTCTCCGCTTACGTTTCAGCTGCATGGAGAAATCACCGATTAGCTCGGACCGCCGATCACAAAAACGTGTTTAACACAAGTGTTGGTGTTGATCAAGCGATGAAACTTCGAATACTTACTCCCAAAGCCAACAGCTTCCTCCTGCTTCATGAGCGCCACGATCGCACTAAACGGAAGCAGGGACCATCAAAGTGAAAACATACCTAATGTTCGAGTCCCCGTAAATGAAGCATCGCTAGTGAATTGAGCACTGATGTGATATTTCCCGGTCTGTGTGATATATATATATATACTTTTTGCAATTTGCCAACATATACATCTGTTTTCTGGAGTCTATCAGTGCAGCTCTTTGCTCTCTGCTGTGTCGTATCTCCCGAGAATCAAACCGTGTCTGTCAGCTGTCATCAGTAATCAGCGTTTCATCCTTCTTATAGCCTTGATAACTCTGCTCTGAGTGCAGTGAGCCATCAGCGCAGCTCCCATGCTTCAGGCTGTAATAGGCCTTTTTTTTTTTTTTTTTTTTTCCCCATAATCACAAGCTGAACATTAACATGATCATAATTAATATAGTTATGTTCTCTGCTTGGCAGTCAGCCCCCAAAGTAAATGTATCTACCGGCCTGTTTTTAGTCAGATTGTCTATTCTCAGTGTTGTTTTGTGACGTATCTTATAATGACTGTTTTAAAAAAAAAAAAAAAAAAAAACAGCTCTCTACCATACATTCTGAAAGATTGTCCTCACTTACACCCACAATAATGAGAGGACACTAAATCAACTGAAATATACATTTCCACTCTTCTACATCAATAATCTAAGAGCGAATCTCATTTGCGAAAGAATAATTGAAAGTAGGATCTTCAAATTGTTTTCAGCCAGACATTAATTCTACAGCGATATTACAGGAAGCTGCTTCATCTCCCTTACTGTGACTACGCCACCTGCCATCAGCGAGGACGCAAAGACAAACAAGTGTACGGCGGTTGAACTGTTGTCTGTCTGAACCCACCAGGGAGCGGATGAAGCTGCCCTACATGGCCGACCAGTGCGAGCAGATGCTGAAGATTTCGAGCGAGTTTGTGCGGCTGCAGGTCTCCCACGACGAGTACCTGTGCATGAAGGTTCTGCTGCTGCTCAGCACAGGTCAGACTTTTTTTTTTTTTTTTTTTTTTTTTACCTTCGAGCAGCTGAACCGCCTCACACCTTCCATCACCGTCACATGTCGAAGGTCGGGCCGGGATAACGCGATCATTACAAAAGTCATTATTTCAATTCAATACTGTCTCCAGTAGCTCGGAGGTGATGATGACGGATATTCAGGAGATTACATCACATAGTAGCACTTTCACAACAGATTAACTCACCTGAACGCATCGTATATAAGAAGTGGATTGCTGGTTGAGGACAGATGGACATGACACCGTATCATGTTGTCTCATGAATGTAATCTAGTGCAGGAGAATTAAAGGTGCCAGCCAAGTCTCAATAATGTCTTGATGTATATTCATTAGTTGCCGTTATTGTCCTTCACAGTATGGAAGTTTACTATAATTTAGAGTTTAAAAAATGTCCTCCCAGTCTTGCAGTTTAAAGCCGCAAGTGTTACGTGTTCATTGTGAAGTCTAGGGTCCATTGTCCTTATTTCTGTCCCAGATGTTGACTTTGAGTTTCGCCTCTCCCGCAGTGCCAAAGGACGGCCTGAAGAGCCAGGCGGTGTTTGATGAGATACGGATGTCGTACATCAAGGAGCTGGGAAAAGCCATAGTGAAGCGTGAGGAGAACTCCAGCCAGAACTGGCAGCGATTCTACCAGCTCACCAAGCTGCTGGACTCCATGCACGAGGTACAGAGATGCAGCGTACGGAGACAAAATGCTCTGTGTGACATCAGCGATGTCTCAGGTTATTGAATAGCTGCAGCTTTCTCTCCTTAAACAAGGAGCAGCTGTCTGTGTGTTACCTTAAAGCGTTAACATAGTTTCCAAGAAATTTCTTGCCAATAATACAAAGCTTCACGCTGCAGGTTTTACAGTCGTTTAGGAGTTTGAGGTCTGGAATTTATCTAATACACAAGTAGTACGACCTTTCAGTCTGTTGACACCAAACACGTCTAAGATTGTCAGTTAAAATAACTTTGTTCAGTCTGTGCTTACACCATAACTTAACTCATTCATAATCAAAACATTGATGCAGAGTGAGACATTTCATCTGTAGCAGGTTGATTGCTCCTTACTCGTGTCAGAAAGTGAAATACTACTCTCATGTAAGCTAGTTTACATATAGTACAATGTGTATTTATGCCTCTGACATCGCCTCATTAATAATTCAAAACTAGTTCATTTATGAGACTCTGGTAAAGTCTGCATTTAAATACCTTCAAGTTTCTGTTAAAAGAAGCAATTTTCTGCACTGTAAATATGTACAATCATACTGACAGTGTATGTTGGTGTCATAAATGTAAACGTAGTCCATCACAAACATTGTACTCTGATGTGGCTGGAAAACTTCGATTTAGATAGACAAGATTGTTGTGTACAGTGAACCCTCGTTTATCGCGGGGGTTACGTTCCAAATAGAGACCGCGATAGGTGAAATCCGTGAAGTAGGAACCTTTATTTTTTTTACAATTATTATACAATGAAATACTCCATAATACATTGAAACCAAAGAACAAAACCTTTTTACAAGCCCAAGCATTTGTTTAACAAATAAAAGTACTGTATAAATGTGTTTTTTTTAACAAATAACTACTGTACTGTAAAATAATAATTTTAATCATCAATACGAACTGAAGGCTTCAAATTGCTGAGATCGGCACCGCCCCACTGCGACCCGAGTCATTGGATTAGAACGGGAGGAAATGAAAAATGATTATGAAAACAAATACAAAGTACAAAGTACAGTCGGACAAATAGTGACTCGTGTATTTCACTGCTCTTCTGACTGAGCCGCTGCATCCTGACTCCGCTCTGCAGCGGTTCTTTCTTCTAAAGCCGGCGGTGCAGGTGTGGTTTTTCGAGAGAAGAACATAGTTATCGGTAGTTGTTGTCGCTCTTTTTTCTTCTGGGCAAAAAGATTCTTATAAACCGACATGCCACCATCGATTATTTTTAATTTGGCAAGCTGTTTTACGTACGTGTACATATTAAACCGCAACGTTATTGACAAACAGGTAGAGAAGAAGCGGAGAGACTGTTTAGCCAATCAGAATGCAGAACACAATGCACGATGCAAATCCGTGAAGTAGCGAGACCGCGAAAAGTGAACCGCGTTATAGCGAGGGTTCACTGTATTTCATTTTATTGAAAAAGATTTCTGTCTGCAGCTCCTGAGTCATTTTCAGATTCTGAATCTACGACTTCAAAATGTTACCTTTTGATAAATCAATAATCCAAATAAGAAATAACTTGATTCACACGAGAAGAGTACATCTGTTCATTGCAACCCATTTTTCTTATTATTTATTAAGGAATAGCATAACTCCTACACTTTATTCAAACTAAAATTTGAAGTTCCACATTGCAGGTGCGGCTGCTCTCAGGTTTTCGTGTTGGATCATCATCTGCTTTACTCCAACAATTTAAAACCAGTTCCTGTGGTTTCAATGTTTAATGGACTTTATAATGGTTTCAAATGCTGGTTATGGTTGAACACTGTGCACCACTTCATTGGTTAATCCTCAGCGAATGTGCTCTCCTCCTGCGTGCGTGTGCGTGTGTGTGTGTGTGCGTGTGTGCGTGTGCGTGAGCAGATGGTCGGTGGATTGCTCAGCTTCTGCTTCTACACGTTTGTGAATAAATCCTTGAGCGTGGAGTTCCCGGAGATGCTGGCGGAGATCATCAGCAACCAGTTACCAAAATTCAAGGCCGGGAGCGTCAAACCTCTCCTCTTCCACCAGAGATGACTGCCCCCCACCCGCCCACCTCCCCTCCCCCCCCCCTTCTCCCCCACCCGCCCCCTCCCGTAACAGACACAATGCCTTAAAGTCCCATCACCTCGCCACCCCCGACCCGACTCACCCCCAAAACCCACCCAGAAGAGCGACGACAAAAAGGACTGCGGATCCACGCGAGTGAGGCTTTCTGGAGCGAGTATGCAACTCCGCGCGGCGGCTTTACGGGTCTGGCGCGAGGGAACAGAGATGGTTGCGTAGGACCCAGACGGCGAGCACAAGAGGTTTCGTTTCGTTGAACAGTCGAAGATGTAGTGTGCAACAATGAGTAGGGAAACATTTGTAAGTTAAAGTGATAGTCACGAAGAGAAAACAGGCTTAACATCCACGTCGTCTCAGGTTTCTTACCTTCAAATCCAGAACGATATCTAAAAATAGATAGAACAAATATCTATGTATATGTTCTGATAGTATTTTCTACATTTTCAAATTATAACAGTTTATACAATTTTCCAGGTCTTGGTTACCTGAGGAGGTAACAAAAGCTTAATAACATGCTCTTATGTAGGCTTTTAGACTGTACGTTCCACTTTTAGTTTTTATAGGAGGTTGTAACAAAATGTTTATCAGTCGCACGGGGGGAAAAAAAAACAACAACAACTGTTTTCTAGTCATTTAAAAAAAAAAGAAAAAAAAAAGAAGCATATTTCATTGCTTTGATTAATTAACTGGACATGAGAAACACTTCTGTGATACTGTTAACCGATGTCCACCACTCAAAGGATGATTTCCCCCACAAGCTGACCTCTTCCAGGTTTACACACATGTCTGTTATAAAAGGGAAAAGAAAACATGTGCCTTTTTTGCTTCAAGTATCATCTTGGCTATTTTCTTCCTACCGTGCTTCTCTTGAACCCGTCGTGATCTACCTTCACCATATGTTGATTGTACTTTTTATATTACATGCAGTTGCAAAGTTTTCCTTTTTTTTTTTTTTTTCTTTTTTCCTCCAGTGGCTGTGTTTATCTTTAGAAGCGGCAGCTCGGTCCATCCTTCGTGCGTAGAAATGATCCGTGTTGTTAAGAAACGATATACCAAGTCTGCTTCCTTTTCACGCTGACCCCCTCCCCTCCCCAAACATAACTCCCTAAGTGCTAGTTGAGCACTTTGAACTCTGCTAAAGGCTTTAAAAGACTGTTGTCCCGTACCGGTCCCCGTGCTGTACGACGTTAGATGGAAGTCAGAACTTTTTTCTGTTGGAAAATAGCCCATTTCTTCGTCTTCAGTTTGGTCCACACTCTGGCCCCATTAGTCCAACAGTAGAATGCGATGGATGCCCGCGTCTACCAATCACAAGTGAGAGGGCGTATTTGATTGTGTTTAATTTTTGTACGTTTGACGTGGCTCCAACTGGGTGGACAATGACCGTCCTTCACATTTTTCAGTTCTTTTTACGGTCTCTTCGTTCGGTTCAAATGCAGTCGTGATTGTGCCGCTGATGATCCTTCTCAAACAGTGTCTCCTTTCTGTTTGTTAACATTTTGGGAAATACGGTTTCCCGCTCTCTTGCCACTGTTGTAGCTGTTTGGTAAATGTTAAGCGGTCGTTTAACTTTTCTCAGCTTAGTTTAAGCTAAAAGACTGATGAGAGCTTGTCTGGCTCTGTCCAAATAGAACAAAATCCACCTTCCAGCACCCCTAAAACTCACCAATTATCACATGAAAGCCCCCCAATTCAACCTCTTATTGCTACGTGACTGACTGTTTCTTGGCCAAGTTACATCCTGAAGCCTTTGTTGGTTGCCTGGCAACTGGTCCTTGAAATAGTCCAGCACGTGAACCATCGTAAGAGGCTGGATTTCAGTTTTTTTTTTTTTTTTTGTATGGATTAAACCAACAACTTTATATGGTGTGAGATGTCGAGGTGCCGTTAAGGACGTTTTGTTCTCTTCGGGCAGTACCAGGTCAGCTGTTTGCTCGCCATGAAGCTGCAGCTTCATATTTATTGTAGAGACGCAACTGATCCCAACCACCTCATCCAACTCTCGGCAACACAGTGAGTCAGAGTATTTCCCAAAATGTCAAACTGTTCCTTTTAATATTCGCAGTTAGACTTTGGATCAGGCGCTGGCAGATTCACCACCCTATAAACCTCCCACAGCTGCTGGTAACCTTTGACCCCTCCGCTCTTTCAACACCTCGTAGGCTACCTGTCTTCATTTCTCTTCCTCTTTAGTACCGTTGCACCTTAATTCGTCTGTCCGTTAGGTAGTCGAGCTCCGCGATTGAAAGCACTTGGCATTAGTCACCTCGCAGCATCCTGTCACCGTGAACGTGTAGCATTACTGACGGGGGGGGGGAGGCGGGCGAAGTGGATCCGTTATTCTCTGGGAATTATTTCAGTGCCAAACTCCTGTTTTGTCTGTTTTCAGTGATGCTGACATTTGGTCAGCGTTTGTATCAGAAGAGGAAACGAATCCGAGCTTCTAAATTTGTCGAGGCGGGTGGAAATGCCTCGACTGATCAGTCCACCGGATCGATTACCGACCGATGACCACGCTTCACTCATCACGCGCATGAACGGCGGGCCCGTCGGTTTCTCTCATTTCCTGCGTGGTCGAAGCGGAAACTTGAAATGCGTTGCAACGTTTTCATCAGTTTGAGTTTGGCCGCTCGGCTCGTCATCAGCGGGATGACGACACTTAACACCGACGTGTCGTCTTGGGTTTTAAAGCAAACTAATCGAAACTAAACTTTAAAGAGGAAATCATTTAATTCAGCGGAAATGTTACAGATCGAAGGTAATAATGAGCTGTCGGTTATAAATACTCGGATAACTATGTCAAGTGAGGAGCTGAAAAGAGCTCGCTGTATGTTTTGAATATAGAAAATGATGCAAATCTGTCCCGACAAAAACTATAAAAGCACTCGTACATTTTAAACTCCTCCCATGCTCAGGTTGTTTAAAAAGGTCTGTTTCACACAGTGTGTAGTCGTCCACGTATAGTTAAAGAACCAAAAACTGTTTGTGTCTGCTTCTGTGTTTTGTGGTGTTTATATGTCAGGAAATAAGTTGACGGACGAGCAAAGTTGAAGGAATCCGCTGCCACCGCCGTCATTATTAGTTTTTTTTTTTTTTTTTTTTTTTGTCTTTGAGGTTCATTCGGAATAGTTTAAAACTATCCTCATTAACTGCAGAGGGATTACTCATGGGTTACTTTCACATTCAGTGTATCCAAATCTCTGCTGCTGCTGCTGCTGCTCATTTAAACAGATATATATATATATATATAAATATATATATAAAAATATATATGAATATAAAGAAAACCGCACACTTGCCTCTTCTTGCTCAAAAATGTATCCTGTTTACCCTCTTGTACATTTTTGAGGAGGACACCTGAATATGCAATAGAAATCACGGATAATCTATCACCATCACAGAACATGATAAGCTTACTTCCTTGTTTTCTTAAAAGCCTATTCAAAAAGCCTATTTGATGTTTGACTACGAGGTGACCAAAGCAAAACAACAAGACAAATTCAATGTAACGTCAGCGTAAACTCGAGGAGACAAACGTGATGGCTCTGGTCAAATTGTGTGATACTGTGAATAGGAGAGGAGTCGGTCTTCTTCACACACAAAACTGTTTGTGAAAGTAATCAACCAGCTTGAATCTATAAACAAAACTTTGCACTACCCAAATACTGTTTGAAAATCTATTTTGTATAAAACATATGCAGACATAAACTTTTGAGAATTATCAAGGGCGGATCATGTTTCACTGGTATATGCGTTCTCTGAAAAGCTTTTTTGTTTTGCTTAAAACATGTACATATAATCAATTGTAAAGAAAATGTGTTGTATTGTCTCCAAATAATAGTTTTTCAGTACCTTCCCTCTGTATTATTTCTCCTCTGTAGTGTGACTCCTGTTGATCTTTTCCTCCGTTGATTAAAGGTCAAACCGTGTGTCTTCCTTCGTGTGCTACTTCTGGGAGCGAGGAACTGACCTTTGCGACGACATGAACGCGGTGACTCTTTAACGACAGACACGGTTACCTCGTTGTGAGCCACTTTTCAGGACCACAGCAAGCACTTGTTCATCAAATAAATACACTTTTCCATTCTGACAACTGGTTTATTGACTGTTGAAACCCCACTGAAATTCAACCCGTGTGCGAGCAGAGTTCAGAAGCCTTTCAAGTTGTAATGAGAATCATTTTGAATATTGGTTGAACTAGTAGGAATGACGTGGAGCTTTTCCATCATGTGTATCGGTTACACCGCGTGTTCATGGAAAAAGGGCAACTCGGAACTTTTACTGAAATATTTTCTCGAGATTTTGCAGTGAGATTTTTCATGCAGGACTTTTAGTTGAGTAAATGAAAACTTTTTTTTAATTTTTATTACCGAGTAGTTAAAAATAGCATTTATAATGCAGATTATACTACCTGTCGTTGTATAACGCAATCCACCTTCGTTACAGCTTGCCCATACGACATATAACACTGAAACGTGCTGTTCTGCAAAACAAGTACTTTTACTTTTGTCACCATGGGTTTATTTTCTTGCTCAAACTTGCGTACTTTTACATAAGTAACATTTCGAAGACATTTAAAAGAGTATATTTGTGGTACTTCGGTAAATTCACCTCAATTGCTGATACTGATACTGTACTGGTGAGTGGTTGATGTTGTTTATGTCTCAGTTAATATAGGTCTACCTGAATTGATCCATTGGCTAGGTGTCCCATGAACTTCTATAACCCTGTATGCCACTAATTTAAATGAGACGAAAGAAGATGGAGCACGACTTTGCTTGAAATGTTTGGTTTGCTGGTTCTGTCCACAAGGTGGCAGCAAAGGAACAGGATTCCTCCTCAGCCAGCAATCACACCAACTAAATACCAAGGTTTGTGTGAAATAATTCTGCCTTTTGTTAACTGGTGGGAAACACTTAACATTAATATTTTATATTGATAATAATGGTTATATGTTTTCAAATTAAACAGCTGAGAGTCATCATGTGGTATAGTTGGCATGATAACATTTACTGTTTGCGCTGGAAATTCTACTTGTTTCTGCTTGTTGGTATTTTTCCTGTTTGTTTCCTCAAGCAGCCCAATCAAACTTTGTACACTGTATCACCAGGAATTAATCTGAACCAATGTTCCTGTTTCCTGTATCTTTACAGCGCATTCACGTTGTTTCTGTAAGACCCTCTGCACACCTGGCACGAACATCTGTCCTGAGTTCTCCGATCGCAAGTGGTCAGTTGAAGGTACAGGTGTGAATGCAGCCAGAACGCATTCAGAGCTGCACACATGACCACCGGTTTTTTTTTTTTTTTTTTAGCGCTGTGAACACAAATGTGTTTGGGCTACACCAAAGGACCACCTACTCAACTGATGTCATCTTAAAAGTCAATGAAAATAAATGCACATTCCCGTATTCATATTTGACCCCACGTTTCCACATGTTACCAGGTTTGTTAGTTGTTGAGGTTTTTTTTTTTCCCCTCCACTCAAACAGTTATTATACCTGAAAATATCTGCCTGCTTCTTTTATCTATTTATGTATTTATTTTGTAACCATGAAAAATATCCTGCATGATTCTGCCATGGGCTATCCAGGAAGCATAATGGCAGGTGTGAGCGGACACCTGAAACACTCAGACGGGGAACTGGATGATGACAAACGTGTTTTTATCCCTAATTTTATCAAGACGTGTATACTTTTCATAAAAACAAATATTTTGAAGTATTTATAGAGATATATTTTGGAGGGATAATAGAAACCGAATATTGCACTGTTAGATATGATGATTCAGGTAATCTATGCTACTTACTGTATTTCCATCTCCATTTTATTGCATTTTAACTACTACAAGTAAATTAAACAAAATAAAAACAAAGTCACCAAAATCACTGCACGTTTTAAAAGTTCATTTGAAACCATAACAGGCAGGGATCTGACTCCATAACATCACCCGAGTTGGAAGGATGGGGCCAAGAGTCGGGAGCGCGCATTCAGCTACTTGTGTGGTCCCTGCGGCTCGTTCACGAGCATGTAGGCACCTGACCTTTTGCAGGGGGATAGAGTCCGCTGACAGTTTCCATATAAAGCATCCACACTGCCAAACCACCTGCTGTGGTACAGAGCCAAGTTTCCTGCCAGCAGGATGACGGATGGAGAGCTGTCGTTTCTGGGGGACCAGGCAGTGGAGGGGGACCAGGCAGTGGAGAGCGGCCTGCTGCTGCTGGGCTACCAGCGGCTGACGCGGCTCTACTGCAAGAATCGCGGATATCACCTCCAGATCCTCCCCGATGGGACGGTGCGGGGCCAGAAGGACGAGACGGACGCTCACAGTGAGTAACAGACTGCAGCATTCAGCACACTTTACATCTAGGTCAGGCCTTCACTTCACGTCATGCATTCACTTCCTTTACTGCAAGTCAGTCGATTAACTCCTCTTTTAAATTAGATTACATGTGGGAACCGTCCCAATATCTTTTATTTTATTTTATTTTATTTTTTTTAACGTGAAGCCACTTCTGTTTAGTTTGGAAAACACAGACTTATTTGACTTCGTTCATTTTAAATCTATTCATGTTTGGCCGCCTGTATATATATTTATCTGAGGGAACATGTGGAAGCAGCAGAGGCTTTTCTACTTTTATTAAAAAAGTTTAATAGCAGGACGCACACGCATGACGTTATCATTTTCTGTATTTGGTGCAGAGGTTTGACCTGTTTCGAGTCCAGTTTTTACAACTGATAAAGTGGAAACTGGTACAGAACATAAAAGCAGACCTTCCTAATTAAGGTCTTTCCATAAACACCAGTTCTCCTCATCCGCTCTCCTCTCCTTTCTTGCAGGTTGTTTTCTTTATTAGGTAACTGTGTGACTCTTAAGTTGTATTGCAGGTGGATGATAATTATCTTTTCTTTTCCATTTAACATGTGGTAAGAGGACATGGATGGAAAAGGGCCTGCTGCTGGATCATTTCCACTTTTATTTTCTGATTTGCACTGAGATGATGTTATCAATAAAAGTAAATAATGTATTATGACATCTACGCATTGTATTTCTTAAAATAAAGTTTTTACGTGAGAACATTCAGATGCTGGAGAGACTGACCTTTACAGTGAAGTCCTAAAGACAACAGATTATGTGACTTATCAGCCATCAGATTTATTATAACTTGTTTCTCCTTTCAGTTGTTTTAAAACTCCGAGCTGTGGACACAGGCGTCGTGGTCATCCAAGGAATAGAAGCCAGCCGATATCTGGCCATGAGTGGTGAAGGACGTTTGTACAACTCCGTGAGTATCCACAGCTGAATACATTTGGGATCAATGCAGGGTTCCCACTGGTCATGGAATTTCTGGAATACCAGAAATTATACAAAAAGTACTCCAGACATGGAAACTCAGGGGATTTGATCATCATGGATATCATGGAGTTTTTGTTTGTACTGTGTTTAAATTTTAAGTCTCCATTTTTTAAAATGTAAAATATTCATTGAAGTATTTTTTTTCTGTAAAGTGTTGTTGAGCTTGTCCCCCCCCCCCGAGCGGTTTTATTCCTTCCTACTCGACAACAATGACTTCAGTCCATGTGTACTTTCTCCTGTAGCTGCTAACGAATGCAAACATGCCAGGAAAATAAACATTTCGACAGCTTTGGCTACAAAACAATGATTTCAACAATTGGTTGAGTAGATGACCTAGAGGTCAGATGTAAAGTTTGTAAAACCACGATTGATCGATTTTAAAATTTCGGAGAGGAAGTCCTTCGCAGCCAATAATACGAAGCATGCTGCTACATTACTGCTGTGCTGCAGCCAAGTGGAGGACAGTCTTTAGTCGGAGGCAGCCATAGTACATTCATTCATCTTTTTCACAATAAAGAAGAAATATTTTGCTGAGTATATTGTTTAAGTAGTAAAAACAACTGTAGGTTTTGTGCTGTAGATGCCTGTGAACTCATAAGTGAAGCACACAAATTCGGTTCATTGTAAGAAAAGGAAATTCAACTTTTTAGTCAGTGAATGTCAGGAATTTGTACTTTTGTACTTTGAAACTTGACGATTGCCTTTTTAAACTGAAACCAATAAATCCTCTAAGACTGCAGTCAGCTGACGGTGCTTGTTTTGTGTTCCTCTCTCAGCCCACAGTCACTGACGAATGTTACTTCCTGGAGAAACTGGAGGAGAACCACTACAACACGTACAAGTCTCGGAAGTATCAGAGCCAGAACTGGTACGTGGCTCTGAAAAAGAACGGGAAACCTAAACGTGGTCCGAGGACAAACATCAGACAGAAGGCCGTCTTCTTCCTCCCCAGATGGCTGAATGGCTCCCAGGACTGAAGACACGGCGACGCCGCAACTAAAAAGCACCGGACGCTGCTCGAGGATGGCTTCAGAGGAACAGGACATTTTGAACATATGTATGTCACACAATAATCAGTCGTAAAATGTATCGGAGCTGAAACGCTGCACCCTGCAATCTTCTTTTCAAACACTAACGCAACATCCCATTTTGTCTGGTAGCAGGTCGTCTTATTGCACAGAAGAAGGAAAGGTGAGGAGAAACAACGAGCACAGTGTCAACACGTCCACCTGCGCTTCAGTTCATCTCAAATGCTCAGATTAAGGAGCGTTCGAGACCATTTTTATGCAATGAGGAGAAAAAAATACTTTCCTTCAAATATTCTGAGTGAAAAATTTTTGGGTATTTTTTTTAAACAGTTTCCACTTCAATAACATTTGGTGGAACTTTAGAGGCTGACAAAAGTAACGGGACATATATTTTTATATGTCCCGACACTTGTGACTCATTGACTGGAAACTTCTGCTGCTCAGTGGCGGTCATGTGCTCCAAGTAGCGTGACCGGAGTCCTTCGAACCCAATGTGAGGCTAAGAGTATGTCTGTATGGGACAATGTGGGACATGGACCAGTGCTGCGAGGGAGTCAGTAGTTTTGATGTCTATCCAACGTACGTCACAGTTAACATGTCAGATCTCCAGAATTTGAAGGACTAACTATTTTATTTGAATGCAACTTTCCAAACATCCACACTGACTAAATACAGTAAGCGTAACGGGGAGCTGAAGTTTCCCAGTAAATGGTCATATGTTGTGCTTGACTTACTGTCAGTCTGCTGATCTTTATCTTTATTATTTGGGTGTGTTGTAACCGATTCCTCACCTGTCTGGAAATCATCTTTGGCTTTCTGTGGGAATATCTTTATTGCAGTTGCATGTACACGTTAGAAAAGTGTCTGTCGTGCAGTGGACTTTGTCTCGGTATGTGTGACACATGACAAGAGATACGAATGCTTTGCAGTCACTCATAAAGTAGGACACCTGAGGGGTGACCAACGGAGCAAGTTCAACCTACTTCGGACCAGGTTCATTTTGCAGCATCAGTTACCATGGTGATCTAGCCATCTTAAAAGAGAGCCGTGACTTGGACTTTTCTGTCATCTGCACTTTGATCTGTACATGTGATGACAAAGTAGTTTTGAACTGGAGTTTCACAGGACAAACAATTTAACAATGACGGCTTTCTCAGAGTTCTGGATGTTGTTTCATGTTTCCAACAGTTACACTTTGCTGCCACTAGGAGCCGCTGATCTGTAAAACAAAACAACAAAAAATCCCTAACTTCATAAATCTGACCTGTAACTAATCATTTTAAATAAACTTCATCTATTTTGAGTATCTGAAACCTGAATGTTGTACCTGCTGTTGGTTGCACTTGAGTTCACAAACCAGACGACCAAAACGACACATTGAAAGTGACATTTATTTAACACTAAACATTTTCTGTACAGATTCATAACAACAAAACCTCAAAAGGTTGCAGCTCTACATCACATAGAAATAAGCATAATTGGTCTGTAATTAAAGCCTCGGCAGAAGTATGGAGTTAACTGATGATTCAATTTGTAATGTAAAACAGAAACAAAGTCCTGCACCGCCACCTTGTTTTGCGTGTCTACGGATGGGAACATCCCCCTGGGTTTTATTGGCTACGTTGCTAAAAGTGCGCCTGCATACAACATTCTTTGATATAATTGATACCCACAAGAAAAAAAAAAAAAAAACTATTCTCCTTATCTGCCAATTAAACCTTAAGGCAAAAAACCCCACCTGGAAATGGAATTTAACTTAGTTATATGTTCTTAGATAATTAGATCCAGAACTTTAACAGCCGGGACTCTTTTTTTATTTTTATTTTTTTTTATCATGGCAGAGCTTCTCCACTGGTAATGAATGGGATGTGGACTCTACGGAGGATTCATGGAGAGGTCACGCTGTTGCTGCTTAAATGAGCTTTTTAAGGACGTAGACCAAAACATGTGCTCATAAAAAAATATCCTCCTGGTCGCCGTCACTGTCCAGAAAATTCAGAGTCACTTCTCTGTTGAGCCGAGCAGCTCCGGGGGTTTGTCACTTGGCAATTGTAGCCATCTTGTTTCTGGCTTGTTCGCGTCTCACAAGTGCCGGCCGGATCCTCTAAAATCATATCTGTAAGTTGAATTATTTTTTTTTCCAGGTTGGATAGTTTTACCCGATTTAACGCACAGTAAAACATTTAACAGGCAAAATCGTAACCTTTTGACGCATGGATGTAATTTCGGTGTGTTGCACTGACACCAAGCAAGTTATAGTTTACCACAATGCCCTTAATGATCAGTTTCTACTGACTGAAAAGCTGCGGACAACACTGCTCCCTCCCGGCTTTAAAACAATAAAATAACGGGCACCTCTGCTTAAAGCCAACAGGTGAGTGAAATGCGTGGTAATGCAAACATTAGCACGAATGACAGCTTGCTTTTGAAGTGTACGTGGTTTCTAAAAACAGCCTCGTAGAACCATGAACGTGAGATTCGTGCCGATTACAAAGTGTGCTGCATGCTATGGCAAGTCTACACTGTGTTGTACTAATTAAAACCTGTTGGCTTCAAGTGTCAACAACACTCCCTACTTATTGACCTTAAGGGCAGATGCATGCTCATATGCTACCATCAAATGATATAAGGCATTACTTATACATTACAGACAGATGTAAATAGCACTTAACATTCACCACTAATGAGTACATTTAGGGACTATTACTGTTAACCATTTTCCATTAATAAAGTTTCAAAACAAAAGTAAAACAAGTGATATAATTCCTGAATATTTTATTGTCTTGAGTCATCTACATCTCATCTGGTTGATTTCTGGTTCACTTTAATTTGAAACTCTTCTTCTTCATGTCCTCCTCCTCCTCCTCCTCCTCCACATCCTGAATTTTTAATCACAGGAAGAGGTACAAATCAAATTTAGAAATGGATCATGTCTTCAGAAGTGACTCCTGACGTCAGCCAGTAAAAATGTTATGCAGTTACCTACTTATTAACGCTTGCTTGGATCGCTCGGCTCGTTCAGCTTTACAATAGATTGAGTTTCTTATCAAGAGACTTCTGACTTCAACTGTGTGCTGTTTAACCACCCAGGCTGCAGTTTCCATGTTTCCATGTTGCTGCAACACTTGGTAGGCGTGAGTTTATCTTTATAAATTACAGATAACTTGTGATCAGAAACATTTTTCACAGCAAACTTAAATGTTGCCCATGTCTACATTTATATTATATCTGTATACATAGAAAATACCTACAGTAGACAGAAAATGGCCAGGTTTAATGAGTGACCGTGAAAACTGGTGACTCTCAGAAAGCTGAATGCTTCTTGTAGGACTAAAAGGACCAGACATGTACGTACTGAACTGAACTGAACTTTCACTCGACCAGAATTTAAGGATTTAAGGAGGAACGCTATGTGTTCTGTCCGTTTTCATCAGCCGCTGTCACTACGAGCAACAACCCGCCCTCCTCGGCCGCTGACTGGCGAGTACTGACTTGTCGTCGTCATCGGTCAGGTTGGTTAGGATAAGAATATCACGGAACGAGCCAATGAGACGCTGAGGAGGGCACGGGTCTTCGCGGAGTGCAGGTGGGGAACAAAATACAGTCCAGAGAGAAGGTAAAAACAAGTTTTTCTGAACATCTGCTGTTGTCAACGGTCACGCACGAGATGCCCGTCAAGACATCTGACCTGATCAACCGAACTTACTCTCGTAGGTGACTTATTTCAATCTCAAAACATCGAATGTTTTGAGTGTGAATCTTTGTAAACTGCTGCACACAGCCATAGATTCGAGTCAACATGAGAGGCATGCTGCCGGCCGGTGATGACGACCCCGACTAATTTACTTAGTAAAAAGCACTTGGTAGGTGGTGGGTAAAGTCAGATATTCAACAGCTGCCTTGATCTCAGTGTGTGCATGTAAAGAGTAACACCTGGCTGATGCGATGATCGTGGCCACAATAAAAGAACTTACCTCTAATAGATGAAGAGTACCCTTGTTCGGGGAAGAGTGGCATAAGTAGGATCAGCCAATTTACGCACTCTGGAGTAGTTGACAAAGCCTCTGATAAATAGCATGAAACCTGGAGTCCAAAGAAAAGATACGTCATGAGAGAAATGATCACACAACAGAGAACAGTTCGCAACATGTAGTAGTGGGGAAATAACTCACCCAGGGCCAGGAACACCCACCACAGCCAGTACTGTCCATCGAAGTAACCGGGGAAATAGGTGGAAAACTGCAGAAATACAAGATGAACACGGTGAGGAGCAGTACAATGACTCCAACCATGCAAAGTTATCTCGCAACATTTTCATCGTTTTATTCCTCCTGTTGAAACAAAACTGAAAAAGCTGAACCGGTTGTGCTGCATATTCAGGAAGCTGCTCTTACCCTGACAATAAGAACCCATTTGATGAGGGACAGACCGAAGCCTGAGATGGCCCCGTATCGACCAGCGGCTGATGTGGTCAAACAGAACGACAAGAAGAAGCCAATCCAGTTGAAGAGGAATGCCACTGGAGACACAAAGACATTGTTTATTAATCAATCATAATCATTTCTTTTTTTTTAACTCATCAAACTGGCGGGCACATATTCTCTTTTCTACTGTTTCTTGCTCAAAAACAAACTTGCAGCTGGTGGAGTAGAACAGCCTTCAAACCAGAGCATTCATTTAAAAACAACTACACGACAAATATTAGCAACATAGATAAGAGTCCATCTTGTTAATGTTCAGTGATCACATGTATACATTTGCACAAGTCAGCTGCTGAAATGCTGAAACATTTCTTACTGAAGAAAGTGAGCATGAAGATGCCATCATTTCCTATTCGCAGCTGGTCGGCATCTTCAAAGTCATCCCTGGCCACAAAGTCTTCCTCCTGCAACAGCATGAAATATACCGTATAATAACTCTGTTTTGTTTGAATGTTTTTGTGCATGACGAATCGACAGAAATGACATCTGAGAGCAGGCGGGTACCGTGACTCTTCCGGCGACCAGGGGGATGGCAGCCTCAGCTTTGCTTCTCTCAGCTTCATCATAGGAGGGCAAAGTGGTAGCAACACTGTAGGATGGAGGGTTGGGAAATCGTCCTCCCTCCTCCTTGTATTCAAAGAAAGCTGCGGATGTGACACGCAAATGACTTTATATCAGGGATGAGAGGTCCTTCCCGAAATCAAGTCCTTATACGTTCCAGAGCATCGCTTACACTCCACACAAAAAAAAAAAATCAAATGTTGATTGATTTATTGGACCTTAATAATGCTTAAATGGTGTACTTTCTACTCTACTACAGCAGATATTGTCATTATCAATTAATCTGTCAATTTATTTCTCAATTAATTCTTTTATTTGATCAAATGAATAAAAACATCTTCCTGGAGCCTGTGACGTATTCTAACTACAATCAATTGTCCCCAAGTTAAAGATATTTCACTGAACACCAGCGGCAGACTTTGATGTTCCAACCTCAGAGCTTCACTGTACGTTTACTTTAGTATTAGTACTTGACTGTACTGTGTATTCTGGCACATAGCAGATAGAGAAATTAAATTTGTATCTCAAGGCATTATATCAACAGCAGAACTGAAAGTCATCCGGTTTTGACTCATTCACCAGCTGTTATGAAGCTTTGACTGCTGACTTACAAAAATCTTCTTTCGCTTCCTTCAAAAAAGAAAGCAGGAGCTGAGAGTTATGAAAACCAGACTGGCGGGTAGAAAGCCATTATATACAATATGAGTGTCCATTACTGTTTATGTTCATTCCATACAAGCTGAGACCTTTATCTGGGTCGTTTGGCTGCTATCCAGAAATCCTCTTTTGTGTGCCTCAACACGAAAAGCACTAAAACAGATCAATGGACTCATCTAAGGCCGCGCCCACTTGTGCAACATGCTGACCTATGCCCTCTTAAGAAATTGGATTAGAAACATGAGATCTGTCGTGCACACATGCTATTCTGCTTTACAATATAAAATCTATGGCTAACAGTTTAGTAAACTATATATATTTATTCATGTAAATAAATGTATGTATATATACTCAGTGTGTGAGACATCTGTGCTTTACTGCAGTTTTTTCAGATTTCTCTAACATGCATTGTACTCTGTCTTATTCAAGTTATTTTATACTTTCAGAGTAAAAAAAAAAATGTGGCTATAAAACACAAGAGAAGCTCATCAAATGTGACGTACTGTTGAAGTTTAAATTTGTTGGAAATATATGCTGCCGTCAGAATAGCTTTGACATTAAAATACCAAGGTACAGTTTGACAGGCTGAGGCGGGGATCGTGTAGGAGGTGACTTTGTTCCTCTCAAATTCAAGGAGCAGCTGTCAGATATGCTTCGTATGCTTTACGAGAATCACATGACACAGTAAAAGAACTGTTGTTCATTTACTTTTCATTTTACTTCCACACCATTTCTGTTTTTCAGCTGAAAGACTTATCACTGTCGGTGGAGAACCGGCATGTAGTACCACGGAAGGATTAACGTATTTTAAAATGGAGATATTTGACAGCGTGTGACAAAGCTGTTAAGCTGCCTAACCTGCATTTGCTGCAGCAATGCTGCTGTAGGGTGGTGGTGCGTCCAGTGCAGGTCCCTCCTGGGAAGACTGGGCCGGCTCCTCCTCATTCACCAGCTGAAGAAAGGTTAATAAAACGGCGTGTGTCAGCAACATCCTTTTGGAAAACTTGAGACAACATATTTGCCATTTGGTTTATACCTTTGTAGCAATCCAGGGAAAGATTTCTGGTTGTAATAGGCCATTACGCAGATATACAAGTCATTAAACACGACTGCTTTAAAAGGAAATATATTGGATTTAAAGGATTTTTTTTTTTTTTTTTTACATCAAATGGTGAGATTTAGCTCGGGTGATTTGTCAGGCACTTCATTCATTCAATACCATACGTAAACACTTATTTCACACTCACCAACAACACTGACACCTGATCATCACTACAACACAGCACAAAGTACACTAAACTCATTAACTCACACATCTGCATATCGATACAGTTGATCAACAACTGAGCAGGCTACACCTTCACACGAGTATTTTTTTGATCCTGATCCGTGTCTGTAGTTTAAGTTAGAGAGGATTGGTCAGTGATCAGGTAAGCACGACGGTCCTGGATCAAGGCTGGTCAAACACACCACTCCTGTTCAGGCCGATACAGGCTGACACTACGAGGAGCCCAACCAGCTGCTAGATGAGAACGCAAAACACTGCATTCAAGTTATATGTCACAAATAAAAGGTGATCATTTCAATTTTAGGATTTTTGTAAACCTAAAATATGTATCTCCACCATGGGCCCGCCCGTAAACCAACGTCGTTGTTTTCCCCTCAGTGACAGGCTCATGTTGACTACTGTTAGCTGACAGCTAGCGGCGGGCTACATCTTCAACGACCTGTTACTTACCTCTTGATATCTGACGTTGCTGTTTTGTTCTGCCATTTTGGAATAGGAACAAAATATCCAAAACGTCCTCTTCCTACTTCAGCTTTAAAAAAATAATGCGTTACGGAAAAGCAAATCTCGCCGACGAAGTAGCAAAGATAACACTGCCTCTTAGTCGGCCATCTCCTTCCTTCTTCCACTTCGGTCACCAGGAAGCCAAATTGGTTTTTTTCTAGGATGGCAAAAGGCAAGACTCGCCCTACTCGTCCTCTGATTGGCTAGTTGGCGTAGTTGGGCTCACGGATGATTGGTTAGTTTAGATAAGAAAATCCAGCGAAGCCAATCAGGTGGATTAACAAGGCGGGTTATGCCTTTGCCGTCCTAGGACAAAAATTATATTCACGACAGTAGCCCGGATGTTGCCTTCATGTGCATCGGAAACTTTGCGTCGTCAAGTTCGCACAGGAAAGAGCCAACCTACATAAACCTACATAAACCTACATAAACCTACATAAACATATGAATTTGGAACCGTTGACACCATCAGTTTGACTGAAGTTAAAGGATGTTGCAATAGTTCATCCCACCAAATTCCTTAAAGACTTTGTATTTTAGAGAATAAAAATCTAAATAAAAAAAAAAAAACTATATTTTTGTCTGAACTATCAAAAAATCTTGGTGAGCTCTAAAGTGCAAGTAGGGCCTACCACAAAACTGACTTTGTACGCAGTAATTTTGTATAAATACACTTCTTCCTGCACAAATTGGAGCACTTAAAGACAAAAGAAGTTGTTCCGTGATGTGATTGGAGGCACAGACTGAAAACAACAGCATAAATACCAAAACACACAAGATATACAAATTAAACTCACTTTATTACAAAGAACAAATGAGAAGGAAATCTGTATGAATCTGAAAACCTGATAGCCTGCGTGAAACCAGCTCCTAAATATCTCTGAGGATTTTTTTTGCGGGGAACTCCAAGCACTGCTTGATCACGATCACAATCTCCACCAGAAATAAAGGAATCATTGAAGTGTGCTCTTGTGAAAAATGCCTCATAAACCCATCAAGTTTGATCGTGAGCTCCTCAGTTCTTCTTAGGCTCTGACGGAGGCGACTCCACCAGCTTGTTGTGCACATACATCATCCCTACGGAGAGAGCAAACATAACATGTCTGTTTCTCAATGCAACCTGGATAGCAGTTCATGACAACTGAAATGTACGAAGTTTATGCTCTATAATGAACTGTAACTGCGCGTTTTGTGATTTAGTCTTACCTTTGAAGTACTTTACAGTTTTGACTCGCAGTTCCAGGGTGGCGTCTTCGTCACACACAAAAACGGTCTGCGGGTGCTGCTGGAATGCAGACACTGTCCACATGTGATTCACACCTTCCTCTATAGCTTTGTATAAAGCAAACGCCTTGTGCGCTCCAGTGATGAGAATCATGACCTGACAGGAAATGTAAACAGTAAAGGTGTTTGACTGAGCAGGAGAAATTTGCAAGTCAGCAAAGTTTTGACATCAAGTGATCATTCCTTACACATGGTTTGCAAAAGAAGCAACTACAACAAGTGCTTAAAAAAAAGAAGCACTAACCTCCTTTGCATCCATGACAGTGCCCACTCCTACAGTCAGTGCCATGGTTGGCACCTTCGAGAGATCACCATCAAAGAATCGGGCGTTAGCCATGATAGTGTCTCTTGCTAGAGTCTTCACCCGGGTCCTGGAAACCAGGCTTGAACCAGGCTCATTAAAGGCAATGTGGCCGTCGGGTCCAATACCTGACAGAGGATAGGAAGAGTGTTTTTTTTTTTTAAATTATACTGCTTCAACCATGACTGCATATTCATTTGACACAAGAACAAGACTGGGAAACAATTTGTAATCACAGTGCTATTGGTTGTAGAGATTTCAACACCGTGTCCTCCTGACCTCCAACAAACAGCTCAATCCCCCCAGCAGTTGTTATCTTTTCCTCAAAGGCTTCACACTCAGCTTGCAGGTCAGCAGCATTGCCATCGAGGATGTGGGTGTTCTCTGCTTTTATGTCTATGTGCTTGAAGAAGTTATTCCACATGAAGGAGTGGTAGCTCTCAGGATGATCTCTGGGAAGTCCTATAAAGCATTTCATGACAGTTTCACACAGAATTCCCCCAATGTGTAAACTCAATGTTCAGATGAAGAATGATAACGACTTGCCTACATATTCGTCCATGTTGAAAGTCTTCACGTACTGGAATGAGATTTGTCCATTCTTGTAGTACTCAATCAGTTTCTTGTAACAACCTAAAGGAGTGCTTCCTGAAGACAGAAAAAGGATTTTAAAGCAACTAGGTGGATGAGAAACAGAGTGCGAACTAACAATACATTTATTCAGGAGCTGTACTTCTACAGACTGTGTTGAGACAGTACTTCAGTCTTAAAATGTTTGGTTTATACTCTGCTAAATTCATGTGATGGATACACTGGTTCTTTGCAGCAAAGTTTGCAAAAGAAATATGATGTCACAAAATCTAAAACTCGAGTCAATTTGCTAAGAAGTGAAACAAACTGTAAATAAGCTGTTGCTTAAGATACATGCATTAATTTTGGTGCTTTTGATAAAATACAAACTTTTCTCTATATTAAGGGATTACTCAAGTTTAACGTCTCTGTCCATGAATTTATTGAAATCTGAAAAAATATATATATATATTTTGAACACAGTTGCTTCTTCCAATCTTTCTCTTACCTGTGGGGAGCCCTATTGTGAAATATCTGTTGGGCCCAGGTTTGAACAGTAAGATCTTGTTTCTGATGTACTTTGCAGCCCACTCGCTTGCCTGGTCGTAATCATTAAGGATGATCAGCTTCATCGTCCTGAAGAAAAGAAAACAAGGAAAGAGGAACGGTTTCCACGTCTTAGTGAGTTCAGCCTCGAAGCAACTCTGGAGAAAATACCTAATCAGACTTTAGACTCATAAAGATAACTATCTCCTCCAACAATAGTACAATGAGATCACTGCTAATGTTTCAGGATCGACAAACAAACTGGTAAAAGACAGCTTTAACTCACCCGCGCAGTGTGACCAAAACTTGTATTAAGTAGCAAAACACAAAGACAAAATTGTGCTCAATTTTACCTCGAGAATCTGCAGCTTTTAGTGTGAACAGACAGGATCTGGATGGATCATGTGACTTCTGCTGTGAGATGCGAACTTGCAAACAGCACTCACCGCGAGGTGACGTCAGCTGGCGTTCGGAGGGACGCTCCGCCTGTGATTGGTTGTTATTTGGTGGGCGGGTCAACCGTAGCGTTATCGACCAGTTGACTGACAGCGAAACAACCAATTCGATCAGCGTGGAGCTTAGCGCGTGCGTCCGTCCAGCTGTTCCAATGTCGCACCCCTCGTTAGCTAAACCACGGACCGGTGTGAGCTGTTAAATGGCGGATCTTTGATTTGAAAAAGAAAGCACATTCTTTACGCTTCCTTAAATTACCAAAAAAAAACAAAAAATAAATGTTTTGTCGAGCGTTTTACAGCTTTTAAAAATGATTTCAGCCATTACATGTGTCCAGGAAGGAAGTTTGAACGATTTTTTTTTTTTTTTTTTTACAAGTGTTTAACCCAAAATCAGATCCAGGTTGCTAGGCAACATCAGAGGTCCTTGTTTTAACCTTTCAGGTTCATAATTATCCAAAGTTACCCAAATTATCGGTGAATCATATGTAACATTAATCATTTAAAATACATATATAATTCAATACAAGTCATTAAAATAACTGATTTAAATTAGCGAACAGGACCATAGACAGCCAAACCAATTACACATTATAACTATGTACCTTTTTTTCTTCCAAAAAATAATCTTTAAAAAATAAAAATGCTATTATCTACTCATTTTATCAACACCCTTAAATTCCCCGTTTTATGACAGATGTCTTCTATGTCCTTTTTTGTGCATCACTTCCACACTAGCCTTTCAGCACAGGATAAGTGGAGGAGGTCAAAGGTTAAAGAAACCAGGGCTGAAAGAGTGAGGATGATGAAGAGTGGCAGGAGGAGGGCTGTATTTTTAACATCTGTTGGTAGCTACTGCACTGACCACAGCAATAAAGATGGTGCACGTGATTTTCAATAACTTTATTAAAACCATATTGTGACACAGACCAGAACACTTACAGAGCACACAACAGAAATAAATACCATCATGTGTACAGCGCTCATTGTCAAACAGAATTATTGCCGCTGGCTTTTGATTTATGTCATCCAGAAAGAGAGAGGGCATGCTATGTCATCAGACAGAGATACCACCAGGAGCCGGGGCAGAGTGCTAAACACCCTGCCTGCTTTTGACTGTGAAGTGCAGTTCCTGAAACACCTCACCGGCTCTGATATACAGCCAGGCTGCATCTCAGTCTGAAACAATCGGCTCCTGTTCAGCTTTGCTTCAGGAGGTATTAGGCTGCTTTAATCAAGGTCCATGTCAGGTTTGCTTTCTGTGGTTTCGGAAGTGGGATTGCCTGTGGTCTCGGTCGCCCCCTTGTCTGCACTTTCTTCCTGGGGTTTCTCCTGTCCGTTGACAGGCCCGTTCTGCTCTGCAGGCGTGTCCTCCTTGGGAAGCTCCACTTTGGGCTTGGGCTTGATCACGATGGGGTTACAAGCAGAGAACAGCTCCTGGAAATTTAAAGAGAATACATCATGAAATAATGGCTTGATTCCAAGAAAGACTGACCTTACCAATTAAATAATTACAACATAGGCACCAAAGTTATTCATGCTGCTGTATGTGAAGAAAAACAAAAAAAAGTCAGCCATGTGACTCGGGTGTTAATTTGAACTACCTCAAAAAAGGAAAACAATTAGACAGCCTGAACTGGTCATGGATTATAAATCATACATGTGTCATATCACATACCATTGTTACAATGGCAACAAAACAGCCATATGTAGCTGACTTAAGTAACGTAGATATATATTCTACATATATAGGATTCTCCATTTTAAATTTCCTGCTTTCTAGTTACAGTGCTCAGCGCTTTTTGATTTCCATGCACTCTCACCCTTGTTTTTGCTTTAATATCTTTGACTTTGACAGAGGGATCCATTGTCAAGCTCTGCTTGCTTTGCTGGTTCATGCTGCTGTTCATCCAGATCATCGCATCGTTGGTCAGTTTGTCCACTTTGGTGACATCTGCCTCATCTAAATGGTCATATTGCTCCTCCTGGAAATAAAAGGGAAACAACAATAGTAGTGTTACCAATTACTGCAAGCAACGTATGTTTATTCCTAATGATCTTCTTTAGTGTTTATGTGGCTGGATTAATAGTTCTTTTTAGTGTAATTCTAAACAATGCCCAGTAGAAACTGTGCTGTAAATGTGGATGTGGTGAGAGAATTAAAACAAAATACCAAACTTCTAAGTTAAAAAGCTTTAAGTCATACCTTCATTTTGTAGGCCTCGACAAATTTCATGTACTGCTGGATTTGTTTTCCCATCTCCTCAAAAGCTTTGGGTCTTTCTTCAGCCTCTGTATACCTCTCCTGGATGGGCTGGCCAAGTTTCTGTAGAGCACACAGTATACAAGTCAGTTTAAGAAATCAATGTAAACAAATGAATGGTTATAAAAATAGGTCTTCATCAATAGTTACCTTTAACTCTGTCAGTTTGTCGATGTACACCTGTTTGGGTTGGTCCTCTCCGTCTTCATACAGCCAGTTTTCAGTGTCCTCCAGCTTTAAAGACAAAGCATCTCGGTCCTAAAAGTAAAAACATTATTTTACAACATGTCAAAGAAAAGAGAAATCTTCAAATGATCAGATGAGTCAAAGGAGGTTGTTTACTTACAGAATCACTGACAAACACAGCCAGCGTCCCATGTACTTTGTCCCGCATTTCGTACACGTACTCTTCTACATAATTCTTGGCATCATTCCTCTCTTTCTCCAGCTTGTCCTGCATGATCATCTTTCCCTGAGGAGAATCCAAACAGCAGCTGTAACAGCTGAACAAGATGGCAGTCCGATGGTTGGATTTAATAATGTGTCTATGTGAGGGCTGAAGATGTAGTTACCTCATTTTCTACAAAAAGATTGAGCATGTCGTCTGCAAGCTGCCACTGTGGACTGTTTTCAATGGGAAGCTCCAGGACTTTTGTTTTGACTTTGGGCTTTTTGGCTTGTGGGGGCTGGTCGGACTTCTTCTCACCTTTGCTCTCCTCTGTGGTGGTCTAAAAGTGTAAAAGAATCGGCATAAATATCACTCAAAATATATCAAGGCATGCAATGACTTGCCAACTTATTATAATGTCTGTAAAACCTAGTTAATTGAATGCACAAGTTCTGTATTAAATCCAATTAGTGGCACTGTACTATACATTACATTTCATTTAGCTGATGCTTTTATCCAAAGCAACTTAAAACACACTGATGGTACACCATCGGGAGCAATTTTAGGGTTCAGTGTCTTGCTCAAGGACACTTAGGCATGTGGACAGGAGGAGCTGGGGATTGAGCCACCAACAATTAGTGTGCAACCCACTCTACCATCTGAGCCACAGCCTCCCCATACTGTACCATATTGTGTTTAAAATGTCTAACCCAATTACATACACACATACATAGGGGTGTAACAGTACACACAACTCCCAGTTTGGTCTAAACCTCGGTTGTGGAGGCACCATCCGATACATTTTCAGTACAGTAAATAAAACATGAACATATTCAAAAAGGCCCAATTGGCCATAATTCTAACTGGAAAAGTTAAGGCCCTCAAAAGCTGTGTGTTGTCAATAAGAAAAGAATCATAAATAAAGCGAAAAATGTGGAATAAGACGATGGCAAAATATTCATAATTAACTTAAACTAACGATTAAACCCAGTAATGCAATTTCTGCTTTAACATTGCACAGAGCAACACTGCCTTTCTCCCTCCCTGTTTTGATGTTTCCATTCAGTGTGATCTCCACATGGTGGCCGGTCAACCGACTTGTACAGTGTCAGCAGAGAAGTAGCAGATTCTGGCTAACTCAGCATGTTGTGTGTTAATACATCGTACGTGTTTTATGAAACTAACAGTGTCTGTGCCCCTTCAAGGCTGACCGACAACAACTGGTGCACTGTCAAAACATTCCAGGTGGAACTCGTGCACAAATATGTCGACATAAATTGACGTCTGATGGTAACCATTAGGTTCACAGGGTGGACTGAACAGAGGAAACTTCACACCGAACAGAACATTGCGTACTGAACAGCTTGGGATGCATGCAAGTACCCTTACATACCCATACAGAAGGATGAAAAATATAACATTGACAGATTTTATCGTGGGCTATCGTATTAAATTGTACCTCCAAATAAACGGACAAGTCTATTTATTTATTTTGAACAAAAATTGTGCATTTTACCTCCATCTCCTCATTCCCCGGAGGTGTCTTGTCTTCTGTTTCTTTCTCAGCATCTCCCAGCGCCTGCGACTCATCCTGATCCATCTGCATCTTGTTCTGTGGAGAAACAATCAAAACCAGACAGCGTTTAAATGTCTCAAATCAGAAGTATGAACGGCCGCACCCACAGGTCTCATGTTCAGTGTAAAAGTGCTTTATGATGTCACTCATTTGGGTCAAGTACCTCTCCTTCTTTGTCATTGGCCTGTTCTGTTTCCATGGGCTCCTCTGTCTCATCAGACTTCTGCACTTCAACCAGGGAGGCGCTGGACACACTGAAGATACCATGAATGTTCACCCGCACCTTGACTTTCACCTTGGAGCTCTCTCCAGAGGCCTGTGGGATCACCTTCTGGATCAGAAACTGACCTGTTCGAAAGGGGGGAAAAAAGCATGCTCAACAAAAAAATAAGGAGGAAAAAAAGCTTTCGGATGCCATTAAAATTTGGATGTATAGAGAGATACTTTAACGTTGCTCAGGATTATCAACAAACTAACTAAAAAAGGACTGAGGATAGACCAGAACATGGCGGGATGCTGACACTTCCTCTGTTTCTGCTGGATTTGTAGGTGACACACCGGCGACATCTCGTGTATGCGAGTTTGCTTTTGGGTATATCGAACCCTCTACTGGTTAGAAATCTCTTCGGACACTTTAGTTTCTTACCAATCGTGGGATCAGGGTAAGGCAGCTCTTTCAGGCAATTGTAGTAGGCATCCAAAGAGAAAGGCTCTTTCCGGTAGAAGGTCAGGACTTTGGAGAAAGGTGCTGCGTGGTTCTTAGGAAATACCTCGCAATCACTGCAACAAATCACCATTACATCATAAATAAACAAAATAAAAAAGATCTAAGGCACTATAGAAATACAGCAAATTGGTTTATTTCTTTACCTCAAGCCTTCCTCAGCGGCAGAATGCCACTTCAGAGAGATGGGATATGGAACGATATCTGTGATGGAGAATTCTCTGACTTTGAAGGCAGGAGAAAGTATCGCACACTGTGGCAAAATAAACATAAGATTCAATGAAAGCTGCATTTCCAAATATCAACAGATGCTAAAGTTGGTTAGAGGCTAACAAGTAACCATTTTTTCAGTGAGCTGCAGAAAGAAACAGCTGCTTTAAACCCAGAGTGTGATATACCTGCAGAGCACATCCTCTGGCCACTGCTTCGTCAGCATTCAGGGTGGTGTTCAACTCCTTCCCGAAGAATTTGCTGATCCTCTCTTTGACAGCAGGGATCCTGGAAGCTCCACCCACTATTTCAACTGCATAGATGTCTTCCTTTTTCAGTTCTTATGGGACAAAAGAAAAATAGTTTCACTATAGCCTACACTAGAGGCTGATTATGTTGCTGAATTAAATCAACATAAAGAAACAAATAGAAAATAGAATCAAGAAACTAATATTCAAAATTATACTCACTGGCAAATTCCAAAAGACTCTGCAGAGGGGGCTCTACTCGGGTCAAAATATCTGCACACATCTCCTCAAACAGACCCCTTGTGCAAGAAAAAAGGTGAATCTGGCTTAAACTTTAAAAGGACATTTAAAAGAACACACAGCAGATAGGAACAATGAGCACAAAAAGCAACAAATGTCTTCCTGTTGGTCTACCTGTTCAGTTTTCCAGAGACATCCACGTCATTCATCAAGCACTCGATGTTCAGCGGCAGGTCAGACGAGTTGGCACTCATGAGTTTTTTCAGTTTTTCACACTCCTGGTAGACCCTGACCAGAGCCCTGGGCTTTGACTTGACATCAAGCTTGTACTTCTTGCTGAATTCCTCGCAGAAATAATTGACCAGTACCTCGTCAAAATCCTTTCCTCCCAACTCTGGGTCGCATGCTGTAGCAAGGACCTAAGCGGCAAGAAAAAAAAGAGACCGAGAGATAGTAGTGGGAATGAAACAAAGCCAAATCACAGCCTGATAAAACATGTGCAGTGTGTTGCTTTGACTACTCACCTTGACTTTGCCCTTATTAAAGGCACACACTGATGTCTGGTAACCACAATGGCCCAGGTCCACAAACACCACATTCCTGGCCTTCTCCTCTGGGGCAGGAAGATCCTGTTTATAGATTCCGTAGGCCAATGCAACTATAAGGAAAATGGTTGAATTATTAATAAAGTAAATAAGAATCAAAGTGTGCCTTTTATGACTAATGTTACTCTGAGTGGAAGTACATCAATCTTTAACGTGCACATCTTTGTCCCAGCCTTGTACAGACCTGCAGTCGTCTCATTCATGAGCCTCAGGCAGTTGAGTCCAGCAATCTGAGCAGCATCTACCACTGATCTCCTCTCAGCGTCAGTGTAGTAGCAAGGAACCTGGTTACAGGAGAAGAATAATTGAAATAGATTGATGTTCTTAAAGTGTCTCAATTCTCAATTACCCTGACTGATTAGAACGCTGATCAGGTCAAACACAGGTGGAGCTATCCTGGGAATTGTTTGGCAACTCCATGTGATTTTGTAAACTTGCCATTCAGGAGAAGTCTAATGAGGCAACAGAAGTGAAAACACCAGTGCGGGTGGAGGGACTTTAGGTTGTTGTAAGGACTGCATACTTACAGACACAACGCAGTCAGCCACTGGCTTTTTCAGTGCCCCCTCTGCCGTCTCCTTCAGCTTGGTCAGCAGCATGGCAGTGACCTGTTCAATGCTGAACACTTTCTCCTCCTCCATGTACATCACCTGTAGCAACCGTCAGATTGTCAGACAAGAGAGATTATTACATTGTGCTCATGGCTTCTTTCATCTCAGCTCAAAATTAAAGTGAGTGAACAATACTTGGCTTATAAAACTTAACTATCTCATTATTGAGCTGACCAAATGTAAATGTAATGTATCTATTGTGTCAGGCACCGACATTACTCAGTCAGTCTGAACAATGTCCACTTTACTTCCATTGTATTATCAGGGAAACATTTCAAACTTTATTGCAATCGAGCTGCATCATAGGTGCAATAAACTGCTGTTCATCAGCGAGATTTTTAGTGCATGTTGGCAATAAAGGTTTATTTGAAATCTATCAAAAAATAAAATCCAGCAAAAAATAAATCTGAATTCGATCGTCCAAACACAAAAACATATCCAGGTCTGATGATTAAATGGATAACAAACTCCTTCAATAAACACTATCCATACCTTTACTAATTTATATGGGTATGTTACTCTGTAATATAACTTTTGTAACTATTGATTTAGTGTCTTGTATTTTGATATTCATGAGTGTATTTTCCTTCTATCTGCTGTTGTGACAATCATATATACAGTATTTCCAGTGTTATATTATCACAGAGTATCTGATGCAAGCGGCCTCCTTTTATTATATGATGAGTCACTGACAAGTTGAAACCGGCCTGTGTTTTAAACCATCAATATGCCCAATGCTTTTGTCTTTGTGCCTGAGAGCATCTGATGGAAGATTTTGGTTTTGTGGCAGGCTGTTGCTTATGTTGAACACCCAAAACTGAACAATATATGGGAAATATTGGTATCAAAAATCACTCCGATAAGAAGCAGAGTGGCGTTTTAATGAATTATGAGGTATAGCTATCTTGTGTGTCTGAGCTGGAAGTAGTGCATTTTACAGATTATCTGTGAATGTCCCACGTTCTTCTCTTACCTTGATGCCCGTTGTTCCTGTGGGCATTTGTGCAATATCATAGACCAGGCTGTTTTTGAGGGACTGCACATACGGATCTGAAAACGCCCTGCCATGAAACCTCTTGAACCCTTGGACTGTGTTCTTGCAGTTTGTGACGACCTGTTTACCAGAGGAAAACCCAAAACAAACCTCTATTAAACACATGCACATTATATAAAATGTAGAATTATTTTTTTTTTTTTTTTGCCTTGAAAGCTTGTTCTGTGTCTGTGCTGAATTTGATGCATGTTGCATCCATGTCTGGTATTGTTCATAGTCAGGTTCGTGGTCATTTCTTCCCCAGGGGCCCACAGCGTCTCAGATAAACATACCTGGCTTTTTGCAGCTGCACCGATCGATCGATTCCGGGGTCCAAAAGAAACACATGCTCTAAAAAAAAAAAAACACGAAACAAAATTCAGTTGTCTCATCTATAACCTTTTTTTTTTTTTTTTTTTTTTTTACAATGGTGCAGCTTCTAAAATATTGATCCCACCATTAATGAAATGGTGATAATACGCATGATTAATTATAACTATATATTCTACAGTCCTTTATCGTTTCACCCTTTGTGGACTATGGGTGTGAAAATCTAAGTACAATGGACTGATGAAGCCGCTTTGACAGCCAGGATCCGGCCTCCTCGCGTCATGCGCCCATTCATGACTGCAGTAAAACATCCATCACCTGACCGGGCAAGTCAATTATCAGTCTCTAGATTATCTCGACGATATTAATGACGTAACTCCACAAAAAAAAAGCACGTTGATGTGTGAAGTGGGGGGAGGGGAGGGAGGGGGCCGCAATTTCTATACGCTCCAATAATTTCGTCTCAGCTAACATTAGCTTTAGCACTCACATGCCGTTTCCTGTTGTGAAATCCATTAGCAGGCTAACTGGCTAGCTAGCATTAAGCCTTCCCTGAATATTATGATGAACAAAAAAAACCAAAAGAAGCGGGTTCGTTCACGTCCCGTCTCCGCTTTCAGACACACAAACCCGCGCACAACGCGGTCGGCTTGCTCGTACTCACGGTGTACATCGGTCGCTGTATTCATTAGCGACCGTTTCAATCCCTCCGGCTCTGGCTACCGCGACGTAGCAGTTCATAAAGCCGACGTCAAAACCGATCACCGACATCCTGGCGGGCTTGACTTTACAGTACGGAGCGAAAAGGAAGAACAGGAGTACAGTTCAGGGGGGTAAAAGTGACGGCGGCGGCTACGGGGGGGACTCTCGGTCAGCGGACGGTGATCCACCCTTGTTCTTGTTCCATGAAGCTGAGCAGCAGCATGCGGTGCGCCGGCTGATGCGTGAGAGCGTTCAGGAATTTTCTGTCCGTCCGCCGACCAATAAGGAGACGCCGTGGTCGTGCGCCCCCTACAGGCCGCCGTCGGGATTACAGGAGCAAGTGTCTTTTTTTTTTTTTTTTTTTTTTTTATCAGGCTGAAGAGACCGAGAGGATATAATGAAAAGAATTGCAGAAATAGGTAGGTAGGTAGGTATTTTACTTTATTAATCCCCGAGGGGAAATTTTTTTCGCTACAGCAGCATACAGAAGCAATAAGATAATAATAGAATAATAGAATAGAATAGAATAGAATAGAATAATAGAAAAGCAATAAAATAGCAGTAAAAAATATAAAATATAAAATGCACAGTATATACAGTACATTATATATCTATATATATTATATACAAACAAACCAAGAAACACAGTCAACATATATATATATATACAGTACAGTATATATCTATATATTATATACAAACCAAGAAACACAGTCAACATATATATATGTATATATATATACAGTACAGTATATATCTATATATATTATATACAAACAAACCAAGAAACACAGTCAACAGTGTTATTGTACTGTGATGGATTTTGCCAGAGGTGAGTTATTGTACAGTTTTATTGCAGTGGGCAGGAATGATCTCCTGTATCTGTCAAAATAAATGTGACTGTTACATTTTATGATGGCCAACAGTTATATTGTGCGTATGCTTGAGGTGGTTGTTATAAATGTTGTCACAAGTCTGAACAAATCCCGTCCCTTTTTAGGAATACTGAAAGGAAAGTCATAATTACACAAAGTATTTGCAGCATTTTCCATTGATTTGTGGAAGACCTATGTGCATGTTGTTGCTGTTTGTTTTTTTGGTGGGGTGAGATTTCTCACCCAAGAAAAACTATTTTGAATTGAAAATATGCAGTATTACATAATTTTTTTTACAATTATTATGACCATAAATGTGTAAAAGTTGGAAAGGTTTGAGCAGGTGAAGAAGAAACAACATCCAGAAAGCTAAAAACTAAAACTTGCCATAGTCCACCAGGGAACTACTACAACCAAATTGGCTTGGGTGCTGTGTCAAAGGCTCACAATGGCAGAGAAAATCCTGCATTTCCATTTATCTGCAGTTGTTGCAATGATGATGGTGAAGAATGGGACTCCAATGTTTTAAATAGGCTACGAGAAGCCAGAGAGCCACGGTGTTGGCAGGTGTAGCTGAATATGATGTTGGAGCTACTATTCTTTGGCGTATGCCTTTGCCACTGATTTGACACCCACATTGAATAAACACTGATCCAACAAAGAGTAGGTGGCTGAATTAAATCAATCAAGACTGAATTCACATAAATATTTTTCAACTTTATTGGTGAAACATACAGAGCTGGAATTAAGAAGAGGGCAGATTTCAGAGAGGTGGCAGGAGTTTATTCATCATTCTCGTAGTCAGCAGGGTTCTTCCTCTTGCTCTGCTGATGGACACTGTTGCCCCAGCTGTAAGTCAGATACATGAGGGTCATTGCTGTAAAGAAAAAAAAAAAAAAAAGGGAAAAATTACACAATAAATTATCACCAGGGGCTTAGCACTGAATTTCATTTTATGTAGCCACACTTTCCTGTGAAATAGAGCCTGCGAGTATGACCTTTAAAATGAATACCATTCATGCTTGCAGAGATCCTCAAAAAATATATTTTCAACAATTTATTAAAATTTCATTCCAACCCTTTGTGCTACATTGTGAGTGTAGTCAGCAAAGAATACTTGACTCAAAACAGAAGAAAAACAAATTGATATTCTACATGAGAAAAAAAAAAAGCACAAAATACTGCAACGTCACAGTTCAAAATTGGAGTTTGTCGCATGACAGTAGGTGGATGCATCACCACCCTCCATCCCCTTGTAGCAGAAAGTGCAGGAACAGATGGGTTGTTTAGTTGAATAAGTTAGCCTACTCTGCCTAACTCACTGATCCCTCGTCTGAGGTTTGTTATGGCCCCGATCATAGCTCTGAAATATCAGTACCCTAACGATCACTTTGCATTGCTAAAAGCTTCCACTTGGCCACCCTGCCTGTTAAAAAGTAACAAATCATCTACTGCTTCTGACTATTTATGCCAGTAGGTCAGCTGTATTTGCTTCATCGAACAATAATACTTTCTAAATAAAGAAAAGAAAATAATGTATTTTTAGTCGATACATAGCACAGATATTTGCAAAACACACATTTCAAGGTTACATTTTTTAACAGATGACTTGTAAAAGTTGGGTTTTTGTAAACTGCCTTTTAAAACATAGCAAAGAAAGGTGCTTCCAGCGCCTGTGGCCACGCAGTTGGCATTTGATGCATCCTGAAATCAGCAGCTTTTTGCGGTTGACTACAACTTGTCAGTTAAACTTCAACAGAAGCTGGGGTTAAAGCATGCAACACCCACAACATGTAACTGGGCACCAGCCCAACTCAACACCCTGGCACTTGTAATGATCAATCCGGATGGAGATTGAAGCTCGACGAGAAAAAACATCATAGCCTAGAGGTTTGAAACCAACAGGTCTCCTTTTCTTTTTACTGAAAAAAAAAAAAAAAACAGTTTGTTGACATCATGAGTCAATAAATGATAAAACTCACGGGGGGCAACTTTGAAGAAAGAGGCTGTGAACCTCCTCCACACATTGGGGATTCCCTTGGAGAAGTAGTTGGGGAAAGCCCTCTGCTCGAAGGGGGACAGACTGTAAGTGATTACATGCCTGATCTTGGCCAAGTTTCCAAAGTGGCGGCCCATGTTCACCAGAGAGCTGATCTGAAATGACAACAAGACAATTACAGATACACAGGCAGTCACTAGCGTCTGAATACGCTGTACACACACCTTGTGCAACCAGTCACTTTAAGAGTGATTATTTGATAAATCCCAGCAACTAAATTCTCAATAACAAAAAAAATGAGCGCCTGCATTTACTCCACCTGCTTTCATACTGAACTGACAAGCAGCTGTGATCCGAAAACAGCCATAAAAACATGAAATAACTTAAAGACAATACGGGCTCTGACTTTGTGTGACACTGAATTTTCACAATAAGCTTTTGAGGTGAATTGGCTGTATATTACGTAATAATGTTTCTGTGTTTATATTAACTGTAGCTGTTAATTTGTACCTTGATTTAAACATAATACATCTGATTTTACAGTATTAGCCGTGCTGCATGTTAGCTGCTGAGGTACAAACAGACCTTCAAATGTTCCCTAAACTAGTTAACGTGGCAGCTCAGTCGAAAGTAGCCCAAACCGGCTTAATCATGGTTAAAAACAAAAAGCAGTGATATTACACATATATTGGTGATAAATCCTAATAAAAAGAAAAACTACACTGCGACGTTCGTGACATTGAAACTCACCGTTTAGCTTCTCCGCAGTACTTAACAGTTCCGGTGGCCGGTCCTTTTTTTATCCGGGCGTCGGTCGTCTGATAACACGGGGCGCTTTACTGCCACCTGGCGGACCGGAGTCTCATTGGGTCAAGGGAGACTGCGAAGAACAGGCTCTTCTAGATCATTATTTACAGCTCGTGTACATGTAGTGCAGTGGTGGAAGAAGTATTCGGATGCTTTACCCAAGTAGAAGTACTAATACAGGAAAGCTAAAATACTCCATTACAAGTAAAAGTCCGACATGAAAAATCATACTTTAGTAAATCTGACTGATAGCCTGTATTATTATCAGTGACATCAATACATTATTAGTACTGAAGCATCGGTGTGTCAAAAGCATGTTACTGTTGTAGCTGCTGCAGGTGGAGCTAGTTTATATACAGTTTTATATACAGAGGCTGCAGGGACACAATTTGGTGGAGTGTTAACCACTCAGACATGTGAAATGTGAGCCTGACAATAAACTACTTTTTGTTATATGTCAGATTCAAACAGGTTGGAATTTTGTAAAAAAAAATTAAAAAAATAGTAGTAGAAAATACAGCATTGTACTCTGAAATAAAGTGGAAGTGAATATCAAATATAAATACTCGTACTCGAAGTACAAGTGCCCTAAAACTTACTAATGTATAGTACTTGAGTAAATGTAGTACACTACATGTCCAACATGTAAACTACATGTAGTATAGTGTAGACTCACAGATATGAAATGAAACAGGTTCCCATAAATTAGGTATGTAAAAAATATAAAATTTTTGTTTCTTTTTTCTTTGTGAGGAACTTCTTTGATTTAGGTAAGACTTATATTAGTTCACAGAATAATGCCAATGGCTATCCAGACTTCAAACCAGAATCATAGAAAGGGTAAAGGTCACAGAGCCTAGAGTTGATCAATGGGTCTAAGGCTTATAAAATATGAAAACTCGGCTTTACTTCATGTAGGTCTCTAAATGCAAGTAGTTGTAATGGAGTATTTCCAAACTGTTGCAGTTTTACTTAAGATATTACTTTCGCTACTGAATCATATATCATAACCAATTTTTTTCTTCCTTAATAAGCTCCCTTGCACTGCTGCCGACAGTTAGTGTATAAATGTGTATTTGACCAGGCCATCAGGTCTCATCCTTACGACAGAACAGTTACAACAATGAAATTGTCTTCTTACTTTGGTGCACCTTTTCCCCATAATGTTGCATTAATATACCAGACAGCAGTATGCAGACAGAATTTATACATGCTACTTTTTAATTTTCCAACTTTTTAGAGGACGTCTACATATTTTCATTCTTTCGAATATTTCTAACCTGAGCATAGTTGAATCCGTAATATTCATAAATTCATAATTAGTTTGCATAAATGCATACGATATGCATTTAGTCACATTCAGCCAGTACAAATACATAAGCATGCAGTCAGTTCACACATATGCAGTCACTCAGTGACCAGAAGTAATAAATACACTGAAACCATGACAACTTTCATTCTGGACATTATGAGGACAGCTGCCTTAATCCCCAGGAAAAAAACAATACATAAAAGGATGACAAGAGTTTTTGACTGCTTTTTTTGTCTAGAACAGTGCTACTGAAAATATGGAAACTGTGTTAAATTAAAGAATAATGACAGACTACCCACCCAAAATAAATTAACAAAAGAGAAACTTAAAAATAAAAATGATACTAAATTATACATCACACATTTTCTTCTTCAAGTGTGTTCGCTTCACTTCCATATTGCGCCCTTTCTTGTCATGCCTAAACAAAAAATAAATAAATATCATGCTTCTACTTTATGATAAAATACTTTTAATTTAAGTAAACACACCTGCTCTAGGTCAAACTTCTTTCATCCACAACAACTTTATAAATTCATGAAATCACTGAGCCTGGTCAGAATATCTGATACTTGGAAATAGTCCTCCTGTGATGACAATTTAAGGAGGATTTTGGTGATGTTCTACTCGGCCTCTAAACAAGAAAGAAAAAAACAAAAGACATATGTTGGTAGCTGGTTTATCGACATGTGCACCTCGTGGCAATCATGTCATCAAACTCCTTGTAGACATAGGAGCCGTCCTCTTCCAAGATCATGACACTGAGGGGGCTGTAGTGTGAGGGGACACATGAAGGCCGGGGCACAGAGGAGTCAAGCTCCCTATAGATGATGTTTTGCACCATGGTGTGGACGGGTGAACCGTAGATGTAGCCTATGGTCCTCGGGCAGATGCCTCTGCAGTACCTGGGGTTGTACTTTGGTGGAAAAACAATCCAGTGATCGAATTTGAGCTGACTGAATCGCACCCTGAAATCATACAAGGCGCAATCACTTGTCGGGAATTCGGAGCTTGGAAGAAGCTCAGGCAGGTGCGTGTCCTGGCTTCTATCGCCTCGCTTGCTCTTTGAGGACTCCCTCTTCCACCTCCTCTTGCGCCCTGGCCTCTGTGCTGGTTTAAAAACCATCTGCTTCTGAGATGTGTACGATGCAGTGGATGGCCTTTCACCTGCCTTGGCATCGAGCTGTGATCTCTGGGTCATTTTGCTGGTATCATTGAGATAAAGAAGTAGAGGAGGGCTCCTCAGGGTGAACACCTGTGGCCCCTCGCAGCCATTGACCCAGGCTCTTTGTTTCTCTGGACAGGTGATGTTGACAACCAGGTGTATATTCTTCTTCTGAAACTTTAACAGTGGCTGAAGAAACGAGGTGACGTCAACCTCCACCCAGTTCTTCCGGCTCCTCCTGTCTCCACTGGCTGTGAGGTTCACAGCTCGGTGTAGCCCGCCACACAGCTGGCACTGGTTTGATTGCTCCTGCTCCTTAATGCTGAGATAACAGAGAGATTTGACGGGTGCCGAATTGCCATGATCAAAGTTGTACAGCAGGGCCGACTTCAGAAGCTGCTCTTCTCCTCTTACTTGATCAAGGCTGTAGGACAAATTCTGCACAAAACTTTCTGAAAAAGAACATAAGTAAACATAAGGCAGAGCGTCACCATCATGCCAGTCTCTCAAAAAAGAATCATGAAACAAATGTATTTTGATGAGACAAAATAAACATAGGCTACATATCTTTGTTTAAGTGTGTTATGTCCTTTTAAGCGGAGGCAACAACTAAATATAGGACTGGTGTTGATGGATTTGATCAATTTTGACCGAAGACTCTCTCCTACAATAATCATTTCATTTTTAAGATTCAGAAAGTGCACGAAACTGATTTAATATCAAATGTACACACTTAGTTTTGTTTCTTTAATCAGAGCAGTTTTATTTTCTTTATATTGTTGAGCAAATTTTAAATATATATTTAACATGAACCTTGGTAAGAAAAAAGGTCACGATCATGACAAATGGTACAGTGGTGGTAATTAGTGAATGAAAAAAATACGTAGGTACGACTAAAGACAGGGAAGCAACCTTAGACACAACAGTAATATGTATTGCTGTTCCGTCAAGTCTAGTTTGCAGAAGTTTAACTTTATTTGCACACATTAAAAAAATACTTTTGTTGATATGGTTTTAAATTGTACAGTTTTCCAAACAAACATGGAATAAATTATGTTACTAAAAATATTCCATTCGGAGTGAATTTGTGTATTCGGGCTCCTTGAAATCTAGGGCCCACTCCAGCTTTGAAAACCTTTATGCCTTTTTATAAACCTTTATCTATGGTGCCAAAAACAACAGGTGACATCATTGGCGTTATTTGCCTTTCCATTTTATAACCTTAAGAATGTGACCTAAGCAAGGATCTTTTAGTTTTTTTTTTTTTTAATGTCAGGGCCAATCTTTATGATTTGATTGGCACTATAAATGTCATGTGTGTCATTGAGTCCCACTTGCTCACCTTTACTTTGTGCAAGACACTCATCCTGTGGCTTGATCAGTCGGACAGTTTTGTAGATTTTGTTCCCGTCCACACTCCTCTTCACTCTGAAGGACCTCTTGTAAACTTCCTTCAGATATTTCATGTACCTGTGTTCGGGTTTCATCTTTTTTTTCAGGCCTGGGTTCCACCTCGACCCTCGGTGCTCTGACAGGGCTTTGAGCAACGGGGAGATGATGCTGCCGTACGAGTGGGCGAAGTCGCCTGCGTTGTGAAGCGCATTGGAGGCAGCCAGAGAGGATCTAACCAGCGGGAAGCTGCAGGTGACCAGCAGCAGGAACACGACGGTGCTTAAACAACGGACAGCTGACATCAGCGTTTGTTTTTCCATAGTAAAAAAAAAAAGGAAAACAGTCCAAATTTATTAAGACTGATCTGCCGAGAGCTCGAAGTCAACAGGACAAGGCACGTGCCTCTGCTGATCATCGCGCGCAGGTGTAGCCAATCAACTCTATCACGCATATTCCTTTTTCAGGTAAAGGCACATTGTGGCTTGTTCTTATTCAGTCACGATATCAAAAACAACAATAGGATAGTTTTAAACTAAACTAAATGTACGAATAATACACTAAATAAAAACATATTGTTTTTATCCACTTAAATCCCCCTTTTCATGTCACAGCCATAGAGAGCAAGCACCATTTAGACTTTAAAATCAAAGGTCTTTCTAACAACGTTTTTTTTCTGCTTTTATTTTGGAATTAATTTCTCCAAACTTTCGGCACTGCCGTGAGCATCCTTATACAATATCTAGGCAGAATATAGATATAACTTCTCAACAGTAACATTAAAACTTCCAAAACTTTGTAAAATGTTTAGAAGTGTAACTAACTATTTGAAGGTGTAAAGAAAAAGTCGAATCGGTGAGAATGCTGGGAGTAAGTTAAGTAAGGGAGCAAACTAAAACAAGCTATGGTATGATTAGCCAGCCAACATTACATTTACATAAACAACAGTGAAATGTTTGACTAATGCAACCAACGAACCAACGTGAGAAATTACATATTTGTTTTTCAAATTAGCTAATTTAGGTGATCTAATTTGAAAAATTTGACCTGCAAATTTCTTTAGTTAAGTGTAGAACATTTTTATAAATTTACAATTCAGTTACAGTTCAGTATGTTCTTAGAGTTTTAGAAAAGCATTATGCATATTGTTAATTGTATTTAATTTGTTTTATGGTAATAACCTCTCGAAAAGGTGTACTTGGTGTATTTAAAATACATTTCTTAATTTCAGTATTTAACACTATGTCCTGCTCAAAATGACACAACAAATTGTAGCGTCTTCATCTTCTTCTTTAGATTTCAAAGGCAGTTTAGTGCCTTAAGGTGTAATACCACTGGGTGCTGCTAGAGGTTGGCTTCAAAAAGCCTCCGGCTCCATAGACTCCCATTCAAATTCCCTCATGAAATTTTCAGTCAATAAAATTTCTCCAGATGTTTTCTACATATCATTCGCTTAATTCACGCTTCCAGATTAGTGTTCTGGCCATCCATCTGAAAATAATCCCCTCATTAATTATAAAATAAACCTCAAAAAGATACTGCTCGCCCTAATATGGTCAAAAACCATTCGGGATTTGCAAGATGGCGACGGACAAAATCTGAAGTGGAGGCTTCATAACGGACGTTCACAAACCAGCGTGTCACCACACTCCAAAGTGCCTTTCAGTTCTGTTCCTTACAACCTTAATCTTTCCAAATCAATTATTAAGTCTTTCCTCTCCGCCACACACCTCCCACAATTAACAATAACATGTTCTACAGTTTCTTTAAATTGACACTGTTCGCACATTCCTCTTTGGTATGAAGGGTGCTGTTTAACCTACTGTGACCTATTCGCAACCTTAATTATTTGCTCTTTCCTGCTGCCTTCCCTTCACGATGCACTTTTCTTCTGCCTATTAAGCCTTTGAGAGCTTAATAGCTGAATATATGCCTTCTTTTTTTTACAGTTTGCTTAGCCAATTTGTCCACTCTTTTGTTGCCTGCGATGCCTGTATGTGCCGGAACCCAAATTAACATGACCTCCATGCCTTGTCTCCTTATCCTTGTGTACTTTGTCATCATTTTGTGAATCAAATCCTGGCGGTCACTGGCCACACCTGACATTAGACTGTGCAGGACAGAGACTGAATCACTGCAGACATGAACTTGTTATGCTCAACCCGTTCTAGATCACAAATTGTAGCTGGACACAAAAGGGCAGAAAATACACTCCAAAACAAATTTCATAGTACTATATCATATTCTTGTGGCTGAAAATAGCTTTATAGTGCAACAGAAAAACAAAGCAACATGGACAAAGCAAAAATGTACATATGGAGTCTGTAAAATGAACAATTTGGGTCCTGAGACAGACAAGTGAATGTGTGATTTATGGGGAGATGATGAAGTTTATTTGTGAAGGAGGTTGTCAAGCCCCTTCTCTACTGATAACCATATTTATGAAAGGTTGCTATTCAATGTTACAGTGCTTTGCAGTTTTTTGGTATGCAAGTTGATCTTTTTGTTAGACCTAGTAGTTTTGACTTGTTTTTTTCACCTCTGGTCAGGCTTTGCCAAACAGCACTTTGCAGGACAAGCTGCAGTACTGAATGTGTCGGATGGGCTGAATACACTAAATATTTGAGCTTGATTTAACATTTTTACTGTGCTGGAGGTTCTTCTTACCTTTGGCAGCCATCACAGAACGTACTGAAGAGTTCAGCAGAACATGTTGTTACAGTTTTCAATTTGGTTGTTCAGCAGAACAAATGATAATCTAATATTATGCATTTTACATTAGTTTTGTTGTCTAGATGGATTATTTTGCGCAAATTTGATTCAAATAACAAACTATGTCATTTAAGTTTTTTTTTATGGTGTTAGGTTGTGTGAAAAGTTCTTCTCAGCTTAGTTGGTAGTTATTTATTTAGCAAATTCTTCAAAAAGAAAATGAATATTCTTTAGGGCTCATAATACATCCTTTTTTTTTATTATTGTAAATTGTGAACATGCCAGTCTCTGACCAAATATGAGCACAGATCCTTCATTGTTGCAGCTCTTACTAGATGAAAAAGTAGTATCTATAAAGTTAAACCTGGCAACATATAACTCTTTGTAGGGCTATGCAAATAAGCATTAGAAACTGTAATTGAAAGATTACCATACCACACCTGCGCTGTCCTGAAGTGTTAGCTACAACTAAAAGGACTTTGCACTGTCCTTCAACAGTTAACATCATTAAAAATAAACACAAGCTGAAGTCTTATTTATTTAAGACTGTCTGAAAAATGAGCCCATGACCTATTCGATTTGTTCTGATCAAACAACAATTGACCAATCTGAACAATTTCACAAAGAAAGAACAGTTTAATTTTGATGGCTGAAGCTGTGCTTATCTCGTGTGCAGCTTTCACTCTGTCTGGAAATACATGCAATCCATAGACATGTTGTGGCCATTGATTGGACTGATGAGTATTTTTGTTTATTGTAAAGACTTTGCACACTAAAACACCACACCAGCCAAGTTCAAAGTATCATCATGGCATCATTATTCAGCTTTTTGTACTGTGGTTGTTAAGAGAGAATGGGATCACATTAGTGGATTCTGGGGGATTTCCAATTTTGTTGACTTTATACCAATTTCACATTTTCCTTTTTTTTCCCCTTTTTTTTCAAACATTGAAGGTAAAAGTAAAAGAAGGAAAATGTGAAATTGGTATAAAGTCAACAAAATCAGAAATCCCCCAGAATTCACTAACACGGACTCAGTTAAAAAATAGCATAGTGATGTTTTTATTGCCATCAAACACTTCATATTGTGGAGTGTAATTGTGACCTTCAGGGACCACCAGGTGAGCTTGAAGTTGTAACTTTGTCCCAGTTCCACAATATATGCTGATGAAAAATATAATTTGTTCATCACTCTAGTCTTTTTCCTAACAGGAACTGTTATGATATCTGGGCCACATCAATACTATTGGAGATTTTGTGTGAATCATGGCACATGAGAAGCGTTTCTGTGGGAGATTTCCTTTTATAATCACTTGGTTGTCTGTCAGTGTTAAAGAAAAGTTTTGAGCTGCTATTGAACACATAATGCAGTTTGATTTGTTGAACAGTCTCTGTGACATGCAGCTGTCCTCTGTCACTCTGCAAGTAGCATCTTTTCTCGATAACAAGACGGGGCATTGTTCTGGCACTGTTCTGCTCATGGCTTCATTGTCTGAGCTCCAATTCTTTTCATGTCATCGGGGATTGTTTTTTCACCGCGTCAGTTGAGGATGAAAATGGTGTTTTTGTAGTGCACATAAAAAGCATCTGTTGTTTTCATGCATGTCTTGTATGGGAAACAATGTTCATTAAGTCATTCCTTTATGGCAACAGAAAAATGTGTTTAGTTGTATACAATAAAGATGAATTAAGGCTAATTCAATGATTACTGACTATGTTCAGGTCTTCATGGGCATTGTGTCACATTTGATCGAAACTTAATGAATTGACAATTTTCCTCACTTCTTAATTTTGGATTATCAATCCTACAATTTCATCTATTCTTTTTTACAAGTGGAGAAATTTGTGTCAAACTTGTGATGAGCTAAATTTCTTTGCATTGCGGAAATTATAAATTATTGTGTAGTTCTGGAGCTCGGGCTGATAATGTCTTTTCTTACTATTGTAGTCCACAAATGGGGCCAAAGTGGTCCTACAAAAGGTGGCCTCTGTCATCCACAACTAAGTTTACAAAGAAATCCATCACAAGTTGTTTGAATGATTTGCATAAGTGGCCCCACGTAGCTCCTCTTTGCCTGTGCTGAAGTTGAGATAGCTTTTTTTTTAAATGCTTAAATTTTTTTCTACACTGTTTGCTTTAAAGATTTGTTTCAATTTGGATGATCAGATAAATGTAGAATCTGCAGTGCACAAAAAGCAACTCTACATCAACAACACAATGGCATGTTTCCCACGAGTGTTGGTGGCAGGTGTGGTCTGCTTTCATGTTTCCTCATACTTTGCAGCCAGGAATCAAGAGGTGACGTCTAAGGATTTATTACACATGAGGTCATGAAAATATGTCTATCACAGACTGCTGGTGTGATTAGTAAGAAAAAATAAGTTAAATAGGTGCAAAATAACTGTTAACACATGAGATCCAACTAAAGGGAAAAAACAATAATAAATATTACGTTACATTTAGCTGACGCTTTTATCCAAAGTGACTTACAACACACCGATGGTACACCATTAGGGTTCAGTATCTTGCTCAAGGACACTTAGGCATGTGGACAGGAGGAGCTGGGATTGAACCACCTTCCGATTAGTGTGCAACCCACGCTACCGACTGAGCTACAGCCTCCCAAAAAACACTCATAAATAGCAAATCCAACCCTGGTAACACTTTACAAGACACCTGCAGTGATTTGTAATTCCGTTTTAGACTATAAGTGACGTAAAGCATTAGTGACATTATCTAATAAGATACTATATAAACTAAAATGGTGTAATCTCCTACAGTTTTAATATAGTTCATCTCAAAGCTTCTTTTTTGATCCTCCTCAGCAGTCATGAGCAAACTTGGTTGTTGTCTTTTGTTTCTTGCCTGTGTGAGGCTGGAACAGTTTACTGATTGTGTTGAAGCTCTTCGTCTGCTCTTTGCTGTCCTCATCCTCTGTCTTCTCTCTGTGCTGCACTCCTCCCAGAAGTGCTCTGACCTCAGCTGACACATCTTTCCCCAGGTAGTGAAGGGCCTTCTTACCGCCGTTATCTCTTTCATTTACACTGGCTCCATAACTATGCACGAGCAAAACCACGATTTCAGTGCGGCCATGTATGGCCGCGATGTGCAAAGGCGTGTATCCTCCGTGTGCTTTGCTGTCGACGTTCACATAAATGCCTCTTCTCCGGGAAATCTCCATGAGCTTGTGTATCACATCGCCGTTGCTGTCCTTGGCGGCCCAGTGCAGTGCAGTGAAACCTGACATGAAGTCTTTCCTCTGTGCTAACTGTGTGTCTCGCAGCAGCAGAGCATGTATCTGTCCCCACAATCCTGCAGCACACTTCACCAGCCACTCGTGAGCTAATGGCTCCAAAGGCACAGACTCACAGAATTTGGCCTCATCTGCCTGTCTTGTGGTTTTGTTTTGGGGCCTGACCTGGGGAAAGCCTGGGGGCTGGGTGGCCTCAGCCTGTTTAGTTTTCCAACACTGGGACTCTCTTAATGCATCCTTCTCGGGAGCTGCAGAGAGAACTGGCTCTGGTCGAGTAGAAAGTGTGCTTCCCAAAGGGACTGGTTTGTCTGAAAGTGTGTGCTGATGCACTTGTAACCCGTCCTGTGCTGCTGCTGCAGAGCCTCTCGGGGGGGATTTTACTGCGATGACAGCGAACACGGCTTCAGATTTGCCCGCTCTGCTCGCCCTATCTCCGGAGAGATTCAGGACCTTGACAGTGGTCGTGTCTGCACTACTAACGTGTCTCGTCAACAGCCTCCTTTTCTGCATGCTCTCCACAGGCGCGCGTTGGGCATCTCTATAATAGTTGCTGTTTATGTTCGAGGGATGGCTCACATTATTGTTTTCAATGTCCGAGCGGATCGTCCAGGCGGACTCGGCTCGATGGAGAGACGTGAAGGAAAAGCTCGTGTTTTGGCTCGAAAAGCTGTCATCCATATGCGTTTTCTGCGACACATCTTGCTCCCCCTCTTTCAAAAAGTCCTGGTACCTTTTCTTCGCAACCACGAACTTCACCTCGTCGATCTGTTTGACCACAGCGACGCTGTTCACCAACTTCTTGAAAAGGTCTCTATTGTGCTGCTTTTCCGCGGGATCACCGCAGTTGATGTGGCTCCTGAAATTGTTCAGCAGCTCCGAGTTCTTCACTTTGCCTCCGTGCTCCAGTAAAAAAGACAGCACAGATTCTTGGGTCAAAGCCATTTTGTGCTGCCAGGGCATAAATATGAAAAGATATACGGTATCAGATGGATTAAGTAAAATCCACAGGATAATCTCGATCTGCGCTCCCCTCTCTCTGGTCCTCCTCCAACCTGCTGCTTCCGGCGAGTCTCCGAATATATCTTTCGGGATTTTTATTTTTATTTTTTTTAATTGCATTCCCGTTAAAAGGCTGTTTTGAAAGCAATGCTGCTGTCTCTTGATAAGTGGATTAACATGAAGACTACTTTTTATTTTATTTTTAAATTTAGATTAATATCCGTATTTAAAAAGAGAAGTCAGAATAATACTATCCTATATCATTAAGTATTCATTCAGAATATTTATACATGCATTCATGCTATATCTTAGTAATATATATTAATTCATATTATGTTAACCAAGTTACTTTGGAAAAATCAATAAATCCACGTGAAGTCACATTTTAAAAACATCACCAGTAAAGCGGTGATGAAATTACAATTCAGTGTATCTAACAGTTCTGCTTTTGATGTCTGTCTCTGCTGCAGTGGAGGAAGAAATATTAGGAGGTTTTGCTTGTTTAAAAGTAAAATAATCTTACTTGTAGAAGCACAAAAGTATTGGCAACAAAATAAGTACAGCGAATAAAAAGTACAAATTATTCATAATTAGGCTGCACAATGACCTCTATAGGGTTGTTTTAGATAATTGAATAGTTATTAATTTAACAATGTTACATGTGGTTTACAAAAACACATTATAGCTATTTTGTATGCTAATCATACACCTTGTATGTAAACTCTTGATATCCATTGCTATCAAGTAAATATTTTGGATAAGAAGTAAAATTAATATTTAATAGAAACATTGAAGTGAAGCAAAATACACTCTACGTTGTACTGAAGTACAGTTAATTGGCTCACTATGCAGTTGAGTTTACAAGAGCAAGATCAATGCAGGGTCTGCACAGTGCTGTGCTCTCAATATTTTATTGATAATTGCAATGTAAATACCAAAGTCAACTTTATTATCAATCCACCATATGTACAAGACATACTGAGAGACCGAAATATTGTTTCTGACAGTCCCACGGTGTGCAAAATAAAAAGATAAAACAAGAAAAGTATAAATATTACCATATAAAGCAAATATTTCCATCAATAAACTCTTTTTCAGGCGCAGATGATATTTTCACATCTCACATTGTGCATATTTATCTAAACAATAAAACTCGCACAAGTTATCAAATCAGAAAATAATAGATTGAAGCCCAAAGCAGACAAATGTGTATCTTTAAACTGACACACACACGTGTGAACAACTGGGAAGTGACGTCATCAACCAACCCTCCCCGCAGGAAAAATACTATTTTAAGAATCCAAACTGGAGTAATGGAAGTAAACTGTCCGAAAACAGGACCGTTGAGTTTCCTGTTGCTATGGAGACAGACGGTGTCCAGGTATATAATTGCTTAATGATACATTTTTGGACCTACTTTAGATGTAAAATATTTTTTTCGTGGATCCGTACGTGAAACTTGAACATGGACGGTGCCTTTTTTTAATTATTTTTTTTATTAGAGCAAAACAAATTATAATAAATCAAAATAACAAGAAAGATGCAACGAAATTGAAGAAAACGGTTAAAAAAAAAAAAAAAAAAAAAAAAAAAAAAAGAAGAAGTAGCGTCTGTTGCCACGGGAAACGACAAAGGGCGCGTCTGATTACCGTCTGTCGGAGCAGTTTTTTTTTTGGATCATCATTCCTGATAAAAGACTCATCAAATACTCCCTCAGTGGTGAAGTAGGCTTTCTCGAGCTGTTGTAATATCGCCCTCCAGCACCGAGGGGGTGTTGCCTCCAAGTAGCCATATTGAAAGCAGTGAGTGTGTCACTGTGCAGGTCTGGTTGAAGATAATTCCTGCACACAGCCACTTGTGACGATGGCGGCCAATAAGGTAAATGTTTTCGCAGTAAGTACAGGTGATCCGTTGTCTTCGCGCTTGCAGTGACTTAATATTTGGCGTCTTTAGAGTAGAATTAAAACTAGCAAACGCAAAAAAAAAACAAAAAAAACCCATTCAGGTGTATGTAAGCGGAAGGTGGCGGTAATGAGATGTGTGTGGAGAATGCAGCAGGGTCGCTGCGGTGGTCGGAGCGTGATGGCGGAATGATTTGCGGCCAGCTAAGGTTGATTCAGGGGTAAAATAAATGCCTCGTCTCCCTGTACTGATGAGCAATCTTTTGTAGAAAAAAAAGAAAAAAAGAAAAGCGCATCCGGACACGCTGTCCAACGTCAAACCGCACGCAGCCTGCGCATCAGTACTTTTCTGTTTACCATGTCAGCACCTCTGACAGGTGTGCGCGGGCACGGGTGCTGAATAAACATCACGGGACAAGTGTTTCAATGAAGCACAGGGCGGCAGGCTGTCAGAGACTCAGTTAAGAGGATAAACATGCAGTAAGTAGCTCTCGGCAGTGGCAGCTGGGTTCAGCATCGCATGGCTCAGCGAAAATACAAGTCTGATCAACCAAACGCCTCATTCGTGGCTACGCGGTGAATTTAAATCCCATCCTAGTTCACAGTAAACGCCTCTTGTTTGGTTCTCTGTGCACAGGTTGCATTGTAAAGGATGGATGACATAGTTGAGTTCATCTGTGTTTGTCTAACTGTGAAGGGGGGAGGGGAGAGGAGGGTTATGGGTACCAGGGCAGAAAGCAGCTTGGATATCCTCCCACCCTGTGAAATAACATCCAGATAAAGAGCTCTTTGTGAGTGTGTGTGAGAGAGAGAGAGAGAGAGACAGAAGCGGATGATTGTTGTATTGAACACATCCTGGTCCTCATGTTGAGCCTTTTGCAAGATGCCAGGGTCCCAGGGTGAATCTGGTATAGGAAGAACAACCTCTCAGCATGCCAGTTTATCAAGCGAGGGCAACACACATAGTTAGCTCTAACATGTAGGGTATTAATTTCAGCATTATATCAATGAAAATGGAAAGTATACACAGCGCCATGAATATTTAAACAGTTTTATTAGCACAAGTTTATAAACATGAAAAAAAAAGTGGTGCTGATGCTGTTGTTAAGTCAGTTAGTTGATCTACTGAAGCAAAAAGTTCCAGCTTCAATGTGGTGAGTTGCTGTCTTTCAAAACAGTTATTGACAGACTAATCATAAAAAAAAAACAAAAAAAAAACAGGGTTTTTATTATTTATAAACCATGACTGTCTGCAGTGGTAAAGTTACTAAGAAATTATTATTATTACACTAAGCCCTCATCCTAAAATTTCATCATGCAGACAGAAGACACTCAATGTGACATCAGTGCTGCATAATTCAAATGAATCTCTTGCGTGTCTTTGCTGGAGAAGGTTGGTTGGTGATTTTTCAGACAGAACCTTTTTATAGATCGGACTAGTCAGTGTGTTAAGTGGAAGAGAGAAATGACCTCATTTGCAAAGAATGCTTTTAAGCTTAAAAGCATGACGTGGGGATGGGATGAGACATTTTTTAACCTCAAAATTGTATTGCCTTTTTTTTGTTTTTTTTTTAACACTGCACCTCAGAATGAAGGATGGAGAAACCTGGAGCTCAGTGGCCACGTGGGGTTTGACAGTCTGCCAGATCAACTGGTCAGCAAATCAGTTGCACAGGGATTCAACTTCAACATCCTCTGTGTAGGTACGTCTAAAAGGCAGGAGGAGTTCATAATCCAAAGTTAGTGCTGTGGACATAACATGCATTCATGTGGATTTTGCTTTCTGTTTCATCTCCTCTGTTTTTTTAAGGCGAGACAGGGATTGGAAAGTCAACACTGATGAACACTCTTTTCAATACAAAATTTGAACATGAGGAAACCAGCCACTATGAGAAGGACGTGCAGCTACGCCAACAAACATACAATCTGCAGGAGAGCAATGTCAACCTTAAGCTGACTATTGTGCAAACTATAGGGTTTGGAGACCAGATCGACAAAGAGGAAAGGTACAGACTGTTTTTCAATATTTTTCTTTTAGTTAAACTGAGTAGAAAAACAGACTGAAAAAATATTTTTAAAAATGGAGGAAAGCATCTGGCAAAAAAGAGAAAACTCATACAATTTTATTAAAATGGTATATAAAGCTGCTAAGAATGAACAGAGATAACACTACAGATTGTTCTTGGTGAGATCAGTGCAAGCTATTAATCCCCCTCTTGCACTCATAATTTGGCTAAGACACTTTTTTGTGATTGTGGCATTGTGAATGAGCTCTGCCTGGTGGTTGGTATGTGAATTGGAGGGAGGAGAAAGGGAATAAGGGCATGCCTGGTAGAACAAATGCAGTCTCAATAGCCATCTCAGTCTCCAACAGCAGGAAGTATAAAAATGTAGCATTCTTGGCTACACAACTTTAGAGGGCAATTTCTGACCAGTATACTAACAAGTCTATTAAACAACAAGGAAAGCAATGTGAAGGGATGAGTTCATACATGTAAGGATAAAATAACTTTTTTGTTCTGTGCAGCTATAAACCCATTCTGGAGTATATTGATGCCCAATATGAGCAGTATCTGGAAGAGGAGCTAAAGATAAAACGCTCCCTGTATAACTACCACGACACCAGAATCCACATCTGTCTGTATTTCATCGCTCCTTCTGGACACTCTCTGAAGTCCCTCGATCTCATCACAATGAAGAAACTGGACAGCAAGGTGACAACAGATTCAGACTCTGTATTTCAGCAGTCAATGTGATTTGTTTCTCAGTCTGTCATTCACGTTTTGGTTTTCCATTCAGGTGAACATCATCCCTGTGATTGCCAAGGCAGACACCGTATCCAGGAGTGAACTGGACAAATTAAAGATCAAGATTATGAGTGAGCTGGTCAGCAACGGAGTGCAGATATATCAGTTTCCTACAGAGGATGAGGCTGTTGCAGAGATCAACTCCTCCATGAATGTAAGTTCTCGAAACACAGACACACATAACTTAGCACAGTACATGTAGTTAGTGCATGATGCTTGTTTTACCATGTAGGGATAATGTTCAGTTGGTGGCCGAGTTACTTCAGGAGACTGATTACAGGTTAAGATGAATGCTCACCTTCTCAACTGCTTGAGAGTTAACTAACATCACTCTAAATCATAAGTATGTTATAATATACAAGATCCTGGATATGACAACAGCAGCATTATGTTTTTTTTTTCTAATAATGTCAGTACTATATGTTGCAGACTCATCTTCCCTTTGCTGTGATTGGAAGCATAGAAGATGTTAAAGTAGGAAATAAGATGATGAAAGCAAGGCTGTACCCCTGGGGATCAGTGCAGGGTGAGTACGCTGAATGGATTTGACAAGCCTCATAAAAGTCCTCCAAACAGTAGAGCTGTTCAGTCAGAGGCCTGCTGCCAAACTATTATGGGTTTTTCAGTGGAGAAATAAACATAATATTATGAGTCTCTGGTTTTATGAGCACAATAAACACAGACTTTGTCTCTTTTTTTTATTCCCAGTGGAAAATGAAAACCATTGTGATTTTGTGAAGCTGAGGGAGATGCTGCTGCGTGTGAACATGGAGGATCTCCGGGAGCAAACACACGCTCGTCACTATGAGCTGTACCGTCGCTGCAAGCTGGAAGAGATGGGCTTCAAGGACACAGGCCCTGACAGCCAGTCGTTCAGGTGAAATTAGGGATAGCAGAGATGTAATGCATTCAGGCAATTTACTTCAGTGAAACTGCCAGAAAAAACATTGCTTTTAAATAATTCCAAAACTGTGGAGATAAATTACTTTATTCATAAACAGCACATTAAAATCAATGTTTACATGATGTGGTGAGGTGTAAATGAATTAATCCCATCTCAACACTATTTAGATGAGATTAATGCTTCTACTGTAAATTTGGTAACTTTGTGTATCACAAACAAACCGCAATGCTTATGTCATCCAGGTCTGCCATGTGTGTGTCCACAAAAAAAGTAACACTAATAATTGTCTTTTTGTCACACTCAGGGAAAAGTTGGTGCTTGAGCAGACCTCATAGATGTGTTTTGACCTCCACACTGTGGAACCCACTGGATTCTTATAAAGCTGTTACTGTACATGGAATTAGGCCTGTACTCTGACAGACTTTTTCAAATCAACAACTTCATCAAAATTGACCAAAGACACACTGTCACACATGCACTATATTCTCCCGTGGACATTCAGGGACACAACTGTCTCGTTAAGGAAAACAGAAAATGTGATGAGGAAAAATGGGAAAAGTTTAGTTTGGAAAAAGGGATATAGATACATAATTAAACGTGCACTGAATGGGAAGTCTAAAGAGTTTGATGACCCAGTGAAAGAAATAAAATAAAATAATAAAAGATTTTTATAAATTAACTTACTAAAGAAAGCTTGGAGTACTTGAAGAAAAAGTGTAAAGCATTAGATGCATATTTAGACTCCATTTATTGTTTTAAGTAAGAGCAAATAACTGATTTATTTGGCTACCTTTTTGTTCCTCCATGTATTCATCCAGCTTTACCACTGCCATACCTAGTACTGAGGAGATGTGTTCACAAAATGAGTTCAATGTTATTAAATCTCAGATGGAGATCAGCACTGTGACAAACCAGTGATTTACAAATCTGTTTGTCCATCTTACCGTTTAAACCGTGACATCATTTCGGCTGTTAGAAGGAAATCTGCCCAATCAAAACATTTTGTAGTTTGAGGTATATTGTTTAAATTTTTCACATGTAATTTAAAACTTTCCAATATTAGAGAACATTTATGCGCGTTGTATCCAGTCAGATCTGATGATGTGCTGTGTCACCACTTTTGCTCTTCAATCTAAATGTGAACTAAGCTAAGTTAGAAGTTACACACAGCTGGTGCAACAAGCTCCTGGTCGCCCATCTTGTCCGTGTAGGGCTGTGACGTGAGTTTAATGTTGTCTTTACTCTGATCTGCAGCCTTCAGGAGACATACGAAGCCAAGAGGAAGGAGTTCCTCGTGGATCTGCAGCGCAAAGAGGAAGAAATGAGACAGATGTTTGTCAACAAAGTCAAGGAGACAGAAGCAGAGCTGAAAGAAAAAGAAAAAGAGGTGAGGATCGACATCATAAAATAATGGCTCGTTGATAATACACCATATGTGGTATTTCTCACATTGTGCTCTGTCTCATCATCGTCATCATCTGTAGCTTCATGAGAGGTTTGAGCAGCTCAAGCGGATGCACCAGGATGAAAAGAAAAATCTGGAGGCGAAAAGACGAGAGCTGGAAGAGGAGATGAATGCCTTCAATAGGAGAAAGGTTGCAGCTGAGACACTGATGGGTCAGGCACTGCAGGGTTGCTCACAACAGCCATTCAAGAAGGACAAGGACAAGAAGAAGTAAGTCTGTTTTTCTGTTTGTATTTATCCCCTATTGTTGTTCTGGTAGTTTATTTCGTTCACCAGGGTTGTCAGCTCAACTGTTAATGCCACCAAACAATAATAATAACACGAAGATCTCTCATCCTATTCAAAGATAATTTGTTAAATGTCACACTTACATCTTATACTAAAGACATGGACATGTATTGTCTAAGGCAGTCTGTGTGGAGTTGATTGGACGGGGGGAGCTGTAGAATGTGATTAATGAGATAGCGTTATCTTCCCAGAAGCCATGTTGGCTCACAAAGTGATACAGGGACAGATTCAGACAGACACCGTGTGCCCAGACACCGTAGGAAGGGTCACAGCTTGCATGACACAGCCTGATGCTTATGTCTCTGCAGGCTGACCTGCCAGACTGTATCTCAGGCAGGGGCGCTCCTGTTTACATTCGACCGGTCTCACCGATGCTTACGCCATGTGCAACACAGATGATACTCAGACATCCCACGTTCAACTGTAATTATTTTTGCAGGTGGAAACATTACGTGTCAGGATTAATTTAGTATGCTCAAAACTCACCTGCACACAATTCGAAGCTAGAATCAGCCTTGAAAGTTCACCATCACAAAACTGTCTGAACAACTAGTAGAATAGAAACAAATGTGAACAAATGAAAGCCAAGTTTCTTCAAAGAATCTCAGTATCAACAGCAGTTTTTACTGGCTTTAACATCCTATTATGTGGGGGGAAATGTTAACAGTACCAAAGGTATTAAGACGGTGTAGATTTGGATGATTTATCTGTCTATTATATATAACCCGGCTTTAGAAAAAGAAGTTCATAAGGAATCACATATTTTAAAATGCAAGAACAGCTACCTACATTAAACATATCCGCAAAAATTAATAAATTTGTGTGTCTATATATAATTTGTTTTTTCAAATGACAGGCTGGATACATTTATCTGTTTTGCTGCAGTCTCTATTGGGGACATTCTTTGAACTTCTGTGTCTCACCAGGCTGCATTAGTGAAAGAAAACATTGATTTTTTTTTTTATGTGCAGCCATTTTACACATTCATACAGTATGTGTAGTCACAGTCGATTAGCCATGATCCAGACAACGTGTCAGTGTTGTGTCTTGTTGCACGTGACAGTTTAAACTCTTGAGTTGAGTGATCACATTGGGAACTGTCTCAGTTTTATGGCATAAATGTCATTAGGAGTAATTGGTTTCCATGAGTGAATCTGATTTATATTTCAAAGTGTCAAAAAAACGTGTTGAGCTGTCAGCCTGATTCTGAATGTAGCCTAAAAATATGTGGAAAGGAAATGGATGCTAGAGGAACCCAAACACGGTTACATTCCTGTTTCATTCCCTTCATTCTTTTAATTTCTACCATACTTCAAATCCCTCATTGTTTTCCTTTGCCACATTTTGTCTTATTTTTTTTCCCCCTTTCAGTTGATTTATGGCTCAAACAAGGAAACCAGGAATGTGTCTGCTGTCAGCATGGGAAAAAGAGACTGTCATGTCATACATTACTTAGTGACACTATTCATGGCCTCACTGTCCACATATGTGACCCTGAATACTGTGATGGCTACAAGCCACTGTGTACTTATGGATCAAAAAGGTAGCTTTGCCCAATGTGTTTAATTTGTCCCTAATGCTGACTGTGCTAGACGCATAATAACAAATCCATGGACTGTTTTCATAACGTGTAGCTTGTGTTATTTTATGTTCTTGCCATGAATGTGTGCTCATCTCCAGTTGTAAATTTAAGTCTGTGGTTCTCAGTGAGATATTAACAAGGCTAAATAAAAACAGGAAACTATCAGTTACTGACTCAACTGATGGTTGTGACTTTGTTATTTAGTAACATGGAATTAATATTTTGTGTGTTTTTATACATGTGATTATTTGCAATACAGTATGTAATTTATATAAAAAATATTGACATTTGTATTTTTTAATTGTTAGTATTTTGAGGAAAGATAATTTAATTGTCTAAACATTATTCTATGCAAAGTTTTAAAGAGGTTAATAAATATATATTCAGTAAATCTAGAAATGAACAAATAGTTTGCTTTCATCTACTTTCAAATAAAGAATGATATTGGAAAATGGAATAGAGCATCAGTTCATCTGTCACCTGAACCCATTCCTCTTCAGTACCTCTCTGCAATACACCATCCATCACATCAGCCATTTGTATGATTCAAAGCATTTCTTGTTGCAGCCATTGTCTTCATTACATACCCAAACACATCTGATACTTATTATTTACTCGGTGTTCTTGTAAAAGCATTAGCTCCTGATTTAAACTTTCAGTTTTGTGATTGCATAAAGTCATTAGCAGCTAACATAATACCTAGCAAAAATGCTTATTAAGTTTTGAGCAACATTTGCACTAGATTTTAGTATTTCATGTGCTGTTGAGCTTTGCTTAGTGACCTTAATGACTGCCGCTTATCCAGATAAATGACCTGGTTTTTCTTTCCTTTTCATAGCTTCTTTAGTCTGCCATCTGCGTGCTCCTTAACCTCAGGAAGGAATTTGAATTAGAGGACTTTCTACCACACCACAGACTAACGATCAAGTGTATTATTTTTACAATGTTGCATATACAATTTTATAGAAATGAAACGTCCCTGGAAGTGAATCAGCCGGAAGTCTTCCATGGCTACTAAACCTTGTCCTTTAAGCTTTTAACAGCCCTCTGTAGCATGGTCTCTGCATGGCTCCTAAACTTCACTCCGACCAGTATTAAGAGATGTCCTTTGCCAAAACCTCAGTTTTTGTATTGAATGTGCTATCTTCTTTCGTCTGCCATGTAACGCTTGTAGTTTCTGACTGATGACAATTTACACTGTGAGATATAAACTGACATGATTATGCTGTTGAAGGAATAGATTGTGAATCATATTATGATTTAGAAGCACTTTAAATCAATCATACTACAAATACTATCTTTAATCATATCTATAATCATAAATAGTGCCCTGTCATACTAACCTGTCATCCCTCATGTTGTGTCTATAGATATAGATAAAAGTATATCATAGTTTTAACTGCAAAAATATATATATTCTGTTGTTACATGAAAACCTTTGGATGTATATAAATGTAGGACAACATCTCTTCATGTCAGCAGATCGTTCTGGTGAGTCGGTGTGGGCTCGCTCGCTGATTTGTAAACCCTGATGTAATAAAGAGTTACTTTAATGAACATGTGTATTGTTCTCTGCAAAAATGCACTTTTAGGCAAAAAATAAATGGTTGTGGTAAACTGGTGGCTCAGCAGGTTCAGGTTCCTTCCAGACTGTTCCAGAAACCTGCCTGTTGGCCTCTCTTTCAAATGAAGAGGAGCCTTTGCCTGCTAATGCCTGGTCTATGAAAACATTTGTAACGTTACATTTTTAAGATATCCTGCTCAGTATTCTCTAAATTTACTGTTTTGCTGTTACTTCCCCCTATTTTAACATGGTGTACATCTTTGGTTTTTGTTTTTTTTGGGGGGGAGGGAGTTCTAATTTACTGAACGATTAAATAATTCAGAAAGTCAACTGTGTCAATTAATATTATATCTCTGTGTTATTCGCAAATGATCCAAAAGTATTTTTGTGTAGTACTATTTTACTGTAAACATACCAAACAGGCGAACACGGTGCGTCGCTATTTATGGACATGTTCCGCCTTCTTGGCTCCGATTGGCTCAACGAAATATAAAGGGCGGGACTTACTAACGAATGGCTGGAAATACATCCAATTGAAATTTAGAACAGGAGACGTCCTCGTCCGGTGGCCAATGAAAGCTCAGCATGGGCTTGGTTTTATGCCTGCTTTAATACCAAAGCTGTCCTTTTCCCCATCGCCTTACGCCAGGGGTAGGGGGTGTGCATAGGCAGAAATCAACCTATGCTTAAAACTTTGTTTATTGAAAGTTCATACTTACACTTTTTGTGTGTGTTTTAAACCTCTTTTCACTCGCTTGTTCAAAGCGCTTGGAGACAGTTTCCGCTACTTTTTTTTTTTTTTCCACCACAATTTTAAAGGCAAAGTAACTACCCAAGGTAAGTAATTCTTCTTATATCAAGTGAAATAACTATACATTTGGCATTTGAGGGATTGTAAAAACCGAAAACGTGTCATCGTGCGGCTGTCTGTCGGCAGAAAAATAAATAACGCCATCAAGTTTTAAAATGAAGTTTAGCTAGCGTTAGCGGCTGTCGCTAACATTTACATTTGGTCGTTTTCACTTCGCCTTCGTGAAGTTTAGTTGACGCAGGACGAGCACTGAGGCGTCTTACGGGTTCATCTACAGGTTTGCGGGTTGAGCTGTGTCACTTTTTTTTACTCGGGTTTGTTGCGGTCGGTCGGCAGGTTGTTGCGTTAGCTCTCCCGTTAGTGTGTGCGGCAGAGACATGTCGGGACATGACGGCTTCACGGTCTGACAGACCAGGCCCGGTCCTGTGAGTCACAGCCTCACGTACCGACCCCATTATCAAAGTGTCACTGACACCGTGGGGATCGTATGTTTTACCAAACTCGCACAACCTTAATATGATACAAAAAAAATAATATATATATATATTATTACAAATAGAGAAACTTTATTTGACATGTCCCCGTTATGTGTCGCCTCCCGTCTGGTCCAGTTGAGTCCAGTTCAGTGACAGCTGTTGGGGCAGGGCTTGTTACTGGATAACTTTCAAATTTGGAAGCACCTTCGTGTCTCGGACGCTCCTGAGCAACACACTAATCCTGATCTATTCCTATTGGGTGAACTACCGGCATGTAAACCCTGAATTTAAATTTAATCAATATTAGGGCTGTTGTAATAGAGTGAAAGTGTGGATGTCCCCTCCCTTTACTCTCATAAAGTACCTTTTCTTTCTTAGCCTTAAAAAAAAAAAAAGCACATCTAGTTCTATAGATTGGTGATTTCAGGTGGTAGTTCAAGCTCTAATATCTGTAGATAGCCACAGATACCCATGGTTACAAACTATTACATTTCCATAGTCATTCGCACAGGCCCGAGTATTGTGATTAAAATTCAAGCATGCCAGTATCATTCAGCTCTATTTACCTTTCTGCGCAGATGATTGACACAGCGAGCGGACCCGCAGCACAGCCCTTTGCTGTTCAGCTGAAGGCCCTGATGGATCTGGAGGGCCGATACCAACCGAAGCTGAGTGGCTTGAGGCTCATTGAGAGTGCCCAGGACAATGGCTTCAGGATGACTACCAGGCTGAGAGAGATTGAGGTGAAGGACCTGCTCTCCCTGACCAGGTTCTTTGGTTTCAGCTCAGAGACCTTCTCGTTGGCCATCAGCTTGCTGGATCGATTCCTCTCTGTAATGAAGGTCAGTAAAGTGCCTTTAACGTACATCTTGTTGAGTTTCCCACAACGTTTTCTCTATATTCTAATCTCTCTTTCCCCGTCTCCTACAGATTCAGCCCAAGCATCTGTCCTGTGTGGGCCTGTGCTGCTTCTACATTGCCGTGAAGTCCTCGGAAGAGGAGAAGAACGTGCCTCTGGCCAATGACCTGATCCGCATCAGTCAGAATCGCTTCACGGTGTCTGACATGATGAGGATGGAGAAGATCATCATGGAGAAGCTCTACTGGAAGGTGAAGGCCCCCACCGCCCTCCGCTTTCTCCGCCTCTTTCACAGCCACATCCGGGAGCAGCTCGACGCTGAGAGGTAAGGACAGACGGTCCCGTCAACCTGCAGGGCTACACCATGACTCAACAAGATTATATTTACTCTACAAAAATGTGTCTTCTTCTATTTGGCTTTACAGTTAATACTGGCCAAAAATATATATTTTTTTATCCAACAGGCACAGTCCTATTTGAAATCATGTAGCTCTTTAGACATGTGACAGCGTGTTTGAAACAACGATGAAAATCATTCTTTTCAAACATTACGAGTGTTGTTATGGTTGTTGTACTTTAAAAAGATATAAATAATTGTTGTTGGTATTACTTTGCTAAATTGACTGATGCAGATTGATGTCCATCCCTGTGAGCTGTGCCTCACATTCATCTTGCCTATGCAGCTGCAATTTCAACACTAAAAGCTTTTTCTTTTTACAGCAAGAAGATACTGAGTCTTGAGAGACTGGAGGCGCAGCTGAAAGCGTGTCACTGCTCATTTGTCTTCTCCAAAATGAAGGTAGGCCAAAATAACTGGTTTCCCAGCATTTTCAATCATGGCCCGTTTCCACTTGGAATTATATTAGAAGAATTTATGTCAAGGGCATCCGGCAGTTCCATTTTTCTGACTGTATATGATTGAAAATCAAACAGCTTTCATGTTGCATACTTATTATTTGTGGTCCTGGTAAAAAGTTGGCCAGCCGTGCTGGTTCATTTTCATTCATAAAATGTGAGACAAGCATATTTGCTGCAGGTTTCTTTTTTGGCAATAACAATCTTTGTGGCTGTTTCTCTGCAGCCATCTTTGCTTGCCATGGCTCTTCTGTGTTTTGAGGCCCAGGAACAACATGAACCCGAGCACGATGACAAAATATCTGGGGCCCTGAAAAGCCTGCAGCAGCAGCTCAACGTAAGTCCTTATCTTAAATATGTGCTGCACTTTTAGTAATCTAGCTGTGTGAAAATTAGTTGGCATAAAAGGAGGACCTGAATAACTGGAACAATAATGCTTTTTTTCTTTTTTAATGAATTTTTAAAGCAGAGAGCGACATGTTGCCATGTCCGATAAACTGTTTCTGTTCTCTGCAGATTAAGGACGGGGACGTAGTTTGTGTGCGGGAGTTAGTTGGAAAATGCCTGACTGAATATGCCGCCACTAAGTGCTGGAAGCCAAACATCCAGAGACTCCGCTGGACTATTTCGGGAAGAACTGCACGTCAGCTGAAGCACAGCTACTACAAGATCGCTCATCTTCCCACCATACCCGAGTCCGCTTGTTAAGACCTGAGCGTACGAGTGGGTGGCCTTGCATGCAGAGATAGACTACAGCTGTCCTCACTGTTACCTCCTTGTTCTTTGACTGGATGTAACTTTTGGGTGACTTGCTCGCAGTACGGTCACCTGCTTACAGTTGCACTTATTTTCCTTACAGATCTTTATCTGAGATGATGGATTTATTTAAGGAAAAGCCCAAATGTTTCCGTTTGTTTGTCGTACATGAATTGATCAAGCACACTATATATTTTCTCTGTCCCGATGACAAGGAGTAATGCTTCGTCAGAAAGGTCAATCTGCTCCCATCCTTCTAAGTTTTACTTTCCTGTCTTGAGTTGCTTGCACAGGTGTACAGTATGTTCTTGTTCAAATCCGTACCAAGGTGATTGGTATTTCCTGGAACGGGTTGCTGGTTTTAAGCTAATAAGTATATAACCACCTAGGTCCTCAGTCCACCATGTGGAAGAGGAGGGAGAAGGATTTTGTGAACAGCAAAAATGGAACCAAGAAATCGGGCCCAAAATCCTTAACTCCCACCCTAGGTTGCTAAACTGTCCTGAATGCACACTCCTACCCAAGGTGATGATTTTTTTTTTTTTTTCTAAACTTGATGTGGCGCGGGAGCTCTGGTTTGCGCCAGTGAAGTGAAGCTAATGACGATCCTGTCGTGTATGGCTAACCACGCTATTCGAGCTGAAATGTCAGCAGTGGTTACAGATGAGTTGTTTTCACCCATTCTTGATTTGTGAAGAGAGTGAAGCACTACAAGTGTGAGTTGATTTCGGTTGTCGATGATGCAGAGAACACGCACAAAAATTGGTGGTTGCAGTGGAAATGTAGGTTGGAACTTGTTTTGCATTTTCTTTGCCAGTTTCCCTGTGTAGTACGTTTTATTTTAGTGACAGAAATAAAATGTGTTCTCGAATCCAAAATTTGACGATTGAATGAACCATCTGACTAACCAATGGATTTGTACCTTTCAATAAAACTTTATTGAAAAGCAATTGCTGTTTGCACTCTTGTTATTAAAAGACCACACGCCAAATCAGGCTTTAAAAAAACAACCTGTCCTTCGTAGCCGAGACGATCCAGGTGAACGCGCAGATATAAAAACAGTCAAAGTCTTTTAGGAACAACCAATAATTGAGTTCTTTGGGAAGCAAATCCCTCTTCTCCTCACCCCAAAAAAAACAACTGTCCCCTGCATGCCGTGGAGGATAGACCGAGGTGACACATCCAGCATGTGCCAGCTTTTGACATCACGGCAGCGGTCACTTCTGTAAACTGGAAAAGTCCGGACCACCGCCAGCAAAATTCCCAGAGATCTCTGCGCTGCTGAAGTCAAATCCAGGATTCTGAAAAAGAGAACGCAATTGAACCATCTGCAGCCACCACGCCGCCACATTTTTTTTTTGCATTCCTTTCACAATTTCATTGATGACAGTATTTGGGATTAGCCTGGTTCCACCAGCTCACAGCCGTAGTTTTCTTCGCTGCGATTAAAATCTTAAAACCCTGTTTAACTTCTCGATCACTCGGTCAATCAGTGACCAGTGTCGGTGGTTAAGCGCAACGATGCTGAAGTCTAAAGAGTTGTTTTTCCTATATTTTTCTAACTTTCACAGGTGTGCAATTTATAACGCCGTCTTGGAAACACAGTACATTTGATGGCGCTGCAGGTGGCACTGAATCGAACTAACCTCTCGCTGAAACCTCTCCAGAGTGAGCTTCCTCTGCATTTGGTCCTGGACCCAGGCATTCGCGCAGTACTCCCCCTCCAGCAGTGAGGACCAGCAGTTCCCTGCCTCTCTGTTGGTCTTCATCAGAATGATCCGGATGAGACATTTATCCTCTGAGGGCAAAAATCAAGCACACAGGAGAGGGTTGAAGCTCGCTTTGGTACATCAAAGTCTTAAGTGAAGTCTGAAAAATGTTTCTTCGAGGTGAGCAACCCACCTAGTGTCCATGTAGCCTCGTCAGACACGGTTGTGTCAAACAACTTTCCCTGTATGCAAAACAACGATAGTAAATTTATTATACTGTATGTCTTAACTAGAGCTGCAACGATTAATTGAATCATCTTTTATTTGATCGACAGGAAATTTGTTGTCAACTATTTTGATAACCGGTTAAACATTTTGAGTCATTTTTTATATTTTTGGGTTTCTTTAGTCCTCCATGAACATCTTTTGGTTGTGGACTATTTGTCTGGAGAAAACAATACATTTTAGGTCGTACTTTGGGCTTTGCAAAATTCTAACAGTGAATTTTGACAATTTAGAGACCAAACAGCTGATCAGTTCAGTAAGAGAGTAATTGACATATTAAGTGATAATGAACATATGTGTTCGTTGCAGCCTCAGAGTTCAGAATAGGATAGAATAAAATAGGGACCACTGTTAGGTGGGATGCAATGCATCAGGGAGTTGTTAATCTGATCAGGCAATAATAGGGCAACAGGAAGTCTTCGAAACCTGTAAAACACTGAAAGTCTGGATTATAATGATTTACATACAAACCAAAAGGTGCCACTATAATCTCTTAGTGACAGACTTCATAAATCACATATTTTACTTTCTGCTTCCCAAAATGCAAAACAAACAGATTCGGAAAATATAAAGAGAAACTACTTCACATGTTGTTGTTGTTTTTCTCTCTTAGTAAAATTGATGGCGAGTTTCTCTTCAGTGGCTCACCTTGAATATCTCCTTCCCCTTGACGTGCAGCTCGATGTCTCTGGACCCCAAATGGCACTTGACCTCTTTAGCGGACGTACAATGAGGCACGTTGACTTCGACAAAGATCTCCTCCATGGTCTGGTACCAGGCGCCCCAGGGCGTCTTGCAAGGGACGACGCCGCTCCTCTCCTCGAAGTGCGCCGACATGCTGCAGTTTCACCGGCTGACCGGTCGGCTAACGTGTGCTGACGAACATACAGTATCTCCAGCTGTTGTAGAAGTTACGCTAACAATTAACCACACTGTAAATCTGAACAACTATCAACGTGCCGGCAAGTTAAAACAACTATTATTAAGAATATCTAAACGATCATGTATTTCATTATTTGCTGATTATATCATCTCTCGCCGTGATGTTTCGCACCACTCTCCTTCTAAACTTCTTCTTCTTCTTCTTCTCTATGTTTGGGTCACTTCCGGTTTTGCATGTCATTGCGGTTGCAGCGCCATCTTCTGTTTAATAGGTTGAACTACAACAAAGTGAACCTGATCTCTTGAGGCACAAAGTACAGTCTAATGTAATTTCGATGTGTTGCATTGATTTTACGTTTTTTTTTTTTTTTGCTATAATTGTCTTTATTTAGCCATACCAGTAAACAGCTGAACCACCGTTTGTCTAAAAATGGAGTGGATTTGCTAATCTGTTAATTAGATTACAGTTCCATTCTCAGTGCTTCATGTGTCTTCATGCATACTTATCAGTCACTTTAACGACACTTAAAAAGGATCCTTGCTGAATTTGTTTTTACTCCATGCATATGCTATTTTATGTGGTATGAATTGCTGGGGAAGCTGACTGAAAACTGCTGCCAAGGATGGCTGTCCACTCAGTCGTTTTGCTTACTTTTATCTGCTGGATAAGGTGAGTCTTCTGTCTGTACATAGACATCGGTTAAAGTACAGCGAGCCTGGGGGTTTAATGATTTTTTTTTTCCCCTCTGCAGTCTAGGTAATGTATGGGGAAATGAAAAGATATTCTCTGACAACATCACTCAAACTTTGGATAGACTATTAGATGGTTATGACAACAGACTGCGACCTGGTTCTGGAGGTAATTACATTTTTAGTCTTATGTATTTAAGGGACATTGAGGAAATTGTGCCATACTATTTCTGTGCTATAGGCTACATTGTGCAGTTGTTAATTACTGTTTCAGGAGGTGTTACAGAGGTGAAAACAGACTTTTTTGTCACCAGCTTTGGACCTGTTTCAGATGTTGACATGGTGAGATACTACTTCTGTATGGAGATGTAAATGTTCTGACTGTGGGAGATAATAGTGCTTCAGTGACCAGCCTTATGGGTAATCTGCCATCACACCATTTAATGAGCTTTAATCTGTTTGACCAGCCCTATAACTCAATTATTGATGGCCTCTAAATCAATATGACAACATGTCAGATGGAGGGAATGGCTGAATGGATTGATTTATGATAATCTGGGATGAGTGGCATCCATCATTGCTTTGTCATCTCTCCTCACCTTTCACTGTGTGTTGAATTATCTCTCCAGTATTACGCATGCTGATGAATGAGTGAGCAAAGATCTGAATTTAAAAACTAGAGTTTAGGATTGTAGATTTGTAGAAAATGTGTTTTTGTATCCGCTAATATGTTACGTTCATGCATCAGGAGTACACCATGGACATGTTCTTCCGTCAGATGTGGGTTGATGAGCGGCTGAAATTTGAAGGCACCACTGAAATCCTGAAACTGAACAACCGTATGGTGGACAAGATATGGACACCAGACACTTTCTTCAGAAACTCCAAGAAGTCTATTTCACACAACATGACCACACCTAACAAGCTCTTCCGCATTATGCAGAATGGGACTGTCCTCTACACCATGAGGTGATCTTAGATAATACAGGTGTTGAACATGAAGTTCATTGAAATGAATAGCTGAAACTGATTTCTGTGTGTCCTCTTGCTGTTAGACTGACCATCAGTGCAGAGTGTCCAATGAGCCTGGTCAATTTCCCCATGGACGGCCACTCCTGTCCTCTCAGGTTTGGAAGCTGTGAGTATTGCATATATATTAACTTTGTTAATAGTGACATCTAATAATGTCCATATTTATGAATGGGACTCACCTTTAAGTTGTTTCCTGAATGCGTTTCCATTTTAGATGCATACACCTCCAGTGAAATCATGTTCACATGGGGGAAGGGGCCGATAGCTTCCGTCGAGTGTCCCAAAGAGTCGATGAGTCTTCTGCAGTACGATCTCGTGGCACAGACATTATCCAGTGAGATATTCAGATCAAACACAGGTAATTCTCACTGTTAACCATCACAATACTCCAATTTACAGTCATAGCAATGCTTTGAAGTTTAATTAAAAAATTCTCACGACTTGATACATTTTCAAGTAAAAAAGAGGTCAAATGAATATCTTCAAACTTTGGGCTAGTGTCCGTTACTCCCCCCCAGCAGGCCGATATAAAAGCAAAGACCTCCTTGAGCAGACATCTCAGATGCTTAAGTGGTCCGGCCTAATGCGTACAGTGTGCCTTAAAAAACAACTACAGGGTTTAAAGTCCAGTAGATGCACTGACAGAGAGGAGGAAGGATGGAGTTGAGTGAATGTGTGTGTGTGTGTGTGTGTGTGTGCATTTTCTCCTTTCAACAGAAGAAAGAGAAGTGCTTCCCTGCTGTGAACCCAGCACATCCCTGAAATAGAGAGGAAGAGGAGGAGGCAGGCTCCAAAACTTAGAAATGATACACATTTAATAAACACAGAGTGAGCGGGAGAACATCTGCACGTGCGTGTGCATAATGCAATGTGTTTTTGGTCTGTGAATGTCTGCATGCATGTGTTTTGACAGAGCAGGGCAGTGTTACGCAGAGTGGCACTGCATGCTCTCCTCCAGCCCCCACCTCACTCACTGCTTCGTCCTCTTCTTGATTTTATCCCAATTTCATGTTCGCTGTGCTCCTTCCCTCCTCCTCTTCACCCTGCTCTCTTCCCTCCTCTCTCCTTTCTTCATGGCTCTCACATGCTGCCGTACAACTCGGCAAGCTATTCCAATCCTAACAGCATCAGTATATCTGTATGTTTCTCTCAGCAGCTATTGTTCTTCAAGGGCAGGCAAGGGCATCCGTCCTGTGTTACCCTGCTCTGTCCCTCAGGGTTGCTCTCTTTACACATGCTGTTTATCTTGCAGGTCACTACTCTGTGCAGGTGGTCCACTTCCACCTCCAGAGGAAGCTTGGCTACTACCTCATACAGACCTACATCCCTCTTATAATGGTGGTCGTACTGTCACAAGTCTCTTTTTGGATCAACAAAGAGTCTGTTCCTGCGCGCACAGTTGCTGGTATGCCCCTCTTCCCAGCAATGTTAGGCAATTTATGTGTACTGTAATCAGTTTGACATTATGGTCCCCATCTGCATGTGTGGTTCATAAATACCTGCCTCTCCTTCAGGCATCACCACAGTGCTGACCATGACCACCTTGAGCATCAGCGCCCGGCAGTCTCTGCCCAAAGTAGCTTATGCCACCGCCATGGATTGGTTCATTTCTGTGTGTTTTGCCTTTGTGGCGTCGGCTCTCATTGAATTTGCAGCGGTAAACTACCTCGCCACCTTGCAGGCCTACCAGCTGAAGAAGCAGAAAATCAAACAAGACAAGCTTCAGATGTTGGCCGCCAGCGACGATGAAGACTCAGTTTCGGTGAGCAGTCTGCACATACAAAAATCAACATTTTTATTGGATAACATTCTCATTTCACAGAAAAAGAGAGAAAAAAAAAAGTAAAAATAGGGATACAGGCCTGCATTATTTTTTTTTTTAAAGGGGAACCCCACTGATTTTCACACATGAAAGTGTGTTTACAGGTCTGTAAAGGCCTTTGCAATACCAGAGGATCTGATCTGATAAATGGATTCAAATGATGAGTCAGTGTCACTGGGGAGAGAGGGGCTGAAAATAGAAAAAAAAAAAAAAAAAAAACGTGTTAGAAGAAAAGAGTTTACCGGAGCTCTGTAGCCCACTCCTCATCTCTGCTGAAGGCTAAAGAAGCTACATTAGCTACTACTGGCATAACACATCCAAACCTCTGATGACGATGCTGTTGAGAGGCATTGTAGGCGAAATATTCACCAGGTTGTGACTAGTGAGAAGAATGTATGGAAAAAGCCAAGTGCATTGATTTTGATCCCGTTTTCAAACTCTTCATCACTAGCCTGACAATGTTACGAGAGCAATGCTAAATATTCTCTCTAAAAATGCATATAATAATATACTGAACCGTCCAATTTGTGCTAAACTTTGCCACATGCCCTGAAAATGTAAAGCTGCAGCTGACAGCCACTTAGCCAATTAGCTTAGCACAGCCAAGCTCGCTTCCTCCTACTTCCACTTTGTATGCTCAGCTGAGCTAATCATATTTTGTTGGCTCTATCGTAATGAAAAAGAGTATGCATTCTTTTGGAATATCGAACATAATATTGAGTAGATAAACAAATACACAGAAATAAATATGTCTATGAAATGAATGGGAGCCAATATAGTTGAAATAAATAAATTGTTTTTTTCCCCTTCATTTTAAAAAGTAAGGTTTGAAAAAAATAAAATAGTTTAACCTTTTTCATATGACTTTTATTACTAATACCACAATTATTTCCGAGTTCTTTTTTATTTCCCTCTCTTGCTGCAATAACCAGAATTGAATTGTTATTCATTATGTGCACACTTGGAGTCGCTGCACTCATTATGAGCTCAGGTATACAGGAAGGTCACTGATGTTGTCAGGTGTTTGGACCTGGAAAGAGAAAAGATGTTCGACCGCTGTGGCGCCAAAGTTTGTTTGTCTTGCTGTAATTTGCACATTGAATTATCATCAAACTGGACATTGGAAAAACAATTTAAAAAAATGTGGACTTAGCGCCCACAATATTAGTCAACAATACTGAACCGGTCGGGACTTTGTTTGAAAGCTTTGAAAACGTCGGCATGTTTGGGACTTAATGGAGGAGAGAGAATGAAGACAGCTACGATGCTAATGCTGAAGCTGGTTGTATGAGGTATCCGTTGGGCTCTACTGCTTCATGTCCATTTAAATTGTGAGCATTATTGGACATTAGTTCAATGCATTGATTGTTGAAGTACAATAGACTTTTCATTGAATGTTCTGTTTGTTTATTAATTATCGTGGAGATGCGCGACGCGGTAAAGGAAACTGCTTCTAAATCAAGTTGTCTGCGGTGTTGAATTTAAAAACAGGTTGTCAAGTTCGTTGATAAAACGCTTGCAATAAATTTGACAGTTTGCAAAATGGTAGAAAAGTTTGACTCTGGACCCACATTTCTAGAAAAACTGTTGAACAGTGTGAAGGGGTTCAAGCTCAGCCCTCAGATAACACAAAACATGGAGTAGTCGTAGGTAGAATGCAATTTATTGTGCTTGTCTCCCAGAAGTGCAGATTGGTGGCAAAAATATATTTACAAGTGGAAAAAACAGTACCAACAAACAACACTTTTTTGGGGGTAAAAAACAAATAAAAACAAATTCCAAACCAAAAGGTTTGCAAAAATCAACAGTGTCTCAATCAAAGTAGCTGTTACCTGCTCTGTAACTTGGCCCACAGTGCCCTTTAAATGTAGTAAGCCCCTCCCATCAAGCTAATTGATCATAATAAAACATACAATAAATTAAATATCTAAACCCAGAGGTTATCATTTGTCTGCCTACTTAAAAAAAAAAAAACAGAAAAAAAAAATGTTTTTCCTTCATTGAGCCCAATAAATAGTTCACAGATAAAGCTAAACAGATAAATTAACGGGGGCCGTCACATACTGATGACGTCACATAAGTGAGCATCGCTACAGGCGTATTAAACACCTGATACCTCTGTTTGAACGGGAAGCCCCGGGAAGATGCTGAAGGGAGAGTCGACCTCCAGTAAATGACCAGCGGTGTAAAGTTATGCTGGAACTATCAAGTGTGCACCCATGATCATTTACTGGCAGAACAAATAACTGTGAAGTTTCCTGGGTCCCGATGTAGTAATCTGTATGGAGCGGGAATGAACCGCGGGCGTGTGCGTGCGTGCGTGCGTCTATGCGTGTCCTGACGCTACATCACAAACAGCAACTCCTTTACGGTCCTAAACTCACCGGTGCACTGCTTAAAGTTCACTAACTTTAGACAGAAACCTGTGGATTTCATGGGTGACATTCAAGCCATGTTACATGAGGTGAAAGTTGCTACAGAAGGCAGAAGTTTTCACTCTGGTTGCCATATGGAGATGTCACTGAAGACCTTGTGAAATACAGAATGACTGTACATCTGATTGGTGCTGTTTTATCTCCCGGATCTGCAATCAATGCCCTGAGGAAGAATAGCAGGTGCCTTGAATGTCCTGCAATCCTCTGAAAGCCTAAAACTGTGGTGGAAGTCTCTGTGGACTCTATTGACCATGAGGTCAGAAAGGAGGAAACAGCAAATACCATCAGTGAATTTGATATACCTAATCCAACTGACCACCTCATTTTGATTGATTGCCTGAGAAAGCAGTTGGAAGCTGCTGTGGCTCGCCAGCTGAAGGAAACCAGTCAGGACAGCTTGATGCAGATTGGAGAACAAAGGGTCACAGTGATTTCCTAGGTGATCTATTGGGAGCAGAGGTTGCCATGATTTTCCATTGCCAGCAAGAAAAATGAAGTGAGGAAATTTTGTTCTTTCAGAACAGACATAAAGAATTCCACATACAGGCAGGATCCTGAGAGTTGATCTGGAGACCGTTTCATGCCTCATTGCCATGCAGCGTTTCAACAGTAGTAGAAGACAAGATGCACATCCAAAGTCAGACAATGGTACCAACTTCACTGGGGCAGAAAGAGAACTGAAGAAAATTGCTTTTTTGAATCGCAATACGATTGAAGAAGTCCTGTCGCAGGCTGAAATTCATTGGAGTTTTAATCCACCTGCTGGTTCACTTTGTGGTGCTGTGTGGGAACAGATGGTTATACTCATGAGAAAGGTTGGATGATGATGGACTTCATACAAGTTCTGTGAAGAAGGGGCCATTTTGAATCATTGGCAAAAATATTGCATGATCCTTATGGCCTGGATCCTCTCATGCCCAACCATTTTCTTCTCTTGAAGAGAAAACCAGCTTTGCCACCTGGGGTGTTCGAGGGTCATGACCAGTATGAGAGAAAGCTATGGAGACGAGTACAATCCCTCTCAGATGTTTTTCTGTAAGAGATGGTTATGGGAGTACCTCCCTTTGCTCCAAGAAAGGCAAAAGAGGAACCAGAAGAAAAGTTTGGTTGCTGGAGATGGTTACTGGCCAGTTGGCAAGTTTCTGGAGGTTTTTCTATACCAACAGGTTCTTGTGTGTTCTTTGAGACTACAGACTAAATCCAACATCACTGAAAGGCCACTCCTGGGTTAGAACTCTTAGTTGCTTGAATAGATTACAGTTACATTTCTATTGTAATGAATGGGGTGTGATTGTCTCAGTGGCTTTGCTTTGACCAGTGAAGGCTCCATCTGCTCCCACCACACCTCGCCGGACCGTGTGGAGCTCAGAGGGGCTCAGACTATGGCTTCCTTGGGCTTACAGATGTTTCTGCAAGTGTAGCGAAGAGTTTGGAGCTCCCGTCATTGTTTGAGCCTCCTTAGACAATTTGGTGTGTAAATGTATGTTTTAAAAAACTTATTTTGGGGCAGAGTTCACTCTCATTCCTGCAAGGTACAAAAATTTGTCACTGACTGATCGACTGTGGATAGATGCTTGGTCGTACCAATGTCAACCCTAATCTGTTCTGAATAATCATGTAAAATTGTGTTTGGTTTGTTTATTTTCCAGCTACAGAGAAAAGGATTAAATTGTGGCATTAGAAAAAACAAGTCTCCTGTTGCAAATAAATGTAGTCCTTTAAAAACTGTCCTTTTCAAAAGTATAAACCTATTAATTTAGTGTCCTATCTGCCTTTATTTCTGTCAATGTATTATTATTAATATTCTCTCATTTATTTATTTCAGAATTTATTTTGTATCCATGTTTATTTATTTCACAGGCATATGTATTTCTTTATGTATTTGGTATTGAAAAGTCTTCCATATAGCTTGTCTAACCCTGGGCAAAAAGTTAATAAGTGTATTTATGAAAACGTTTCAAAATTCATCAAAAATAGGACAAAATAATGTAAAAAAACAAAAAAAAACAATCTCTGTACAATCAACATGTTTTTGTACTTAAATCTGACTGTCCACATTGAGTTACAAAAATTGAAAAACAACACTGCACTAAGTTCCTGGTTATGAACATTGATATACCATATACATCTCTCCTGCCAGATTTACTACGTGTTGATAGGATAGGTGTTTTCCTAAACTTGGTATGAAAGGAACCTGCTCAGCAACACCATCGTTTCAACATTTAAATGCATTTACATAGCTAATAATAGTGAATGGAGGTACAGAGTCCTTTGAGTGTTGCAGAGTTTGATGCAGTGATGCTAGTGATGAACAGAAAGTCAGCAGCTTCAGACTGATGTAGAGAAAAGAAAAATCATGCCATAGATACAGTAGACCTTTTTCTATGCATTTGCAAGTAGTCAGCCTGCCTCTTTCATTTTTCCATTCAGGGCACACTATACATTACATAGTAATATGTGCTGTTGTAGTGCTCTCATCCCCAGCTATATGCTTTATGCTTATACAGTAAGCCACCACAGCGTTCTCCTGGGATCTGTCTCACGTGTAGAGCTCATAGTTAGATTCTTTAAAAATAGCTTCAGTGTGAGAATGGAGAACAACTCCAGCACTCCTCCCTGTATAATCTCCTAACCACCCTATAGGCATCCAGCAAACTACCTGCTGCGCTCTGTAGAGATATTGGCATACCATTGAGAGAAAGCTCCTGTGGGAACAGACATTACTTGCAGCCTTGAATACATATTGCAAGCATGTTGCAGGGTAGACATCCCCTGTTTTTTTGTGTGTTTTTTTTTAAAACATTTCTCCTACCTTTATTTTAGCACAAATGATCACCACTAAACCCCATACTAACACAACCACACCCCTTTCCTCCAAATGATCCCTAACCACCTCCCACCAGATGGATGGCGGCACTCGGGAAAGCCTGAAGAGGAGAAACCACTCAGTGTGTCGCAGCGAACTACTAGATACTCCCCCTCTACCGATTTTCCTTCAGCAGGGTTCAGCTTTTCCTCCAGTCCCACAACTGGCTGGCACCAGCCCCATTGACAAGTATGCCCGCATCCTCTTCCCCCTGGCCTTCGCCCTCTTCAACCTAATCTACTGGTACACCTACCTGGCCAAAGACACCATGGAGAGGGCCAGGTAAACATCCCACTCTTAAATACATTGGTATATCTAGGTTAAATGCACCATTGAGAAGTCCAGATATTTAAAGGATAAATGGTGATATTCTCTCTGTTTTATTTTATATTGTCAATAATACTCATGAAATGAACAAAGCCAATTATGAAATGAACCCTCTGTGTGTAGCCAAATCCTAATATATATTTTATTCCTCTGTGCCATAGAGCTGCATTATTTATTATTTGAGTCACATATTGGTACATAAACCAAAGACTCCAATGTCCAGCTGAACATCAGACAGGATGTTCCTGAAAGTCAGAAAGTATACAGACATGGGACTGCTGGTTTTAGTCTGACATGAAATTTGTAGACGGTAACAAAAATGTAGACTTATCAACAGCCTCATCTTTATATTCTTACACTTTAGGTACTGGAGATTACAACAAGTTAGTCTCAGCTGTTTTGTCATTGCAACCCTTTATTACAAAGCAGTGTCCATCTACTACTCCACATAACAGGTTGAATACATTGACCTGTTATACCCAAGTGATTTTCTTTCCTTCAAAGTTTGTTTCACTTGAATAGTATTTTGAAGTCTGACAAGGTGATATTATCCAGATACATTTTTTTTTAAATTTAAAAAAAGCTACTGAAAAAACACTCTAGCTTACTTCTTTGTGTTTACACCATAGTTTAAACAGTTAAATCTTTGACCTTCTGCGTTACATGTGACAAAGCAACAGATTGAGAAAACCCCTCTTTTGATAAATAGTAAAAAAGGCCTGAGACAGACTTGGAGGGTTTCCACCATTTTCCAAATAAGGTAAAAAGGAGGGGGAAAAAAAACTCAACCGTGGACAAAGGTTGTATGCCAAAATCCTGTTTCACTCGCTCTTATGATAGCTTCAATGGAGCAATAACTACCCACCGTTTTTGTCAAAGACTTTTATCTAGGCAGTAAAGACATCAATAATTTCTAATGCTGAAACAGCCCCGGGAGTTGTAGGCGAAAAAAAAAAAAGAGGAGAATGATGTTAAGTGGCGTTGTTGCTGCATTGATGCCAGCACTGTGGCTTTTATCATCATCACTGCTGTACAATACAAAAAGGGGCTGGGCGCTCAGTTAATTTGAGAAGGAAAGTATGCATGGAGCTCCCTTCTCTTTTTATATAAGGTTTACCTGGAGGCTGGCAGAACCCGGCCGTTTTAATGACAACATCGTCTCTCCATGGGGAGAAAGAGTCACAGGCGACACAAACCAGAGCTCACTTTGTACATTAACCACATGAAAAAGCGACTATTCACTTTCCCGCTTATAAGTGAGCCACTTATAGAACACAAAGCTCCATGTCCAAGAAGGAAATAGAAAGATGCAGTGCAAAAAGACAGGGAGAGGGGAGAGAGAGGGAGAGAGAGAGAGAGATGTGTTATGTAACATTGGGGAGTGCAAATATGCTCATCATGCTTCTCATGTTCCTGTCAGAGAATTTTTATGGTTGTTTTGTTTATAACGTTCTGCAGACTAATGAGAGAGACAAAATGGAGAGCATGAGAGGAGCTGCATCACATCTTTTCCCTTTACATTTTCGCCGTGTCTGTCGCTCGCTACTTTTTAAGAAGGCACTGAGAGGACGGGGAGCACAGCACCAGTTTTGGCTGTGCAGTTTACTGCAAAGAAAGCATCTCTGAATGTGGAAACAGAGAGGTTTCTGTATGCCCCACTCACATTATTCGCTCTGCTGTATTCTGGTCTTGCAGGGATGAGAATCTTAACATCTGAGAGGACCTGGAAAAGGGCACGTGCAGCCGGAGAGACCTTCAGCATCCAGCCAGCCTCACCTCACCCTCCTCTGCCCCTCTCTCTGTGAACAAGCTCTCAGCATTCACTCTGCTCTCATCTGACAGAGGAAATGAATCAGAAACTCATTTATTCTCCTGCTGCACATCTATTCATTTCACAGGCTGTGACCGCTGCCCACTTGTGTTCTGATCAGTAACTGAAGAGCTGCCCTTCACGGGCCTCAATCACTTTAAACCCCACCACGTACACACAACAAGTTCTCAGGCCGTGGACCGAGACAGACGCCACACACATACAGTATGCATGATGTTCAGACACACACTTAGACACACGCGCACAAACCAAGAAACACATCAAAAAGATGTGGATGATATAATCTGTGATGGCTGTAACTGGTGGTGATGCAAGAGTGAACCAATGCTTTCAGAAGCCTGCCCTCTACAGAAGCACAGCTCCCACTACAACAAGATCAAAGACAATTTAGAGGAGGCTCGCATCCTTCCTTGCAGCTTCAAAAAATTTACTCAAACCTGAGAAAATGAATTGTGGGATTGCGTTTTCCATCCCACCTTTCTGCTTTGGTGCTCCCTTTGCATTTTCAGATGTACTGCAGGTCCTCTGGAAACATTGCAGAGAAGAGTGGGATATAATACCCATGGGTGTTGATGGCATTCATTTTCCATTTTTATATGGATGGTCCATAATTGTTGCGAGAAGATGCTTGTATCTAAAGTGTGTACCTGTAAGGAATGGAATGCTTTTCTCTTTTATTTTTAGCCATTAATTGTGCCCAGTAAGATAAAAACAGAGGCAATAAACTTGCTCTTAACTTGATCTGACCATTTTTACCCGACAGTGTGTCCCGTTGTTTGACCTTGGCAGGATATAGACCAACTCATCTGCCACAGAATAAACAAAAATAATAAAACAAGCCTAAAATTAACAGTGTTGTTGTTTTTTTTTTTTTTTCCCACTCCTGGCATAAATGCTTGTTTCTTCATTACGCACATCCACTTGTCCCTTTAATATTTTTCTCTGCAATGGAAACTGCTCATCCACCATCATCAGTCTCCACTCTTTGATCTTGGGCTGGCTGCACGCATGCGCCCCTCATTGGCTTCTCTGCACTGTCTGGAGTAAGTTGGATGTGCGCTCTCCTCACTCGCATCCAGAAACCACCTCAAAAGCTGTTGCGATGGGGAGGATCAGGAAAAACCACTTTGGGATTTTGACTTTTTCCTTACTGGTGACATTTGTCTGGGCTCAAAGGTAATCTCGTTTGTATTTTCATTTTGTATTTTTTTTTTTTTTTGCTGTCGGTCTTTGCATGTCATGTAGCCTCTGTTAAAGCGTGCCTGACGTGTGTTATTAATAAGCTATTTTGCATTACACCACCTTTTTCTCCCCAGCGTCAAGGATCTCAAAGATCCGAGCAATATGCCTCTGGTAAAAGAAACAGTGGACAGGCTGATGAAAGGATACGACATTCGGTTGAGGCCAGATTTCGGAGGTAACGAGCAAATTCAAAACGGAATTTCATGTTTTCACGCCCTCCTGACGTGCGATACATGTTTAATGAATCGCAAAATCTGCTTTAATTTACATAATCATCCCTTCACAGTCAAATAGGCCTTTCCAATTAGGCTAAGAGAAATGATGTGCATATTTCATTTGATGAGGGGCTTTTAACGTGATCGATACCGCTCATCAATGTTTGATTACTCCACTAAATAAACGAAATTAACACCATTTAAGCTCATCTGTGTGTCAAACGTGAAGATTTCTGCTCAGGCTGGTGATGCACACAAGTCTCCTGTAGAGAGCAGAGAGCATCAGAGAGGAACCTGTGCTCGCGTCACGAATTTGTTAAATTTACATGATGAGAGAATAATTCACATCTCTTGTATTAATGCCTGCTTTTCTTCTCAGGTGCGCCGGTGGCGGTGGGAATGAATATAGACATAGCCAGCATAGATATGGTGTCTGAAGTAAATATGGTAGGTGAATCTTTATTATCATTACACCGCTTAATGTTGCCAATTGGTACATGGCACGGCTGCGATAGCCGTACCTCTGAAGTGGGCTACTTATCACGGGTCAGTGTGTGATTTTATGTGAGAGAGCAGCGTCGAGGCATCTTGTGAATACATTTAACTCGGAGAGAGAAAAAAAATGTGAATGCTTCCGTTCCCAAACACATCATCGCCATCCTCTTGTCAGTCTCCGCATTTGCAGCTCTGGTGTGTTGCTGCATTTGAATTCAAAACACACACTCACTGGCGCACTCGGACGCACAGTCCCGGCGGCGCGCACGGAGAGCTACTTGTGTGTATGTATGTGTGTGTGTGTGTGTGTGTGTGTGTGTGAGTGTGTGTGAGAGAGAGACTGCTTCACGTTGTCAAGCCTCGGTGGTGTAATTTTGTTGACAAGCACACACACCACTCCCCCAACCTTCCTCGCAACCTACCTACAAAATTGAATAAAAACACCCCCCTCTACTCCAAACAGTCATTTTCGTACTTTTTTAGGCTTTTAATTCGGCGACCAATCACATCATCACCGTCTACGTAAATAATCTTCCCCCTACTTGTCAGATGACGTAAGCAATTTTGTTATTAATAAATGTCTGGCCACACAGCATTGCAAAAAAAAAAAGAATCGAGCTTGATCTCTGGTGTACAAAAATGAACTTCACGCGCGACTTGGAGAGGACAGGGGGAAAAGTTCAGCCCATGCAAGAGCACCACCTATTGATCCGAATGACAGACAGGCAGGCAGGCAGGCAGGCAGACCACAACCCACATGAAACTGATGGCAGTCTTGGCCTCTTCAGTGTGTAGCTGTATGACATTAAATACATTCTGTTTCTAGAGCTAAATTAGTGATTTTCCTCCTGGGATCCTTGATGCATTCAGAAAAATATGAAGGGCTGTCTTTGCAGAGAATTCAGAGTGTGAGAAAAGATCATTTATACAGCAGCCTCTCTATGGAGCAACCTAATAGAAATGTTATATAAGAGCATGAAAAACAAGTTTGCCACTAGGAGTGGAAGGAGACGTGTTTTCTATTATTAACTGAGCCCTTTTTAAGTTGATGCCAAGTTAATTTTGCCTCTGATTTTGATTTGGCAGCTTTTCAAACCTGATGGTCATTTAAAATTGTGCTGAATGAGTTTTTAGCTGATGAATCCAGCAGCTTATGTGAGTTTGCTTTGGGTGGGGAACAGCACTGAATGGTCGGAGCTTCTCCTTTGATGGAAATGATTTATTTTGGTGGAGGATGCTGCCAGAACGGAAGTGCCTTGGGGGTCCAGGGAGATTTGAAATAGAAACCCCTCACCGGCTTTCGCTCTCTCTCTCTCTCTCTCTCTCTCCCTCCCTCTCTTTTTCTGTCTTTCTTTCTCCCCTCTCCATCTTTCTCTCCCACCACTTTGACTGGATCCGTAGCTGTGACTCTGGGCTCAGCAGCCATGTAATCCACCTCTGCCTTGCTCCAAAGGGTTATCTTACTTAAGAACTAGGCATCTATGCGAGCATTCATCTGGAAAAAAACACTGCTTCATACATCCGTGTGTACATCCGTGTATGTCTGCAACAAAACACAAAACTGTGCACAAACAGTGAATGGCGGCTGACGTCATGCAACTCCCTGTGGGTATGAGAGAGCATTCATCTCGCTCATTTCTCAGAAAAGCTCTCTCTGCCAGATCCGCACAGGCGTCCCTCTGACACGACAGACAAATTTAGACAAAAAGTAAAAAAAAAAATACAACAAAAAAACCCTTCCAAATCCTTGTGGCCTTGTGTTCCACACGCTGTTGTTACCTTCTGAAAAATCTTCCCAACGACTTACATAACAGGTTGGAATCTCCTCCTCCTCCTTTCTTCATGTCCAGCTCTCTTTGGTGCAATAGAGGATAACAGCAGTTGACGAGATTGATCTCAGAGAAATCAATACTATCACCGTGATCACGAGGATGGAGTCGGTGACCTGTGCTTGGTGCAGGGCTGCTTTGATCTTCCTCATCAGGGTCAGCTGCTTTTAAGATTAAAGTGCTGAGGGGGAAAACAATACGGAGAGGAGAGGATGAAACTGGAGGAGGCAGTGATGAAGAGGGTGGGAGAGGTGAAGGTTACTGTGATCAGTTTCACCTCTAATGATATCTGCATACTGGTGGGAGCTGAAAAAAACCTTACTGCACACCTTTGAGTCACCGCTGAAGATCTGGAGTCTTCCTCTTTTTCTTTAAGGTTGGAAAAACATCTGCCACACTGTATTACGCCACCGCATATATGTTCTTCATAGTCCTTTTGCAGGTCTTTATTGAAATGATACAACATTCAAACTCAGGGAAATATCAAAATCCAAGTCTCCATTTTCTTGGACAGGACCGTCCCATCAAATGGAAATATTTTAGATGCCTTGTTTTGTCATTTTATGCACATTTACCCAAAATTCCACATGACTTATTGAAGAAAACTTAAGGATGTCTGCGATAATTTAGTTAGTAATTTGAAGCTTTGAACAATATTTGACCACAAAACACAAGATTTTAATAACTTTGATGCAGGCGGTGGGATGTTAAAATAAGCCTTCACATACAGTAAATTTCATGACTGCAATCTTGTCTAAAAAATGACCGCAAAAGGGAAAAAAGTTCCTAGAGTCTATGATGGCATTGTCTAACTAATTATTTTGACACCAAAACCAATAGTATTTGCTATCATAGAAGTAGCTTCTTGGAAAATGAAAAGCTGCTCACAGAAAAGAAAATGTTCTTTAGTCAGAGCGAAGAGGCATTTTGGTTGAAATGCTGAATGGTTTTGATCTCATCAGTGCAAAACTGTAAATGTAACGTAAATTCTGATCAAGAGGATTTTTTTCCATATGATAACACCGGCCGAATATATTCCAGCTATGAACACAGTGTACGAACCTGAGAAAATGGGGGAATTTGCTGTATCAAGTTGAAATAATATGCGTGGATTTGAAATCAGTGTTTGTGTGCAGGCCTACCATCACGGTGATGTGCAGGATTGGGTTGTAGACAGCTGCTCACTCCTCTAATTAAAGATAAAAATGCCTCTGGTGGAGAATGAACTCTGCATTTTGGTCGGGGCTGATTGAAGCCATGGCATTTTTGTTCCGCGCTGACATGAAGGGCATGATGGTTGTTGAAGTGGTGTTTGAGTGCGTAGTGGGATTTGTCGTTTTTGTTGCTTCTGTCTTTCTGTGTGACGCTCGTGTAACGAGGCCGTTTCACATGTGTACGGCGCCATTGTCGAGTCGATTTGTTGTGTATTCTTGTGTGATCCACAACATCGGCCCATTGAGGCTCAAAGGTCAGCCCTGTTGTCGGGCAATAAAAATGAGCAGGTCAGTCAACACCGTGGTCTCAGCCTCGCCTGCATGACATTACAAATGTGCTATTTTGAGAGGGAAGTGTCCTCCGAGTCCAAGGTGTGACCACACATCCTCGCTGGGTGGGCTGTGCTGACTCACTGGGGTTAGTTCAAAATATGGCACAGATATGATATCATGGCTGAGACCCCCACTCCGCTGTTTATCTCTGCCTGCCTGTCTGTTTGTCTGCCTGCCTGTCTGCCTGTCTGTCTGTCTGTCTGTCTGTCTGTTCAGTGCCGGCATCTCGCTCCATCACTCATCTCCCTCACTTAGCAGATGAAGTTTCATTTGCATAATGCTGTTTGTTTTTGCTGAAATCACAGATCTAGGAACCAAACCCTGGTTACGGTGCATTAAAAACTGTTCTGCACACAAGCCAGTGCAGCTGATTAAATACAAGTCGAGTCTGTTGTCTCGGCAATGCATCAGCGCTGCATAATAATGTCTTCAGCATTCAATCCATATGTTGAGCAGAGCTACAATATGCACTGCGAGGCGGGAAGAAGGAAGGAGGCAAATGAGTATTTTCACTCCTCGTCTTTTCTCCTTCCCGCTCGTTAATTACATGTAAAATACCTGAGGTTGGTGGTTGTTAAGAGGCACTGCCTGTACTATAATACTGTTCTCTGAATGTTAATTAGCTGGCTGTGAATTAAAAGATTTAAACAAACCAGCTGTGGTGGCTTCTGGGATGGAGGAATTAGTGGGGCGTGAGCGTTCCCTTTATTAAGATCATTATCCCGACAAGCACTGGTTTCTTTACATGAGTAAGGGGATCTGGCCGTCAGATAACGGGAGCCGATGACGAGCGGGAGGCGAACGCATGCAGGCCTCAATGTTGCAGCACATCAGTGTGAGAGACGCAGCTTCTTGTGTCTGCGAATTAGCAACCATTTTGATCTTGTTTGTCCAAACTGATCCTGTTCCATTTTATTTTCAGCTTGTGGAAAATAAGCTTGTGTTATTTTTACTCAGTGTTGCCATGACAACGCAGCCTTTTTTTTGGTGGATCTCGGGAAGTCAAGGAAAAGCAAATAAGGCCTAATTTTCTAGGGACTTTTTCAAGGTTTTAACACTTCTGATGCAGGTGAAGGTTGTTCTGTCTTTGAAGACGCCAGATTTTGCTGATATTTTGCCTTTTTAACGATTGCTGTTGTTAAAAGAAATTTCCAAAATTTTTAATGATTAGGTCTGAAGTAGAGATGCAACTGCCAGCTATTATTTTTTATTGTTGTTTGATTCTCTTTTAATTTACTGATGAACATTTACTTTCTAAAAATGTCAGAAAATAGTGAAAAATGCCCATCACACCTACATTTTTTTTTTTATTTCATTCAACCAATGTAATAGATCCTCAACATTTTACGATCTCTGTAAATATATAATCAAAGAGAAGCAGAAAATCCACACATTTAAGAAAGTGGATCCAGTAAATGTTGGGACTTTTTGCATAGTAAATGACTTAAACAATCTCTTCTTTATCAAAATTGAGCCTGAATAATATTGTCGTTCAACTATTTGATACATGGGAGCATTTTCACTGAGATCTCGATGAAATCATTAATTAAAACTACAAACGTGCACATTTTCATATTCAAATTTTTTTAACATTTAAACACAAGAAGGACATTTTTGTATCGTGTTAATCTGTTGCATCTTTGATTCGGCCCACTCTGTTTGCTCTGCTGCGCTTTCTAAAAAGCTTAAGACAAGAATGCAGGTTGTCCAGAACAATGTCATTAGTTATGCTGAGTGGACACACAGAGCAACAGATTAATATGGCCAGCAGTATAATTACAGCACAAGAACAACACTTAATCCTGCAGCTTTCTTACATGCATGCTGGGTTCTCTGCCTAATGTTTGGTCCACAGACGCTGTGTTAAACCGAAGATAAAGCAGCATCAGAAACAACAACAGCTTTAAAAAAAACAAAAAAAAATTATGAAACTAAAGAAAGGATTTTAATACATGTCATTTTTTAACGTTCTTGGTAGAACATGCAGAAAGTATGCATATCTACAACATTCGGCAGTCAGAGTCTTATTTCAAATTCTAATTGATTTTCTTTACACATTTGTTAATCAAATGGTGGCTTCCTGAAATACATTTCCTCTAATGCAGCTCATCAAAATTCATCACTGACATCTAGATAATAAAAGAAAATTCCTACTTTTACTTGACTGGCTTATGATTTGCTGTAATTATCAACACTTACCCTTGTAACAGTCCCGCTGCAAAGATAAAGTTACGCCAAGTTTAAATGGGTCTTCTGTCATTATGGCCAGTTTAGGAAACAAAAAAAAAGCTGCGTGTCTTGAAACAGGAAGTTAGCCAGCTCCATTAGAAGCCTTTAATGTGTTGATGACTCCCTTAATGATTCTGTCAGGCACTTTTGCTAGTGAAGCTAAGTAGCTGAAAAATGACCCATTGGAAAGAGAGTCATAAAGGCGTCCATGTTGTCACTTCCCTCGGGATGTGCATGGCTGGCAACTCATACAGAATGCACTAACTCCTCCCTTGACCCCTAATATTTAATTTGAAGGCCACACTTAACTGGAAAAACAGAGCGCAACAACAAATGAAGAAACTCAGCTCGACCAGTTGACTATAGACAGGGAGCAAACACAAGAGGCTAATGTCTGCGGATGAGCACATTACTACCCCAATGTTGAATTGTCCCCTCATAGCACAGTAGACTTTGTTGTTATCAGCAGATTCTGCTGGAGCGCTCAGCAGCAGGGCACAGCACATCAAAGTGTTAGCAATATGGTGTATGTCTGTCCAGTCCTGTAGAGTTGTAGAGAGATGAGCGGAAAGTGCACATACCAACGTGTCAGGGACCTGATGTGTTTTTTTTTTCTCAGCTGCTCTATCCGTAGTGGTAGTAATAATAATAATAATAATAATAATAATAATAATAATAATAATAATAATAATATTAATAATACATTTTATTAAGATGAGAAAAAAAACCTGAAATTACTATATGCAGGAGGTCCAATTGTGAGTAATAAAAAAGTACATTTTTATATATAGATATTGATGTAAATATCACATCTGCAGATGTTTTGCCTGATTTTTCTCTCAGCTGTTTAAAAAAAAAAAACAACACTTTGTTTCGTTTACATTTGAAGATTTAAAAGATATTCTGCTTGCCCAAAGATTGTGTGTGTTACTGTGATGCATTCAGGGTCAATTAGATCAGCGAGGTTGACCTTTCTTAAAGACAAATGTTACAAAATGAAGAAATCCGATTGGGCTTTTGAATGGGAATTTGGGGATGCTGTGTAAAAACCACTATGAACACCAATTACGATTTATATTAATCGTGTTTAATCATGTTTTACAGCTGAGATACTGGCTGGATCATAACTAAATACACTTATACTTTGAGTGTTTTAATTAGAAATGAAAATGCACATAAAATGAGCATGAAAGTCACTTTTGGCGGACATGTCTTTTCATTGTAGAACAGGCAGGATGGTTTTATTTTAGAAAAAAAAAAGTGAATGCATAATTTCAGCTATTTCCTCAAATCTAAATTTACACACGTATGTATTAAGCTCGTCGACCTGCGGCTCCCTCCCGTGTCGCTCCTGACAGCTGATGTGTTTGTAATGGAGGACTTGTAACAACTGTAGTCTGACAGAATTCACAGGGAAACACAAGTGTACTCCTTGTCACTCTGTCAGGTTCTTAATGGAGGTTTGTTAGCCCAGAAACATATGAGACACTGTCACGGAGCACCCGGCCTTGATGTTTTTTTTAAGTTAGCCCAGCCTTGTTTGTATCTCATTCGCGATTATATATTCAGTGCTGTCACGCTTTTTTTTTTTTCTTTTTCTTTTTTATTGTTGGTACTTTTCACAAGATGTCTCCCTCACTGATGCTCACATGGGCCATCTATGTGATGTTAATAGAGTTTCAGAGAAGCGCTTGTGACAAGGAGAATGAAGGTCGCTTTGGAGACCAGCTCTCCAGCATGGGATGGTCTGACTCTCAGTTATCTGCAACTTCTTTTAGAAGCTGTATGTGGGAAAATCCTCCACCCTTGCTTCCTCTGTCTCATTTATTTCTGCTTGTGAAGGAAGACACTCAGCTCTTCATACATTACATTTGTTTTATTTATTATTTGCAGTTCAGGAGAGAAACAAATCAAGTAATAATGTTCTCTTCCGTTTACGCGATCCTGACTTTCACAGGGCTTTAATGATGTTTGCAGAAACATGTTTGTCAAATACACAGAGTTTCAGAGAGAATTTCGGTATTATATTTGCTTTATTTGCCTACTTTCCTGCACAGCATGCAGCACATACCTTTTCCTGTTACGAAACAAAATGTAGTCCCTTGCAGCTGCGTAATCTATGTTGCAGATTTGTTTTTTCATTTGAACAATAAGTCAGACTATTCTGAGAAAGAGAAAGAAAAAAAGAAAGAGAGAGAGAGGCTGTATTTTGTGTTCCTCTCTAAGCTCAAGTGATGTCCAATTCAAGGTAAACAGCACCATCTGGGAGGCCGTAATTATGCTGCCATTTTACCGCACAGCCAGGAGGCAGCGTGCAGGCCCAGGTGTTCTCTGTGTATATCTATACTGTAAAACTCCCCAAATGTACACAACGAGTCTCTGCACACGTGCAAACATGGAAATGAGAGCAGGCATCCTGAATCCAAGCTCAGTTAGCTTAAATAGGGCCACAATTCAAAATATTTTGTGTTTAGTAGGCCTCGAACACGTTTTGAGTGGGAAAAGAACAGGTGTAAATAACGTTAATGGAAGCAGAGGTCCACGTACCTGCTTCTCTCTCAGGGTCCTGCCTCACTGTCATGCATCTTTGTTAATCGTATGAATGACACCTGTCCTTTTCCTACTATGACACGTTCAAATGTCTGCTGTAAATCTGTGAACCCTTTAGTGTAAAATATCTCATTACATTCACCTCAAACGATCTCCTGCTGGAGTGAAAACAGTGTCCATAGCACGTAATGCCAAATGTGCAGGATTTTGTAGATGCAACAATTACATCAGTGACTCATAGGTGTCCAAAATCTGATTTTTCTGCCCACTACTGGGTCTCTATTATCTAGTGAAAGAGTGAGTTTGGACCCAGCCTATTTTAAATTCTACTGGTGTTGAAATCATTAGTCATTCAATAGACTGAGAGAAAAATTAATCACCAAGCTATTTTCACAATGAAAATGTAAACGTAAATTGGGGAGAAATGTGAAAATTTGCTGTGTCGAGGTAGTCGTATGTAAGATTTTGCTGCTTTGTCTCCAGTATGTTATTGTTAATGTTACATTTTTAGGTTTTGAATTGTTGGTTGGACACAACAAGCTATTTTAAGATTCCATTTGACTTCTTTTGTGATGAGTATTTTTCAGGATTTTCTGACATTTTAACTACGATTCAGCGAATAGCTGCGAAACATACAAAATAAGAGCCACGCATGCAAACAGCCAACATCCAAAAATGTGTTTGACACACTCATGCTCGTGACCTTGTTACTTTATCCACCAAAATGTCAAACAATGTTTCACCCTGAGAGTCTGTGCCACCATATTAATGAATAATTTCTGCTTCAAAAACAATCGTGCTGCTCAGACACTCACCACGGGGCTCCGGTTAATATTACTTGCTGCACTTTTCTAATTTTGTCAGAGAGGGTGTTACAGTATTTTCCTCTCAGGCCATTCTAGCTCCTAGTTTTTCTGTTCTATTTCATCTAATATGGCAAAGGATGGTGGACAGGGACGTATTGCAGGGGATGCTGCTTTAGTGGGTGATGTACACAGGGCGTGCAGGCGGCAGCTAACAATCCCAAAGGTGATAGAGATATCCGATCGACAGGCTGATAATGAGACAGAGAGGGAGCGAGTGTGAGGAGGGTTCAGTGGGAACTCTTGTAAAACAGGATAAGGAGGCAGCTGTCCTCGCTTGACTTTTCATTCCTGAAAAAAATCAACATGGCAGCAGCTCATGTATTTTTAGATGCCCTTTTTACACAATGTTTTGGTCGCACACACTGCATGCAATGAATGATAAGATTTCAGGAGTGAAAGTGTCAATTGCTTTGCAGTGTCACGCCAATGTGTGATGATAGCAAAAACCTAAAGGCCCATAGAAACAGTGATAAGTAATGATGATGACTGCTTGGAGTAAAAGCTCAAGGGCCTTGTTTCATGGACAGTATTTTTGAATTTGTTTTCCTACTCACCGCAATACACTGTAACCAAGCAGATCCGACTGCAGTGCTGGGTTTCACTGTGGCTGTGTGGGTGTAAGTCTTTTGTTAAGAGTGAGAAGCAGAGAAAAGACACGTCGAGAAAGAGAGGAGGAGGTACAGTTTACTGCCACATCTCTGAGCATGTGTAAAAACAAACTGTACAGTATAAATACAGTTTATTTTCCACCAAGGTTAAATCTGGAAAACTCTCCCCTGAACCTCGGTAGCACTGGTTGTTTATTATGCAAAACCAGGCAGTAAAAGAGACAGAAGGAGGAAGCCCCAGCTGCAGAAATCTACTGGCAGTTTGCATTAGAGGGAGCATTGTCTCCGTAAAGCAGAAAGTGGATTCGTTCGTTCAAGTGGAAGCAGATATTTTTAGCGCTACAATAGTCAGCCAGCTGAGAAAGTTCCCCCCCTGGTTATGGTCTCAAAATTAAGTGAGGATAGTTAAATATTAACCTCCCAACCCTCGCCACCATGGCCCTTAGTACAGGCTCTGGCCTTTCAGACAACCAACAACCTTTTGGCTGACCTTCTCACTATGCAGATGTCCATTCAGCAGGCCGGGACACGTCTATGGACCTACGTTGAGATGTGAGCCTGAGATGACATGCTGTTGGTGCTCAATGTGCTCCCCTGCTGAGTGGTGGTGGTGGGGGATAAAACAGATTATGAAGGATTTTTGGAGAAAGTGTTGGATTTTTTGGCTTTATAGCATCAAACATTAGTTTGGCTTTGAAGTTTTGTGCTTACATTACTAAATAGACTCTCTGTCCTCCAGGACTACACCTTGACGATGTACTTCCAGCAAGCATGGCGGGACAAACGCCTGTCCTACTCTGAGATCGCCTACAACCTAACTCTGGATAACCGAGTGGCCGACCAGCTGTGGGTCCCCGACACTTACTTCCTCAACGACAAGAAGTCCTTCGTTCACGGCGTCACGGTCAAGAACAGGATGATCCGTCTTCACCCGGATGGGACGGTGCTTTATGGACTCAGGTAAACCTTTTACGGCTGCCCTTCTCATCGCATTGTTAATAAATGGTGCTTAATGCAGTAATGGGGTTTTATTAGGGGCATCATCACTGACTGAGCCTTTTTAATGAACTCTAATTTTGAATTGAAACTATTGCGGCTTTCAATTTTGTGTATTTTGGCAATTACTCTTATTGGAGACAGTAAAATGAATTGCTGAGTTCTGAGAACAGGGCAAGATCCTTAAAAAATGTTGAGCGTGCCAAGAAACATGAGTGGTCAGATGAACATACAGCAAACCTCCGAAATCTCTGCTAGAGAAAATGGAAGTGAAAGTGAAAAATTACTACCCACGGTGAAGAGTTTGACTTCTGAATTCAAACTCAACCAACTCTACTTACTATATTGAAACTGCACTTTTCAATGTGCAATGAAGGACTATTGTTAAAGGGCCACATGGTGCATCCTGAAATGATTAACAAGACTGAAAAGAAGACGACAAATCAAGGCCAGGCGACGCAGGTTTAAATGTATGGTACCTTTCAACAACAAAGCAATGTAAGGTGTATCACTCAGACAAAACAGGGAAATATAGAATAATAACAGGATCATAAAGGAGTCAAATAAAACTAAAAGCTGAAATTGATTACGAGAATGAAAATCACAGTGCATTGTACCTCCTCCACTAAAAAAGGGTTATTATAGAAAAAAAAAAAATGCATTTTCTCTTCTGACAGTATTCAAGAATTTCAATATTATTGTAAAAGATTATCTGATCTTTGAAAAAAATGTCCGTCTTTGGTCTAACTGGTCACAATTCAAAAGACACAAGGCCTGTGACTGTGTGGGGTCACGAGGAGGATTTGCTCGGGGACCAGTGATTCAGGTTACACTGACTGATGACTCGTTAACAACCCTTCTGTTTGCCTGACCACCCGTTTCCTTCCTCGTCTGACTTCGTCAAAGTAACTGTTAGAGAGAAGTTACTGAGACCTCACTAATAACACAGGTGCATGCAGGGTTATTAAAGCTGATGGCCAAAACTAGGAACATGAGGCCCAAGCTGTAAATAAGCAGAACTATCCTTCACCAGCTGTGTATAGGAGGAGCTATATGCCCTCATATTGAAGCCTTTCATATCCCCTGATGATCATCAATATCAATAATTGATTGGTTATGATCAATAATGAAGCAACGTGGTACAAACTGCCAAACTGAGTCGAATTGTGTACAATGGTTCAGCCCATCTACAAGACGTCTCTTTGTGGTGCTGGACTGTGATGCCTCTGAGGATGCTGTCATCAATAATTGATAGCTCATAATCAATAATGTAGCAGTTCAATACAAACACTGAATCTGTATTTGCACTGATGCTGCGCATTTGACTGCACAGGCTAACACAACCCGTCCATCACTGTGCTGCTGCCTCCTCTGATGTGTCACCAGTGTGTGTGTGTCTGTGTGTGTGTTTAAAAGCTGAGGTTATTGTTGCTAATTCAAGATGTTGCAGTATTTTAGTCATTCTCTCTCTAGACTGAGATGCCCTTCTTGCGCAAAGACTGCTTAAAAAATTTAAGTATCTGCACTGCACCAGATTATTCATCGCTACATTTTGTTTCAACAGTTGAGAAATGTAATTTATAACGCTCTGTCTCAATTATATAAAGCTAGCACATATTTTTGCACAACAGCCAAAAAGCGACGGAGGCTTGTAGAGTTGTAAAAGTGTTGTAAAATTTGAGGGTGTGCGTGCAGCAGAGAGATGTGGTTGTTACCTCTGATACGTTGTCCTTGTCAGTACTGGGTGCCTCCCGGCTCCTCCATTATTTGGTTCGTGGGTTTGGTCCAGGTTTTATTTGATGCTAGCAAGGCCAGACACAAGCTGCTGTCAGAGTCAGCCCGGCCAGATGCCTGTGCGCTCTGAGCACACTGACACATACCTGTAGAGACGGGCCGGCTGGTTGCAACAGCAGGGCTTTAGTGGATGTGGAAGAGATGGCTAACTGAGAGGTGACGCAGACACGTCAACAGAGAACCGGGACGTACGTGAACACGTCCTGTCAGAGTGTCTTAGTTTGTGTCTGGGATGTTATCTGCTGCGCTATGAATTCATTCTTGTCATTGTCATCATTAAAGGTCAGCAGTGGTGGAAGATTTATTTAGATCCGTGAGTTAAGTAAGGACAGCAGCCGTTAAAAGTCCTGTACTAAAAACAATAAAGTTCAAAATAAGCACCAAAATAAGCACTGCAAAGGTATACTAGCATATATAATTTAATAATCTTAAAGAGTTATTATTGACATGTAAGCAGCCTTTAATGGGGTATTTAGTCAAGGAGCTAATTTGAACTACCTTATGTACATTAGTTTAATTGCTAACAATGCATCACATTTTTTAAACTGACTGAATGTCTTGTAAGTAAAATATTATTCCCAAAAGTAACCAAAAAGGTAAAGTAATGACAGCTGTTAATCCATAAGATAAGATAAGATAAGATAAGATAAGATAAGATAAGATAAGATAAGATAAGATAAGATAAGATAAGATAAGATACAATAAGATAAGATAAGATAAGATAAGATAAGATAAGATAAGATAAGATAAGATAAGATAAGATAAGATAAGACTTTATTTATCCCACAGTGGGGAAAAAAAATTGGAAAAAAAGGTAAGTGACCCCACAAAACGGGGTGAAAACAGTGTCAGGTGCTATGACATACAGTGCTACATTATGATATGCTGGCGTTGACCAGTCTGACTGCTGTCGGGACAAACGACCTGCGGTAGCGCTCCTTCCTGCACTGAGGGTGCAGCAGTCTGCCGCTGAACGAGCTGCTTAAAGCTCCTACAGTCTCATGGAGGGGGTGAGAGGTGTTGTCCATGATCGATGTCAGCTTGGCTAACATCCTCCTCTCACCCACCTCCAGAGGACTGTCTAGGACAGAGCTCGCCCTTTTGACTAGTTTGTTCAGTCGTCTCCTGTCCCTCTCTGTGCCTGCGCAGCCCCAGCAGACCACTACATAAAAGATGGCAGACACCACCACAGTGTCGTAGAATGTCCTCAGCAGAGTCCTGCAGACTCCAAAGGACCTCAGTCTTCTCAGGAGATGGAGTCGACTTTGGCCCTTCTTGAATAGGGCATCTGTGACCAGTCCAGTTTATTGTTGAGGCGAACACCCAGGAATTTGTATGTGTCCACAATGTCAATATCTAATCCCTGGATGTTCACTGGTGTAGTTGGTGTTGCCTTCCTGCGGAAATTGATCACCATCTCCTTCGTTTTACTGGCGTTAATCCGGAGGTGATTGAGATCACTCCAGTGTACGAGGTCAGCGATGAGTCCCTGTACTCCAGAGCGTTCCCTTCTGATACGCGTCCAACGATGGCTGTATCATCAGAGAACGTCTGGATGTGGCAGCAGTCAGTGTTGTACCTGAAGTCTGACGTGTACAGGGAGAACAGGAAGGGGGAGAGCACCACATCAGACACACAGTTGTGAAGCCTCACATACTGCGGTCTGTTGGTGAGGTAGTCGACGGTCCATGCAGTCGGGCGGCCGTCGACTTGAACTCCCTCCAGCTCCCTGCAGCTTCCCCCCTAGCAGTGATGGCTGTATGGTGTTGGACGCACTGAAGAAGTCATAGAACATGACCCTCACAGTGCTGCCAGTGTTCTCCAGGTGAGAGAGGGATCTGTGCAGCAAGTAAATGACCGTTGCCTCCACACCAATGCTGCTCTATAAGCGAACTGCAGGGGGTCCAGCGTAGTGCTCACCGGGGGTCTGAGGTAGCATAGAATGATCCTCTCCATCGCCTTCGTCAGGTGGGAGGTTAAGGCTACAGGTCTGAAGTGGTTTGGCTCCTTGGGGTGTGCAGTCTTTGTGACTGTAACCACACAGGAGGTTTTCCAGAGGACCGGGACTCTCTCCAGGCTGAGGCTCAGGTTGAAAATGTGCAGAAGTACCTCACACAGCTGATCTACAAAGTCCCTGAGCAGCCTGGAGCTGATTGCATCCGGGCCTGTAGCCTTCCTCACCTGATCAGGTGGGAGGTGGCTCCTCTTGATCATGATGGGGGGAGGTGTATGACACCTGACTGAGAGTGGAGTGGAGGTGAAGGGTGTGAGGAGGGTGCTATATAGACTTCCATTCAACTTCTCTCATGAAATACAAAGTCAATACATTTTTTCTACAAGTCATTTTAGTGTCATTTGCTAAATTCACTCCTTGTGATCAGTTTTCCGGCAGTCCACCTGAAAATAATTCCATTCATAATCCGATATATAAGACGTGTTGTTTGGGGCATGTCTGTTTGATTGACAGGTCTGTTGTGCAGTCAGGTTTCCCCTATAGGTGGGCGGGCGGCCCATACTGTCCTCAAAGATTAAGATCCACTGCTCCCTGCTCCCCAGCTTGCCCAAATATGGCCAGTTCTGGCTCGGAAATAGCAAGATGGTGACAAACGCAATGCCAGACTTGTGGCTTCAAAATGGCAGTTCACAAACCATTGGGTGGTTGGTTGCCACTTGCTGCAGAAGAGCTTTCCCGGGTCTAAAATGTAACCTTGATGATGCCTTGGTGATGTCATTGGGTTACCTCAGCTTTGACTTGGAGACTTTACACTTTTACCATCAGAAAACACGCAGTTTCAAAACGAGATGTTACAGGGATGAAGAGCCTAACAGAAAGACGCTACTGAGTTGCATTGTGGGAAATGTAGGATCCCATTTTTATGGAGCTTAGCAGTTAAGATATCTCGGCCCGCTTTGACTGCAATTGTGATGAATTTTTAAAAATCTTTATCTGTATCTTTGGAGTTCCCAACTTTATGGAGGTGCTATATTTAATCACTGGATTACCCCCTTAATCCCTTGCAAGGATATGCTTTGCGGTGCATAGCTTGAATTTGATATGCCCTAAAAATGTCAATCAATCCAATAACTACTGCATATACAATGCAGTGACCCTCACATGTTCATTTATTCCAACTGAAACACTTTAAGCTTTTCAAAACTCAACCACTCAATCTGTCTCTTAACAATTTAAAAACACTTTGTGTAATAACTTAGAATTAAACTAAATTCTTCTGCATCATTTCATTAGTTTGTTGCCTTTGTTTAGATGTCTAGTAAACATGTCATGCTATTCAATATCATGTTGTCTTGCTATATTCCTGCATGATGAGCATCAAAAGTAAACATATCATTGGCCTCAGAGGTGAACATGGATTTGTGCTGAACTAACTGAAATTAGCTAACACTGTACCTGGGGAACAGCAGTAGATTAGACTGTTGTTCAGTTTGCAGGAGGCATTAGATGTGTGTGTGTGTGTGTGTGTGTGTGTGTGTGTGTGTGTGTGTGTGTGTGTGTGTGTGTGTGTGTGTGTGTGTGTGTGTGTGTGTGCGTGTGCGTGTGCGTGCGCACGTGCGCACAGGATCTGTGTCTACGGGTGGGTGTGTGTGAGTAGGCGAGTGCTATTTTTGGGGTGCATGTGGAGGAGGAAGGGTGAGGGTGTTGTTTACTCCTTATTCTCTGGATATACAGCGCATCCCAATCCTGCCAAATCCTGGTCTTCAATTACCAGGAGGAGCAGAAAATTACAACAGTGCTCCCAACTGTCACTTTGCAGCTCGGTTTGACTCTCGGGGAGAGGCAGTCTGATCTAATTACCCAGCCCCTGAAAAGGCTCAGCCAATAAGATACCACCCAGGCCGTGAGAAAAAAATAAAAAAACACACACACATAACAGGAAAACACAGACTCAAGTTAGCATTTCATTTTGGGCAGGAAGAGAGGAATAACCAGAGACATTCAGTGCATGACTCCTGATACATGTTGCTCCAAATTCACAGCGAGCAACGCAGAAATAAGACAGAGCCAAAGAAAGAGAAAGAGACGTGAAGGTCAGACTTCATTCAAAATGGAGAAATTATTAGGATCCCCCCACACCCCAACCCCACCCCCTCCCTCCTCTCTCTCTCTCTGTGAATATTGTAACTGCTTTTGTGAGAGGACATATCCTTGTGCTGTGGAGACTGACGTCGTCTTTTGTCAGGGTGAGGAGTGGTCCACTCTGCAGCTCAGTAGATGATGTTCTACGGCCAGGAGGAGAGAGCTGCCTTTTTTCCCCACTCTGTCAATACTGTCAATAAGATCACCTTCAAAGTTATCTATCGCTTTCTGAAGTTACTGATCAGGCAGGACGCTTTGTATGCTGCATGTGCCTTTATTTTGAAATGAAGAGCCCTCTCCTTTGACTGGGCATGCTTTGGCACACATAGGAGCCTTTCTGTTGTGACTGCAGACATTTTATTTTCAAATCTGGCAACAATGCCTTAGCAGGGAGAGACAATCCTGCGTGCATTTCTTCAGCTCAACATGAGCTCTCTATCCAAAATGGAGGAAACCTCTCCATCTTAATTTTAACTTCTAAAATAATGATTCTGCTCTCATGTCAGTCTGCACAGCATTTGCATTTGCAACCTGCAAAAATCTCCTTCTGCATTCGGTCTCTGCTGCGATGCTCCCTCGAAATTAGATTCTGTCTGGGAATTCGTGGTGGTTGTGTTATGTCCGTAAACAAGGTCATTTGGAATAAAGGTGCACAGGCTGCCTTAGGGGGGGTTCACACACACACACACACACACACACACACACACACACACACACACACACACACACACACACACACACACACACACACACACACACACACACACACACACACACACAGACTCAGACACACAGACAGAGAGAAGAGAGAAGAGAGAAGAGAGAGGGAGAACCCAGGCTGAGGGAACATGCACAAAAAAAACAAAAAACAGCCTTTTTTAGAACTTCATGTCCTATTAGCTCCGACGCAAAGCAAATGTAGCGTGTTTGAATCTGCGTGATCTGCTAGCACACGGCCTCTCCGCCGGCAGGTTGGGACGAGAGAGAGGGACTGGCCCTGATGGTGATGAAGAGCAAACAAGCCTCTGCTTCATGATCACTGCTGCCGCTGTTGCTGCTACTGCAAAGGTCCACGGCAGACTCTCGCTGCAGTGGAGATGACGAAGAGGAGGAGGAGGAGGAGAGGCAAAGACGGGGAGGGAATCCTGCAGAGAAACCCTCATCCGTTTCTCCTCCTCGCTCATTATTAGAATTTTACTAATTGTTAGCGTGGGTATCGGACATGCTCACTCGGCCACGGGATGCAGATGCAGCTCTTAATCAGCAATGCAGAGTCTCAGACAAAAAAAAAAGCTCCGAGACTTCTGCTGATGATGTAGGTGGGCTATAAATAGGCTGTTATTTTTACCCCTGCCATTTTGGCCTCATTTCTGCTTTTCCCCTGTGCTTCCTGTGCCACCATGATGATTTAGTGGTGGTGATGGTGATGATGGTGAGTGATGAGTGCCTGCCCGGTGAGCACAACATCCCAGTAAGTTGTGGCCATAAAAGGGATAAACTAGGACAGAAATGAGACTCCTGTGTTAATCCCCCAGTGCACCATGGCCCTGCTAACTGGCTCTTACATAAGAGCCCAGAGAAAAAGGAGGCAGAGCGAGAGTGAGACGGAGAGCCTGAGTGTGGGAGAAGAACACTGTGAGTCTCCACAACTCAAAAATGAAATCCCAAACTTGCCAGGCTAGGCCCAGGGGAGCTGCACGTCTTATGTCGAAATATTTCAAATAAACTTTTGCTGTTAATTATTAAAGACAAAGAACTCTTCAAGACATGTTTGTAGATTTGATGAAGTTAACAGAGGAAAGCTATTGTGATTTAGTTTTTGGTGCCACAGTATCCCTCAGCTCCACAGCACAGCAGTTTTGCTGAGCAGGAAGAAGATTTTAAACATTTCTAAAATGTGTGAACTGAAATCTTTTTTTTTACGAACTTGAAAGTGGACACCACTTTTCATAGAATTTTGTTTTCTTTTTTGAGCTGTGTGTGTGTATATGTATCTGTATTTATATCTATATATCTTTATAGATATATATATGTAAATATATAGATAGAATAATCTATATATCTTTATGTGACATATTGTCTGGATGTATTATTATGATTTTTGAAACAATTAGATCACGACCTTCCTGCTTTTTTGATGAAAAGAATCTCAACTCATTTTCCACAAAAATGATTTATATCATGATCAAATATATTTTAATCATGATATTTTTTTTATCAGTCCTGCATCACAGAATTACATATTCCATGATAAAGTATTTTATTATTATCTCCCCATTTAGTAAGCAATATTTGTGTATTTCTTCTAGTTTTTCTTTCTTAAATAATTTTCCTTTCCAATGAGATTATTTTGTACCCATTAGAAACCAATATATTTAAAACATTTTTGTAATTAATATCAATATTTTCTGTAATACAGAAAGACAGAATAAAACAATTTAGGACAATACTATAATACAAACATTGTATATTATCTCATTACAGTTGCACATTTCTTTCACTTGAATTAAGAAAATTAGACTCAGAATTCAACAGAATAAAATGAAAACATTACCTAATAAAATAAAAAATGTCTAGGCATAATGATGTCTACTGGTCGGTTCAGGTCTGAGTGCTCGCAGGGCACTTTCATTGAATAAATGGACAACTAAAGTAATAAATTGATGAAGTAACAGTAACCAGCTACGACAAAGGAAACCCGCGGTTACAACGAATGCTTCAACCTATACTGGGAATTGTCCCACAGGCTGCTATTATTAATAATGGTCGCATGACGCTATCATGTTTTATATCAATCAGTGTGTGTGTGTGTGTGTGTGTGTGTGTGTGTGTGTGTGTGTGTGTGTGTGTGTGTGTGTGTGTGTGTGTGTGTGTGTGTGTCTGTGTGTCTGTGTGTCTGTGGGTTTGGCTTACATGTCTGGGATGCTAGATTTAGTCCGTGTAGTTAAATTGTGTGTCCAGTGTCTCAGACAGCCTCAAGGGCTTGCCACGGCCGGGTGCCAGCCCGTCTCAGCTCTGGCCAACTTGTCATGTGTAACAGGAAGTGCGTTGCTCTGAGTGAACCTGTCGGACGCGGCTGGCCCACACTGGGCGGCTCTTTGTTGCAGGGTTGCGTGACCAGAGGTCGAACCCGGCTTTGTTTTTATCTCTTTATGTGATAAAAAATAAAACCAGTGGAGTCTCCCACTTCTATACCAAATGCAGTAATAATTTGAGACACTATGTATTAATCTTAATAGTATGCTGTTTTTAGAAGAAGTAAATGCACTTCATTGTTCAGTAAATGATGCAATACAGGCACAGAATGTGGAGGACATAGTAAAAGACAAAATATTTTTCCAAATGTTTACTCATGTCTTTTGAAGATTTTATGGAGGCGTCAGAGTCAGATATTATATAATAACTGATTGGCGAGTTCATTTTCTTCATGCTTTGCATTGTGGGACAACAATGTAAATGAACAGCACTCTTTAAGAAAAGAAAAATGTTTAGTATGCGTGTTCTCCTTTATAGTGTGCTGTACATGTAGTTTTGCAATGGGAACACAATACATACTCAAAACTCGCTTATAATTAGCTTGTATGGACTTTGGACACATGTAGCACAAGTGCTAAAAAAGCTATAAATGCTGCAAACCAGAAAGCTATTGCTTCTGTCACGTCACTGTTCAGGGCTCAGAGGATTCCTGGATGTCTGTTGGTAAACAAGAATCTACATGAATTCATTAATTTGTTTAACCTTTATTTATACAAATTGGTGAAATGAGAGGACAATAAAATAAAAAGCAAAAATGCAAAATTTACATGAACATCAAATCCTATCTAATTACAAAAACTGTAAGGATAAAATGAAAAAAGAGTAAATAGGGCATTCAATCAGCAGTGAACTGGACTAAAAGACTGAACCTATCCTTAAAGAAGAGAGAGGATTTTTTTTTTTTGTAGCATCATGTTTGTAGCCAGCACTTATAGTTGGGACCCAGTGGAGAAGTTATACCACAGCAGGAGGTTTATTTTGAGGCCCTCAAAACAGGAACTTAACTCGAAAAGGGCAGACAGAGCCGACCTACTGGTAAACTGTTTTTATCTACTTAATTTTTTCATCTCAATCTCTCGTCCAAATTACAAAAAGCTTCTTTTAGGGAGATTTTCTCAGATCCGGCAAACAGCATTTGATATGGAGTTCATATTGATGCACATATTTGATGCCATTTTCCATTTCGTCATATTACATTCGGAGGAATACTTCCACGTCAGGTGCTCCTTAGTTATAGAGGTTTGTCATCATCCTGCTGTGATGGGCACGTCGTACTTGGTGGTGAAGGTCAAATAAAATTAGCTGGGCTGCTCACGGCTGCCTCGACCAGTTCTGCCATGAATCCTGTATTTTTCATCCCTGTCTGTGTGTAGGATCACCACAACTGCAGCCTGCATGATGGACCTGCGCCGCTATCCTCTAGATGAGCAAAACTGCACCCTGGAGATCGAAAGCTGTAAGTACCGTTGTCCCTGACAACCAGCTCTCACACCCACACACAGACGTAGAATTAAACAGATCCCACGTACGCATGCAGCTCTGAAATCCAGTTAAAAACAGTCTGTCGGCCCACTGGCACCAAGGTAGAAGGTAAGGTGATAAGACTGGATGTAAAATGCTGAGAAAGGCTGATGAGATATCAAGAGATAAGCATCAAGAAGAGGAACATCACTAATGGCTCAGTGACTGATAACATCCAGCCTAATTAATTCAACTCCAACTGCAGTGGCTTCCCAAGGCGTGGAGGAGCCTGATTAGGTCCAGTGTTTCAGGGGTGTGCTGATAGCGGATGTTATGTGCTGCTTTCTCCCGAAACTGCCTCCATGTTTGTACATTACAAAGAGCTCATTTCACATGGAGTTTGTAATTGTACGTGATCCAGTGCTCTCGAGACGAGGGAGTGAGGGAGAGTGGAAGAACATGAGAGAGAAAGTCGAGGTCCTCTGCGTGTTTTATCTGGGTCCCTGGAGAAAAGGATTATGGGGTTGGGATGTGGTGTAGGGCTCAGTCTTTCCGGGTTTGATCACACTATTGCCAGCAGCGTTAAGCAGCACAAAAACAGTGCGGGTCAGAACCGCCCCTCACTGCTCCTCTCCCATTATGCTCGCCATCGCTCTCTCTTTCTGTTTCTCATCTCCTTTCTTTGCACAGTCTCATCCTCTTCTTCTTTTCTTTTTTTTCCCTCTCAGCCTTTCTATCTCTCTCTCCATCACTCAAGCGCTCTTTTTTTTTCCTCCTCTCTCAGGCAGCCCAATACAAAATATGCACACACACACACACACACACACACACACACACACACACACACACACACACACACACACACACACACACACACACACACACACACACACACACACACACACAGCTCCAGTTTTGATCACCAGGCAGTATCTGCTCTCATATGGATTAACTGGCAACGGTTTTAACGTTGGAATTGCTTCATGCCAGAGCATGCTATTTTATTCAGACTAATGAGCCCAGAGAACTCTCACTTCCCTTGATAAACTTGATGCATTTTTAACAGACACAGGTCTTAAAACCCCAGATCCCCCAATACATCAGCAGCTCAGGCCACTGGTCTCTCACGCTGGGCTGCACTGAGACATAAATCATTCCTACTGCTCTTAATACTAAAGATCTATCACACATGTACAAATACAAATACACATCGACACACTGTTTGCATACGTTACCTCTTATTGCACTGTCTCTCTTCATGGGCTCACATGACAGCCCAGGATGAGTACCCTGATGTAATACATTGACATCTTTCAGAAAAACCTACAGAGACAATTGTCTGAAACTAATGGAGCTACACACCCACCGACCAGTTATCTACAGGCCATAAACTGTTCCCTCACAACGCTTCTCATATCTAAACCAACAAACAAACAAACAAGAAATGCATTAAAAAAAAATGCCATGAGAAGAACAAATAATTTATACTACTAACAACTAGTGCTTCTGTAGCCTCAAACTAGTTTAGCCCTCTGGGCCAAAGAGCTCCTTTATTGTCCAAAATCTGCTAAAACACACCAGTGAGCCACACTGCTGCACCGGTTGATGTGTTCCTTCACGACCACGAACACACCTTGTAGTTTATTTTGAGTCAGTCCCACATGCTCTATCCTGCTGCACCAAGTGTGTTGCAAAAACTCAACAGACGTGGAAATCCCTCCTGTTTGTTGACCCTGAGCTACAGGGTCCAGCCTATTTTAAAACAAAAACTATACATTTAAGTGCACCATTACCTCAACTGTCAACGATGCAGGATTTACACCCTCAGACCAACATCAGAGATAGAAGCCCTACTTCACAGCAGGGAAAGCACAGGTATAAATAATAGAATGAATGATGGCTGTTCATTTCCTGAGCCCTGGTTTTGTGCATACAGGCTCATGCAGAAGGAAGCCATTGCTGATATTATTAGTAACACCTGTGCTTCTCCTACTCTGACAAATCAAAATGTCTGCTGTGAAAAAGGCCTGTGGGTGAAGCTGGCTGCCTGTCCGACCAATAACAACCCAACGTGAGCGCTCATGACTAACTTCACCTTGAATGTCAGCGCCATAGCAACAAAGAATTTTGTGTTAATTTTTAAAAATCAAAGCCTTGGAGTTTAATTATTCATCACATCTGAATAGGTCACTGCCTCTATTTTGAGTGTGAGGCAGACAAAGTAGAACTCGGAGCAGAGAGATGGCTGCTCCCTGTTTGCCTGTGACGCTGCTCTAGTCAGAGGCAGACAGCCTGCAACACAACAGCCCACTGAGTGCTCCTGCATTGGTTTCAATCAATGTGCAACAAACACTTGCACAAACATGGAAATGTTTTGAACATGAAAGTCACAAATACCAAATATTCATCATTCTTTTCTAGGCACTGAGTTTCTTCTTTGTCGCTGCAACACCTATAGTAGAGCTCCATTCATTTGCATGTTTGCAGTTATGTAGAAATTCATTTTCTACTTTACACTAATAAGCTTAAGGGAAGTTTTCAGGCTTTTTACTTGTAACTGTCTCACCACACACCTTTTTTCAGATTCTATTGCTTTTTCAAAGGACTGTGTTTTTCAGTAATGCCAGTGATTCTCAACAGCACACAAATATATCATAAACTAGTTTACTCCTTGCAGTTACAGTCTTTGTTTCAAGTTGGTGGAAATAGGTTATGAAAGCAAACCTGCTAGAGACAGCAATCCATCTCAGTGAATATTGTTTTATGAAAGTTACTTGTTTGTGTTGGCGATGTAGTCGAGAAAAAGAACAGAGACCTTTTTGATAACTCTTCTTTCTTGGACGCTCTAACATACAAAATTTTTGAATATTTTATATATTATAATTGATTAACTGGGGGATTTTAAATGTGTGCATGCTTTATGATCCCCAAGCTTTTTGGCTTGTGGACCTTCAAGTCAAATTGCAACCCCTCTTCAAAGTTTTAATTTCTAATTAAAGTAATTGAAAATTTGTCTAAGCCTGAAAACTATCCTTTTTCCCAAGAATATAGCTTAGATGTATTTCCTTCCCTTTTTTCAAAACTTCATCATCTTGTGACCCCTAAAATATAAACTGAATGGTGATTGCCGCTCTAGAAAATGGTGAGCATCACTTGTAGTGAATGGGCTAAAACAGACAGAACCCCTTACACTGCACTATGCTAGGACATAATAAAGATCATTAATGGGTAATGATCATGTTTCTCTGAGTGTCCGGGCTTTCTCCTCTACAGACGGATACACCACAGATGATATCGAGTTTTACTGGCGAGGTGGAGACGGCGCCGTGTCCGGGGTCGACAGAATAGAGCTGCCGCAGTTCTCTATTGTCGACTACAAACTCATCTCCAAGAATGTGGTCTTCTCGACAGGTACACACCACGACAGTCAGCGGGGTCCTTTGACTCTGTAGGAGCAGGGTTTTACCTTTAGAGGGTTTATTTTAGACATATACGGCAGCCTCCCCAGTGTCAAGGAAAACTTTGCTGTGGAAATTCTATTTCTATCCAACTTCCTCTCTCCCTGTGCCTCCTTCAGGTTCCTACCCCCGCCTGTCCCTCAGCTTCAAACTGAAGAGGAACATTGGCTACTTCATCCTGCAGACATACATGCCTTCCATCCTGATTACCATCCTCTCCTGGGTCTCCTTCTGGATCAACTACGATGCATCGGCTGCCAGAGTGGCCCTGGGTAGGATCGCCTCGCCTCTGCTCAGCAGTGACCCTGAGAAATAACCCAAAGCCAAATGATAACAGACCATGAAAAGAGCCATTTAACATACATTGAGCCTTTTACATTTCCACGTGCTTTCGTTCTGTGCATTATTGTGTCTGTAATGAGCCTGATGTTTTCACTCTTTATTTTTCCCACATTTAATTTTTTTCTCATTAGCTCTAAGCATGTGAGTGATAGCAGTGTGTGATAGGCTGCCTGGCTAAATGTCTGTTGTTCAGAGATGACTATATGCATGACTCATGCAGAGCAAGAAGCGCTGCCGCTCGACCTTGAAGCGTGCTGTCTTTCTCTCTGCCTGTCTGTCTATCGGAGCCTCTCACTGGCCGGAGATCCAAGTTTATCGGAGCCAGATCGCAGCTGAATTATAGCCGAGCGAAATCTGGCAACATTCGCTAAAACGCATCTTACAAATTGGAGTTAATGTTTTTAAACCAAAGTCAAACTAGCGCATTGGCAGCAGAAGCAATGGCTCTGAGCTTTATGTGTGTCATTCTTGTCACACACCATTTGTTTTATGAGGTGGGACACAAGCAGGTTGGAGCCCCAGACAGCTCGTTCGAAGGGTAACATGATTTAAAGATGTGCCTGCTCGCAGCGTCCTGAGAACGTGTAGGGAGCGAGTGCAGCCAATGAGAGATGAGGCTCCATGCTACAGTGCCACTGCTGGCTGCTGGGTTATTTATAAAACGTGTGAATCTGACCAAATGCAGATTGTGCAGGCAGATGACTAATGTATCAAACACAATGCGTGTATGTCAAAAAAACAGGTGAATCGTGCTGTGACTAATAGCAGATGTTTACAGTGGCAACGTGGTGCTTTTTATACGGCCTACAGTTTGTTCTGTGTCCGTTTGGAAACATGATTGGATGGAAATTATCAAATGATCTCATGAAACACACACAAGTTCAATCTCAGGAGGTTTTTAGGGATTTTTCTTTTCCGTTGGGGTCGCATTTTTTCAGGCCTGTCTGTTAAATATGTCACAATGTACATGTTAAACATGAATACTCACATATCCTTTGAAGATGAGCACCTGATCTCCGTTATGATGTGCAATTTCCGATTGGACAATTTCCAATGAAGCAAAGATTCCCTTGTTCACTCATTTTGGTACCACGGATAAAACAGACACTCAATAACGAACAGTATTTTTAAAATGCATGGCAAAGCATTGTAGGATCAACTGTGGAAAGTTCTGTACACCAGAACGGCACATAGATACGTTTACACACGAAGAATCTAGACCCTCAAATCAAATTTCAGACTCTGACTTTAGCACATTACATTGTGGATGGAGAAGGATTTCGGATTCGAGTTTACAGCCATGCTAGCGACTGTTTGAGGCTGCAGCCTCCTTACTCTGTTTAGGGTCCTCAGATCAGTGTGCTAATGTGCTCACAGTGATGACACTAACGTGCCAAATTTAATGTATTGATCATCTTAGTTTAGCACAATGCTAACCTGTAACAGAGCGCCATTACCCTTACTACAAAGTAGGTACAGCTACAGATGATGCGAGTGTCAATAGCTTTCCAGGAATTTGTTCATAAAGTTTTGGAGAAATTAAATGTTTGACCTGTTGCTGGAAATTATAAATTAATGAATCAGATAAAACAATATAATTCAACCTGAGGGGGAAATTAATGTTTGACCGAGATTTAATAGCAACCAAAATAGCTGACATGAGACATTTCACTCAAAATCACTGATGCATACTCGAGGAAAAGTCACAAGATCACCAACGTTCGGAGGATTCATCCTTCGAGGACCTGGAATGTATGAACAAAACTTCAGCTCAACCCCTTCTGATAGCGGTTGTGTTGTGGACAGATAGCTGTGCTGTTCACCTTGTTTGAAATCTGATCCAACTTCAAGTTAAACTGACAAACTTTTCTTTTGCAGTACAGGTGATGGTAAAAATGACTTGCAGCGTCTGAAGACTTTCTCTCTAAATTTGTGACTCCACTGACCTCCAGGAATCACCACGGTGCTGACCATGACCACCATCAACACCCACTTGCGAGAGACGCTCCCTAAGATCCCCTACGTGAAGGCTATTGACATGTACCTCATGGGCTGCTTTGTGTTTGTCTTCCTGGCCCTGCTGGAGTACGCCTTCGTCAACTACATCTTCTTCGGCCAGGGCCCCCAGCGGCAGAAGAAGGCGGCTGAGAAAGCAGCCACGGCTAATAATGAGAAGCTGAGACCCGACACCAACAAGGTACGTGTGCAGGGGAGCGTCCTCTGGAGGTATCTGTGCTGTCTGTTAATGTGTGTGTTTGTTTCTGTGGGAGCAAATGACTTCTTCTCCTCTCAAGGTCAATGTGATGCTGTGATCAATGCTTGATGTCCTTTACCAGCACTCTTTACTCCTGCTCTAGCTCTCCACTGCTCACTGGTGTAGCCTTGTGTATCAACTTTATTACTCAGACTAGGATCTGAAAGAGTGAATGCAGAAGCAATGACTGGCTTGTGCTTGATATCCATATTTCTGTGTCTCCCAAAGGGCAAGGCGCCTCGGAAAAATCACTGGCTGCGGTGCCAAAAGCCTTCTTTTTAAATTTTATTCAGCTGCTAAAGTTAGCAAGAACAACGACAACATAAAAAAATAAAACACCCTTTCCTTCTGAGTGTGGCAAGCTACGATTTCCCCTAAGTAACAGTGCTGATTTTGTATGCTTGCAGTGGCTGGTGGGAAATGTAGTTCAGAGAGATGATGCTCTGTATGCCAGAATGAAACAGAGGGAAATTGACGCATATGACTCGATGTGGGATCCCATCTTTGTGGACGATGCCGCATTAGGACTAGGCGAGCAAAGAAATAAGGTACTGGAGGTTTTGAAAGTCAAAACTAACAATGTCATCAATCTGAATCAATCCAGATCAGAGGAAAATGCTGTAGTTTCTGTGCATTTCTTTGATTTTTATAGATTTTTAAGGCAACCTTGATCATCACTCCCACCATTGTGTTTTTTCCCTCTCTTGGTTTGCTCTTCATGCATTTTCCTGACAAACATGGCTTAGCAGTTTGATTTCTGCAGGCATTAATTTAACCTTAACTTGGGCTGTACATTTGAATTAATGGGAAATGACAAAGAAAACATCAGTAGCTTCTCCTACAATGATCATTCAGATACAAATACTGTACAATCTCTACGGCAATTGATGTCTTAAAACTTAGTGAAGCAACTGAAAAAAATAATGAATCGTCAGATAAGAGAAAGAAATCATTTGCAGTTTGATGAACAGCACCAACTAAGTGGCTTTGCTTCAAAGTGAGTTACGCAAAAACAAGAAAATACATCAAGCTGACATTTACAGCAGGACGGGATTGGATTATAGGGATGTTTTTCCTCAGAAGTCAGGCTATGGATGAAGAAATGTTGATCCGAATTCACTTCCCACAACGTCTTTCCTGACCTGCCCCGAACCTTTTAGCCTCTCCTCCATCTTTGCAAAGTCCTTACTATTTCTCTCAACCTTCTCCTGTCACATTTTGTTTTCCTTTGCTTTCTCTTTTTTCTTTATTTTCTTTTTTTAATTCAGTTTGTCTTGTGAATCGACAGAATTTTAACCACACTCTGGTTGAAATTCTGAGATGACAATAAAGATTTCTCCATGAGAGTTAGTTTGTGGAGTGCGTTGTGCTCTTCCAGGAATGTTATCTCATAGTCTTGTGGTTGTATTATCATTCAGATATTGATTGACAGATGATCAATGATTTATTTAGTGTTTTTTCAAGTGCTTAAGATTTTTTCCTCAATGTAAGTAATACAAGTTTTGACTCATTTACATTACCCATTCTAGCACCTCATCAATATTTTTACACAGTAAATTACTTAATTATCATTACAGCTACACTTGTTTTGAATTATAATCTTGTTAGACTCAGTTTAAACACCCTTAGATTTCCCCTTGGCAGTAACTTCTCATGGCTCCACCTGTTTTTGCGCCTTCACACAGATGACCCCCGACGACAACATCCTGTTCAGCACCCTGGAGATGAAGAACGAGATGGGTGGTGCCGGGGATCTGTCCCGGAGCCTGGGAGCACCCGGAGACCCCCGCAACACCATGCTGGCCTATGATAGCTCAACACTGCAGTATCGCAGGGCAGCCATGGCCCGCCAGAACTATGGCCACAGCGCCTTGGAGCGCCACGCCCAGAAGAAGTCACGCCTACGGAGACGGGCCTCCCAGCTCAAGGTGAACATCCCAGACCTGTCCGACGTGAACTCTATTGATAAGTGGTCAAGGATGATCTTCCCCACTGTCTTCTCCTTCTTCAACGTGGTCTACTGGCTCTACTACGTCCATTAAACCCGGCGGAGTCCGACCGCCAGCTCGTGGCAGGCATGTAAAGAAGGGGGTTGGGGAGGGAGGGGAAGATGAAAGAAATCAAGAAAGAAAGATGACGTGAGAGAGAGAGAATGAGAGGTGAACAGTGCACCGACTTTTTTTTAGCTGGTTGGTTTTAGAGAATGCAAAGACTTTTAGATGGACTGCAGCAGCACCCAACACTTCAGTCAGCAGTGACTCTTTTAGGATTTGGGAAACACCTTAAAACGACTGACAAGCACTCGAAAAAAAGAGGAGCGAGTTTGAAAAAGACAGAAATGGTGCCTGTTCCAGAATTTCAATATATCACTAATATTTGTCATTCGTAGCTTACTCTCTGTGGATCAAATATTTATGCTTGTGTTTGCATATACTTTAAGGATTTCTTTTGTTTAGTATCTATTTACTTCGTAGCCGAGCTGTCTGCATCCAGGAAAGCTTTATAAATGATTTTAAAGGAGTCATCCTTGATAGTCTATTTTCCTATAATTACTGTATATCAAAAACATCCTTTAAAAGCATGCTTATGTTTGATTTCATTTGCATCTCAGTCATGATGATGATGATGGAGCGCAAAGCATTTTAGTTGTACTAGTTGAGGTTATTCTGTCAGTTGAAGTTTGCAGCTTTGGCGTGGCGCGGCCCACCTGGGTGGATGGTTTGAGCATCGCTGGATGACAACAGGTGGACAGCAGGGGGCGCTCTCCTCTCTGCACGTCCTATGTGGGGCTTTACTTGTACCAAGGCTGAACAGAAAAAACAGCTTCCTCAGTTGTTAAAAGTCCTACATGATCTGGTGAAAGAGCAGAACTGTGGACGCTGACGCTTTGGCCAAGTTTATGTTTTGCTTTCGCTGTGCTGACTAAAGTCCATTTCACCACGTGTATTTTCCTTTCTTTTTTTTATTTATTTGTTTGAAGAGAACATTCGACTCCGTACTTTCTGCCATCGTGCGAGGAGCTTCAGAGGCGGAGAATGGCTTTAACACGACCTGAGCTGGTGTAAGAACTTTTCTGATGAGCTGAGTTTCATTGCAACCAGAGTTGCTGCATAAATATGGCAATCCACAATCATCCTTATCAGTAGAATTGAATGATAGAAGTATGATGCGTTCCATTGTGATTAGGTTTCTGTTTTGAAAAACTGTAGATAAAACATAAATCATGTTTAAAGAAAAAGAGATGATTCATTTTTATAAATCAATACTCACATTATTGTGTAAATATTATGCATTTATTCTATTTAAATGGGTCTTTGTTGTTGTTTTTGCAGTTGAATTACAGATCAAATGTTCCATTCAGTCAAAAAAAGAAATGAGCAATTCAAGTGAGGAAAAAAGAAAAACACAATTCACAACTTTGCTGACTCTGTACTTTTGGGACTTTTCTCTCTTTTCTTTCTTTTTAATGGACTCTAAAAGCATCTACTTGCTGAAACTAAAGCACTTCCAGACACCAGTGACTTTTGGGTCAATGTTTTGCTCTCCAGAAATGACTTAACAAGGACCCCACTATCCAGGCATTGAAGTCAGGCATATTTTGTACAAAGTTTCTGTAAATTCCAATTGTAATATTTCATAATGACTGTAAATATCTTGTGTAATGATTGTCAGCAATTATGAAGATGTATCTAAATTCAATTAAAACTCAATTCAGTCTATCACTTCAATAACAGAGTACATGGGTGGCAGTTTTATGTGTCCTGTGTGGAAGCGAGGATGATTGCTGACTGTCAGGCTCATGGCTGATTGAGTGTCTGAAAGAACTAATGAACAACTAAACCCGACACAGGGAATGAGTAGGCAAGCGAGAGGAGCAAATGTAGGGGTGAAGAGAGAGATGAGCGCTGCAGCTGGGGACTATTGGCTGCATAATGGATGGAGAGGCAGAGGAGTTGGAGCAAGAGGTGGTGGTCTGGGCTGACTGTGATGGGCTTGGCCGGGGTTTGAGCAGGGCCGAGCTCGACCCCGGCCTCAGGGGACATTAACGCAGAGAGCCATAGATATGGAGGCACTCTGCGGACTCAACTGTGGCCCTCTGGCTGCAGGGGCCAAAGCGCCTACTACAAAAAAAAAAAAAAAAGACAGGAAGAGAAAGAAAACAAAGGCCAAGAAAGAGAGTGATCCATCCATGCATGTCTCAACCTCTATCTGCATCCTCCCTTCACTCAGCAAACCGACTGCACTCTGCGCTGCGCTCACTTCTTGACCTGACCACTTAAACGGATGCTAGTGAATATTTGATGGTGTAAAACACTGAATATTTCATTTTTAAAAAGCGATTTTGTTCTAGCAGGGACTAATGTGCAGCTAATGTTTGACTTTGAACTTAGAGGACCAGATAACACAATGAGATACCAACTGAGGAAATACCCGTTGAACATTATGAATTAGAAATAAAGGATATAAGCAGGAAATTTGGGTTTTGACTTTGTTATATGGCCCAAATACAAAAAAAACCTTGAATATACAGAAGGAGGCTTTTGTCATTAAGCTCAGGAAAATGGAGGACAGATGAACACGTAACAGAGACAGACTGCTCGTGTTTTATAGCTGGAGAGATCCAATCATGCTAGGACTGTGCCTGTGTGTACATATGTTAGTGTGATGCTGAGAGTAAAAACTACGTGCAAAAAAAAAGGGGGAAATTGGTGTAAAAAGTGATGTAATGTGACGTGTAACCTTGTTCCAGGTTCCTCCATGCAGTGGTAAAAATCAGCTCGACACCACTGTTTCACCTCAGTGTAACAGATGTATCAATTCACGACAGTAGACAGATGGTTTGTGCTAAATTGGCCCTTTTTCTCTGTCTTTCTCTCTCTTTCTTTTTCTCTTTTTCTCTTTCTCTCTCTCTCTCTTTCTCTTTTCAAAAAGGGCATTAGTGCTGACATGTAAGAAGGAGGGTGAGAGAGAGACAGATGCTTTCTACTTTGTAGTGTTTCCATGTCACTGGCGTAATTAGCAATGCACTGACTTCTGAATCATGTGGATGCGTGTGTTAGAGTTCCAAGAGTGTGTTTTGTGTGTGTGTGTGTGTGTGTGTGTGTGTGTGTGTGTGTGTGTGTGTGTGTGTGTGTGTGTGTGTGTGTGTGTGTGTGTGTGTGTGTGTGTGTGTGTGTGTGTGTGTGTGTGTGTGTGTGTGTGTGTGTGTGTGTGTGTGTGTGTGTGTGTGTGTGTGTGTGTGTGTGTGTGTGTGTGTGTGTGTGTGTGTGTGTGTGTGTGTGTGTGTGTGTGTGTGTGTGTGTGTGTGTGTGTGTGTGTGTGTGTGTGTGTGTGTGTGTGTGTGTGTGTGTGTGTGTGTGTGTGTGTGTGTGTGTGTGTGTGTGGACTCACAGCTGCTCCACTGTGAAGTCGAGGTGCCAACCGAGCCAAACCCAGCCAGAGCTGACTGGGACGGGTGAACAGGTTGAGTCTGCCACAGTCTCATCACGCCACTCCCCTGCTATGCACATATTTGATGGAAAAACACACCGAGCGGCGCAGGAGAGATGAACCCCGTCCAGTCATCTGTTCACACACCAAACAGGACATGACTTTTGATTGGTAATGAATCCCCTTGAAGGTCATGCATGTTCTCCTTAAAAGCGGAAGATAAAAATCCTTCCCTCTCTGTGTGCTGTGTATTAAATCCCAACCAGGTACATATATTCACACACAATACATGACTGAATCAATGCAAATCAGGCATCTTTAAACAGGTTTGGCAGCCTGCTCTAGATAAGGCAACATATGTCAACATGAGGAAGTGGAAAGCATCCTACATGCATGCCATCTGTGCAAGAAGCTGCTTTGTTGTAGTCCACCATACAGAAGAGTTTCACGCGCATGCACTTAAACAGATTCCTTCACCCAGTTCTGCACGATCAACGGGCAAATCTGAACATTTTACAAGCATCTGTCCTCCTCAAGTGGTGAAAAGAAAGTCTTCTCAAGTCTACCTGTCAAGCCTGTGCAGCTGACGTCTGACCTTTCAACAACAGAAGTGACCATTTCTTGCATGCACCAATAAAGAGCCTCACTATCGGTTATTTTCAGACAACAGAGCAAGTGTCTTTAAACATCGTGGCCTGTGTTCTCCATCTATATCCTCCTGCGTTCGCTATGTACCCAGTGTTGTGTTCATGCAGACTCTACATGTATGTTTGCCCTGGGCAGTCTGCTCAGTGTTGCGTTGTCAGTTCAAATTTCCTTCTGACCCACTGCACCAATTTTCTGCTCTGCAAATATTAGATTGTCAGCTCATTTTTGGGCTTTGTCTTGTCTTTGTCTTTGCCAACGTTTTTAGTGTACATGTGTGTTAATTTGTTAGATTTAAAACATTAAAGCATGTAAACTGTTAATGACAGCACAGGCTACTTAACTATGCAGGTATCACTGACTTGCAGAGTGAAGGACTATTTCAGAGAGTTTGAAACACGTTACTGGTTCAGTGATTCTGCTGAAGTAAGATTATTGGCAGCTAAATTAAAATCAGCTGAGTCACTGGAGCGCTCACAGCTACATTTCTGGGTGTAATTAGTTTCCTCTAAAAGCGCCAGTGCGAGGAATGCAAACACACCTGTCAATGCAAGGGGTGGACTCAGAAGAGGACTAGGTGTGCTGCTGCAGGTTTTGACACCGGCCTCACACCCTCACAGAAGGAGAGAAAGGAGCCAGGTAGGAGTCTCTTTAAAGAAGCTGTGAGTTTTTCAGAGGATGGGAAGGAAACCTTGTTAAGACAGGCAAAAGGAAAAAAGCAGACGGGCAGCCATGATGTGGAGAAGCCCTCTGGCCCTGGTGAGGGATGCTCTGCGAGGTCAAAGGGAACGGGAGAAGGACCTTCGCAACTTGGTGCCCAATCTGCCTCACGAGGGACTGGAGAAGGGGAAGCAACCCAACCGCTTCTTCCCCTCAAATGCCATCAAAACCACCAAATACACCCTCCTCTTCTTCATCCCCATGAACCTTTTTGAGCAGTTTCACCGCCTGGCCAACATCTACTTTGTGGGCCTGGCGATTCTGAACTTCATCCCTGTGGTGAATGCCTTCCAGCCCAAAGTGGCTCTGATCCCCATCTGTGTCATCCTGTCTCTGACGGCTCTGAAGGACGCATGGGAGGACTTCAGGAGGTACCAGTTAGACAGGAAGCTCAACAGCACACCGTGCTTTATCTACCGCAGGTAACTAGAAGACATTTATGTCGTGAATACAGATACAGTGTGTTGTGCTGTTTATGCATGATGTGGCAAACTCTCCTGAGTACCGGCCCCTCCACATCTGTGTTTGTGATTCTTATCTTCCTGCTGTGTGTTTGTGTAGATCTGTGCAATGGTGTGTGTGTGTGTGTGTGTGTGTGTGTGTGTGTGTGTGTGTGTGTGTGTGTGTGTGTGTGTGTGTGTGTGTGTGTGTGTGTGTGTGTGTGTGTGTGTGTGTGTGTGTGTGTGTGTGTGTGTTTTACCTCCTCTGCGTTTCAGCACCCCGTGGGAATTTTTTACTTAGAAATAGAAAATGTGTGGGAGATTATTCCTCTTTTGAAGAGCCTCACAACAATATCTCTCACCATCACATTGTGCACATTTGATGAAATCCTCATCTAGGCATTGCGTCAGCAGAGACAGTAGGCTAAGGTTACCAGTTATCTGTTTTTAAATTACTGGTGATCAAACGAATAATTCACAAAGGAGGATAAACACCGTCGGTTTTGACCCTGTTACCGCTGTGATTTTAGGAGTACAGTGGGACAGAGGAGGAGGAGGGTGTGTGGGTTCACTGGTGTGAGACTAGAGACACTGATGAGTCCTCAACCTCTGGAAGGGTTTATCATTAACCAGCAGCTGCTTGCTTTCAAACATCCGAAGCAGCGTCAGCAGAGGTGTTGGTGATGAGATGATGACATCTGCGTGTGATATGTATGAGTGTGTGTTTGTATTTCTGTGTGTGTGTGTGTGTGTGTGTGTGTGTGTGTGTGTGTGTGTGTGTGTGTGTGTGTGTGTGTGTGTGTGTGTGTGTGTGTGTGTGTGTGTGTGTGTGTGTGTGTGTGTGTGTGTGTATTTATAGAGTCCAGGTGGACTCTGGACACAGCATTTCAAACACTTTAGAGGACACGTTGGTCCCTCTGGGCCTATCAGCAGACACTAGTCCCCTCTGCCCTGCACAATCACAAACACAGCAGTTAAGCCATGGAGAGCAGCTTCTTGGGGGTCTCTCATGGCTTCTCTGGGTGAGGATGCTGAAGCTTCGTTTTGGGTTTGTAAAGATTAGTACAGAATCGATTGGCTGGGGTTTCTTTGAAGTTTACAAATGTTTCCCGAAAAAGCTCAAGAATAAATTTTAGGCTTCCACACACTTTCTCTTTTACACCATCTAGGTAAAGTTTCTCTATCTGACGGCAACAGGGCAACCAGTTTCAACACACATGGAGAAAGAGGGCTGTTAAATATGTAAATATAAAGGACCACAGTCAGATGAGAGGGATTTGACTGGAATTCATCACACGCTCATTTTGTTATCACAACAGAGGTGTGATGTGTCTGTGATTGAGCCGTATCTTCTCGGTCATCATATCTATCTTGTCTCTGCATCAAACACTTATCAATCCACCAAACGTGCCAAACATGAAACACGTCGGCTGTAAATTGTCTTAGGAAGTTGTGCTCTTCTGTTATTGTCTGCTCACTTTTAAACTCGGCAACACACCTCACGTGCGCTTCCACAGGTTATATTATTGACCTATGTAAGCGTGGCTCATATGACATCTATTATCATTTAAACACATTATCTATCTAAAGTGTCGTTTTATCTATATAGAGCTTCTGGAAACTACATAATACGAGGCTACACGTCCGAGACACACCAGATATCCAAATTCACAACACCATCAAAAGATTATTTTTTTGGTAAAGATTAAAACTCTGTAAACTTCTTGAGTTTGATGGTTGTGTGAGTCTTAAAGCAAACATTTGACTTTTTTTTTTAAATTTTATTTGTTTAAATGACTGCAACTTGCCTGGTTCTGTCCGAATGTCAAACTTTACTCAGCGGAACATCCAAAGATCAGCGAGTGTAAAGTTGTTTTTTTTCCGTACATAACCCAAAATGTAACAGTGACAGTCTGCCATTTTATGAGTAGGTTATTCACTGGACTATAATTGATTTATCAAGCAATAGGTGGATCTTGTCAGTAAGTAAAGTAAATAAGCACTTTTATTTCTCGAAAAGTTGGACTTTTTTTTAAAGGCGTGATTAAAGGAGCAGCTCAATTTGGGACCTGCGGGCTGTGTTTGGCTCTCACCGTCTTTGTTTTTGCCCACCACCAGATTTGACAAGCTCGAGCTAATGGATCTTATTCTTAAGTCTGTAAAATCGTAACTGTAAGTACAGTGAACTGTAAACTTTGGGCGGCTAAAAAGTTCATAAAATGAGTTTTACATGAATGTACAGCAGAGTGCTGTTAAGCTTCTCTATTAAATTACATTGGCCTATGTCTTATGTATAAGGAATAATGGTATTAGTCTCTCCTGCTGATGCTCATGTGCTGTTAGTGTGTCCGATGTCACTGCCTTTGGGCTGCCGGTCAAGATGAGAGGTCAAGGCAGTAACACACTTAGAACAGAAAAATTAAGAAAAGACTGTCAGGACGACAAAATGATACAATTACTATTATGCAGATTAAAGAGTAGTGTTTTAATTTTATTTCAAATTCAGAATGTTAATTATCAGTAAAATAAATAAAATTCTAATGAACTTTAATTTCACTTAACAAACATACATTTTTGGCCCTTAATAGGAAAGAATTCAGGCACCTCTGGTGGTGAAAACTTCATAATGTTTGGAATATACGTAAAGTGCAACACCACACTTTTGAGAAATGGACCTCCCAATGGCCCGACGTACAGAGAGAACGTTCATCTGTTGAAGCTTTTCAGACATGAAAAAGAATCGTTGTGCAACGTAGCAAGTGTTATCTAAACAGAGCAAACTAAAAATACAAAAACTGTCCCTCCCTGGCTTTGTTTTGGCCGAGGTGTGGTTTTGTGCAGCAGCTCCTCAAACAGTTCCTACAAGCAGGGCAGCATACCTGCAGCTCTCTGTCACTGGTGGTCATGCAGCCTGATGTGCAGGTTGAAACCATTCGGCTGTCCAGGAAGCTTCAAACCCTGGCAGTTCATAATGTGCAGCGCTGTGTCTTTCTCTAAACACCTTCCTCTAAAAGTTTCCACATTCTAAAAGACACCAAACACACCTGGGCCGCTCTCCAAAAACGACAGCATCGATTTTTGTGTTGTTTATTCCCCAATTTAAGCAGGTGCTCAGATTTTTTTTTCATTCATTGCAACTGAATCAATATTTCATTTCATTGCATAAACTCAGACAAAGTATGGCCATGATGCCATAATTGTGACTAAAATCAATACAAAAGCCGGCCGGGGATTTGTGTGTCTTTAGAAAATAATCTGTAATGATGGTCGGTGTCTAACATGTCTGATTTTAGGAAGGAGAAGCAGTTCACGGAGAGATGCTGGAAGGACGTCAGAGTGGGAGACTTTGTGAAGGTGGTTTGCAACGAGGTCGTCCCTGCGGACCTCCTTCTCCTTCATACATCAGACCCCAATGGTGTGTGTCACATAGAGATGGCCAACCTGGACGGAGAGACCAACCTGAAGCAGAGGACGGTTGTGTCCGGATTCTCGGTGAGGGACGCGGTGAAATCTTCCTCATACACTTCAACAGGATAAATGTGACTTGTTACTTCTGGTAACTGCAAGTCATTATGAGATGTTAGAGTGGGTGATGACAAGCAGAGAAGCATACCTGTTGGATTAAATACCATTAAAGCACAGGTGTGGACTGCACCTATCTCCCTGAGTGCAGAAATCATTGTATCATTCATGAAGTCCAGGTTAAGTTGCACTGATGGAGTTTCCGTCCATACTATGATGACTTTATGTCATTTCTTGTTTCCCAGAATCCTAAATTTGAACCTGAAAGCTGCAACATTATCGTCGTGTGTGAAAGGCCCAACAACAACCTGAATCATTTCAAGTGTTACGTGTGAGTATCAGATGCACAAATCACATGGATTCCCCGAACAGTTTGTCTGAGCCTTTCAGAGAAGCCAAGCAAAACTAATTCCAGCCCACTTGCTGGACTTTCTGATGCTACCAGAGGCATTATAGAGGCTGTAATAGACTATAATCGATTTTCTCAGGCACCATGAGCTCTTACAGATGGCCTGCCCATGCTGTCCAGCTATGGCCATAAAGCAAGAGAATTGCTAATGGGGAATATATAAGCAGTAATGAATATCAAACAAGACCTGACAGTACAAAGGAGGTTTCTCACTTTCTCTTGCTGCAGAGAGAAACCTGATGGGGAGAAGGTGGGCGCTGGGATCGAGAGTCTGCTGCTGCGAGGCTGCACAGTCAGAAACACGGGCCATGCTGTTGGCTTTGTGGTGTATGCAGGTATATCCTCCATTTTCTCAGCTGTTTCACTGCTTTAACCGGGAACATTTCATGTTTATTTCTGTTAGCCAGAATTTTTTAAATACTGATGTCATGACACACATTTTTGACTGCACCAAACAAACTCTATAAAAATTCATATTTAGAGTCTTTGAAATCAAAAAATTTCCCATTTTCTGTACATTTATTCACAGAACTTTTCAGTTGTAGTTTTTCCCTGCATCATGGTTTCCTGCCAGGTACATAACTATGGAGAATTTAATATTGTCTATTTATTTATCTTTACCAAACATTTACCTACAAATTGTACAGCCATGCTACTTGCTGTGTGAGGCTGTACTTAGACACAGCAGTGCTTTGAGCTAGATGCTAATGTCACAATGACATCATGACAAACATGATGATGTTTAATGGGTATAATGTTAATCACCCAGCTGTTCTCCATCCTAGTTTAGCATGTTAGTATTTACAAAACACAGTGCAACAGAGGCTGATGAAAATATCATCAGTCATGTCAAACCTTTGACATAAAATGCAGTTTTTCGTGTCCATCAAGTCATTTTTTAGATATAATACGTGGAAAAGAGGCCTAAAGTGTCACATTCAGTTGTAAAAACTTGGATAATTAATAAGTCATTTTCCTTTTGGGTCCAGTCCGTGTCTGTACTACCCCATCGTAACACAAACTTTATGACCCTTTTTTTACCTTGCATTAAAATGACCCAGAATCAGCACGTTTTAAGATATGATATCGTTTTCCTTTGTTGTTCACTGCCCATATGGAGTGTCTGAATCAACACCTTCTCCTCCACCTCAAGGCCACGAAACCAAGTCCATGCTCAACCACAACGGCCCAAGATACAAGCGCAGCAAACTAGAGCGGAAGCTGAACATAGACGTCATCTTCTGCGTCATTCTCCTCTTCTCCATGTGTCTCGTCGGAGCACTGGGTCAGTAATGAATTATATCACTCCATAAAATCACTACACAGACGGGTTCATGATTAATGCATTTGCATTTACGAGGCGACATTACATTCGCAATAAAAGAAGACTCACTATGGCCATGGGCACAAACACGTACCAAAAGTAGAGGGAGGAGACAGGGAAAGGTGTGGTGCCAAAAATAGCTTTCCTCCCTGCTCAACAGTCAGTGTGATTAATCCCGCTGTCCTCATACATACAGGTCACTTCTTCTGGCTGCAGGCGCTGCCCGGTGTGCCCCCTTACCTGGTCCCCGACAGCACCGGGCACCTGGACAGTCCCAGTCTGTCCGCCTTCAACATGTTCTTCACCATGATCATCCTGCTGCAGGTGGAGCAGCTTGAGAGTATTTATAAGATGTTTGGAGAGTGTTTTCATGCACTTTGAAGCTATTAAATTAATCTTCTCTTGTCCTCTTGTCTCCTTTACTTCCCTCTCCTTTTCTGTCTGGGTTACCTTTCACGTTTTCCCTCTTCTCTCTCTCTTCATTCTGTTTTTATCACCATCTGTACTGAACTCTTCTTTAAATTTCCATTCACCTCTGTAATCTCCTGTAATTACATCATTTTATTTCTTTTCTCTTTTGTGTTTAACTGCTTTCTTCTCTCTTGTTTATACCCCTTTCTCTTTATCTCACCTTCCTTCTCCTCTCCTTTCTCACTTCTCGCCTGTTATCACAATAAGTCTGTATTTCCTCCTTTCTTTAATAAGTCTCTCTTCTTTTTAATTCTTCACTCCTTTTCTTTCCCTTCCCTTCTTTCCTCTGTTTTTCTCCCGTCGCGTTTCTTTTCCTTTCCTCTCTTTTCCAGATCCTGATCCCTATCTCTCTCTACTTGTCCATTGAGTTGGTCAAGATTGGTCAGATCTTCTTCATCACCAGTGACATCGATCTGTACGATGAGGAGACAGACAGCCGCGTGCAGTGCAAAGCTCTGAACATCACAGAGGACCTGGGTCAGATTGAATACATCTTCTCAGACAAGACGGGAACCCTCACTGAGAACAAAATGGTGTTTCGACGATGTTCCATCATGGGTACTGAGTATCCCCATAAAGAAAACGGTAAACGTCCACAATGAGACATTTTATAAGTTACAACCAAAACAAGCAACTGCAACACCTTTCAATGCTTTTGATAGTTGTCCCTCAGAAATTACTTTTCCATATAGAATGAGTGAACAAGGAATCAGAAACAAACTGATAATAAATAGATACTCATTGCTTAATCATTAGTTACACTTTTTTGTGCAGTAAAGTGACATCATACTGACTACTTATTGATCAGACTCTTATTACTTAACGACCATTACGTCCCATTTTTGTGCCCCCTTAAGTAAAGTGTTGAATTAATAGTCTTGAAGTAATACACAGTATTTACTTAAGACTCAGCTGCATTACTAGAGTAGCTCCACGGATAATAATGTGAGTCCATTTTACAGTTTATCACGTCAATGTCAATATTTACATATTAAAACTTGATGTTCACGGGGCACATGTCACATAAATCCTTCTACTGTGCGTGACATAAAATGTTTGTTTTTCTTTTCTCTTTTATTATAAAAATGATACAAAAACCAATAATCAAAACATACTTCAATATAATACAGTGCCTAGCACAAATGCAATAACATGCTATACAGGATGACAGTGTCTCAAAGGAAATACACAAGAATCCAAAATCAAAGAAGTGAAAATAAACAAAGCTCCAAAAACAAGTGAAAAGTCACACACAAACGAAAACAATTAAAGAGACTTTGAAAGAAACTTAAACATGATGAACGCCTTTTGGAATACAAAGAAACATAAAATGTTCAGGGGTATGTTTATTTATCACTACATACAGGTCAAATCTTCTAATCTGTCCACCGGTTTCATTTACTGTGCTGTTCCAGTCTCATGGAGCCATAACATATTGTGTAGTACGTTTTCATTCTGAGCTGTTTGCTTGGCATTCACTTCCTGGTTGTTTCTGCGTGCTTGATCTGCATTTGTGTCTCTGTCTCGCAAGTGTGTGCAACCCAATTTAAAAAAATTTAAAATAGATACACTTTCATCAGACAGAAAACATGTTGACACATGAAGGAGTGAAGAAGAAAAACAAAGTAGATACTTCTCAATACATTTTATCATCTGTTTCACCTGCACAGTGCTGAGAGAAACATACATATTTGATTACACATTTTAGCTGCCTATAGCTGCAGTCTGATTTGCGATATTGTCTTATTGTATCACTGATCTATTTACCCTGTTAGCTCCTGATATATAATTCTTCCCAAGGTTAATTTATTTTGTGTCACTGAAGGAGAGTCCATCCTTCCACCTGGGTTTTGCTGTTTAATCTGGATCTTTAAAGTCCTTTCAGACTACGATTGTTGTTAAGAGCCCGGCATTTGAAGAGGACATAATCTGACACAGTGTACATATCATAGTCTATTCTGTGAATGCTTTATATGTTAACATTGTTTTGGGGATTTGCAATTGTCCGCCAAGCTGTCCTCGATGAGCCGGAGTCAGAGGAAGAGGTCATCTTCGAACAGCGTCCACAACCCCTACAGATGAGCCGGTCCCTGGATTCTGAGGACAGCAACCCCGAAGACACACATCACTGTGGCATCCAACACAAGCGCAAGGTCGAAGGAAATGCCCAGAGCGATGTGGCCTTCAGCAGTCCACTGGTACGATGATCGCTCAGTCAGGAGGAAAAGGGAGACATTTAATTCAGAGTAGGGTGGCTTCCTTTTTTTTGTTTCCCTGTCTTGATATTATAATCATGGCTGAGGAGCACAAATGAATGTCTCAAAATTAATAATGACAGTACACTTAAAAAATGTAGCTAGCTATGATTTCTTGTCTTGGCACTGTAATAATTTGAAGGCAAAACTTATCATGATTTCCTTAATTTATGATGATGTCTTAAATTTGTATACCACAAAAAGAACAATTTATGGGTAATTGGCACATTTTTGAGATTTATAATTCATAAATGTTGGACTTTTTGATCAGTTTCAAATAAAGTTGTCCTTCCTCACACAAATTTCACATCTTAGTCCACACTTAGAAGACTTTAGACTGTCACTTGTTTACCCAAATCTGACCCATCCTTGTGTCAAAAGGCCTCATGGTCCCAGCCCCCGCCGCAGATGGCCAGGCTGCTAGGTGTCAGTGATGAGCACATCCATTTTGGCTCTGAGTTGCCCCTGTGTCTGTGACGGGACATATGGTCATGCTGAGCACCATTTGTCACGGACCACTGATGTCACATAAACTGTAAACGTGCTCTATAGATTAGTCATTGCCGTCTTGATTTATAGTACAGTATCTCTGAGGCTATTTTTGGTCTACAGGGCAGAGAGCAGAGGCCTGGAGATACAGGCGGAGACGGAAAAAACTCTTGTGTTTATTCCAGCAAGGCAGCACAGAGCCCATCTTTACTGTTCCTCATGCTGTGTCTCTAACTGAGCGTTTGTGTAAACGATGACTTCCTTCCTTCTTTCCATCCTTCTGTCTGTCCTTCCTGTAACGCTTCCTTGTACATGGACCAAAAAAAAACAACTGGATGAAAAGTTAAATCTTCAAACCCCTCAAGTCAAATCAATGACAGCTGAATGTAAGTGAGGCACAGTTTATTGTTTAATTAACAAACTGATTAACTTTTCCTCCAACAGGAAACTGAGGTGATTCTCGATAGGAAGCTGCTTCAGCATATTAGCAGCAGCAGCAGCAGCAGCCAGAAGATTGATCCTTACCTGGATTTTTTTCTGGCTCTCGCCATTTGCAACACAGTGGTGGTTTCCATGGCAACAGCTCGGAGACGTAGGGTGAGCGCTCAGTTTACTGTGACTGTGGATGGGAGGTGGAGATGGAGTCATACAGTTAGGAGAGCAAGATGGCCAAATATTTTGTACCCTATAACTTCTAAATAAAATGACAAACTTTTCATGAAGAAAACATTATGGAGAATTAATTTTCATATTCATTGTGATTTCTGAAGGTATATACACCTGCCGAACAGATATTTGGCTGCAACAGTAGAGAAATCCATATGAGTTAATCAGCAACAAACAGAATATAAAAGTTAGTGTTCTTCCTACAGGCCTCTCAGATGGTTTAAAGAAAGTTAGTAAGATATTAGAATTTCAAATCTTTTCTGAAATGTTATATTGAAGATGTTGTTGGTGGTCAGGAGTACTTTTTCATTTTTAAAGCTCCAGTTGTAACGGGTCTGAGTCTTCACTAAAAATGACACACAGTGACGGGATACTTGCGGGGGCAAACACAGTAGGCTTTATTAATTTGGGCATTTGGTGCTCTCGACTGTGCTGCTCCGAGGTCTAGCAGATGGGAGAAATCTGTGTTTTCCTCCCTTGAGTTTGTAACTAAAGGTAAATGCACAAAAAGAAACAGAGTGGAAATAAATTAAAAAGTTGTTATTTAGAGGTTTGGTGTGTCACCATAATGTGGTAAGATGTCTTCATAAAAACATTAAACACTGAATTCCTGTTGTCTTTCTATGATTTTGTCAGGTGAGTGAATCTCCACGCTCCTGCCAGACAAATAATCCACTGGACACTTTGTCCAGTCTGGTGGAAAAAGCTGGCTCTTTATGCCACATCTTCACCTCCACCCAGCGCAAGCCCAAGAGGAACCGTACCCTCTCAGAGGAGTTTGTTATAGAGGAGGACCCTTTTCATCCCTCTGTAGAAACAGAGGAGACTGTCGACACCAACGGGCTCCAACCATGTTCACCCCATGCTCTGTCCCAGCGCGACAAGCCTTCAGCTACCTCAGATAATCTGAGCTATGTGGCAGAGAGTACGGATGATGCTGCCTTGGTGTACGCTGCCAAGGCATATGGCTTCACCTTGCTGGCTCGCACCCCTGACAGCGTGACGGTGAGGCTCCCGTCTGGAAAGGACCTGGTGTTTGAGGTGCTGGAGACCTTGACCTTTGACTCCAACAGGAGGAGGATGTCCGTTTTGGTGCGGCACCCAATCACCAAGGAGTGTGTGCTGTACACTAAAGGGGCCGACTACGTCATCATGGAGCTGCTCGATACACCATATGCAGGTATTTACAGGGAGAAGTGCAGCACCGAGATAATCTGGGTCATTCAGACTGAAACTATATGACTATTATATTATTCACAGAACACCTCAGTGGCAATCAGAAGAATATAGCAGCTGATACTCAGCATCACCTCGACTGCTATGCAAAGGAGGGCCTCCGTACTTTATGCATCACAAAGAAGGTACAAAATCAGATATCTTATCAGCATCACTTTCTGACTTGATCACAGCTTTGTTTCATCTTGACTCTGCATGTGTTGCAGGTTGTGAGTGACAAAGCATATAGAATCTGGTTGGTGGACAGACAGAGAGCTCTGGCTGCTATGGACAACAGAGAGGAGCTCATCATGGACACTGCTGTGCAGCTCGAGACAAACCTCTCTCTGCTAGGTAACATACATCAGCCCAACATCACGTCAAACATACCTGTGTGGTAGGATCTGTGTGTGGATGATGCCTGCTTTTGGATGCATGTCCTACTTCAGGGGCAACGGGCATTGAGGACCGACTGCAGGAGAGCGTCCCAGACACTATTGTGGCACTGCGGGAGGCAGGGATCCAGGTGTGGGTGCTGACTGGTGACAAGCCAGAGACAGCTGTCAACATTGGCTATGCCTGCAGGCTACTGGAAGAGGAGGACCTGGTGATTAACATGAGCTGCAATAACAAGGTGAGGAGGCCGCCATCTGCCTCACTGGAGGTCGGCTGTTTGACTCTTTATTGCTTAACAAAAAATTCCATGCATCCCTACTTCACCAGGATTTGTTTCAGGAAATCAAACAGTCTTGTTTGCTTTCTTGTCAAGAGAGAAATGAAAAAACTGATGCCACTCTCCTTTCTGTATGGAAAATATGTAGCTGAAACTAGCAGCCTGTTAGCTTAGCTTAGCATAAAGACAGCGTCAGACTAGTTGTATCCAGTCTTTATGGTAAGCTAAACTAATTTCAGTTAGTGGTATCTTATTTACTACACATATGTGGCAGGGATAACAAGCATGGCCTCTAACTAAGAAAGAAAGCAAAGAAACATTTCAACCAAAAAGTTTAACTGATTTTAGTTTTTTAACTTGTGACGTTAATCAGCACATGACATGTTTAAGTAAGTTTATAAAATAAGATTTAAACCAAAACCAGCTAATCTTGCATCCAGCAATCTCAGCAAACCTGTCAAATAACACAGAATTGTTTTAAGTAAAGTCAAACATCATCTGCATAAAGAGAGATAAAATGTGGTGTGTTGTGGACGTAGATAGGTTCATGATGCCGTGATCTCCAAACAACGTGTGATAAAGGCTCTAGAGCTGAAGCAAATAATATGGGGGAGAGCGGACAACCCTGATAAGAAGTATTATAATCATAACCAATATAATGCTAGAACTTTTGCTGTCAATAATATTAGTTTCCAACTTAAATTATAGGTCCATTTAGTTTTTGCTTTTGTTTTAGATAGAAAGATATAGATATAATAGAAAACTTGAAAAAATATTCTGCTTACCAAATACATACTTACATATTTGAGAATATGTGTAGGAAAGGAATAAAGTTTTCAAATTAAAAGCACTAGTAGCCAAGAAGCAAAGAACATTGTTTTTTTTAAACAGATTAAGGCAAAGACGTCATTTATGTCACATATCACATACAGCTTGTTTCAGAGGGCAGCATTAACTTTTTTAATGGTCATTCGGGACAAGTTGTGTGTTTCCCAAGCAGTAAGTTCAGGAGGTTTCACCTGTGAGCTGGCCTCACTCCAATTTAAATGGCCGAACCTTTTTGACCACTTTTACATTTAAACTAAAGGTCAAACCCTCACATTTCCAACTGAGAAAGATAAAGTGTCAGCTGTGGGTCTTGCTTCTCTGAAGTCATTAGAGATCTGGTAACACAGGAATGAACCCCTCATAACAACCTGACCGCGTCTAATCATCCCCGGCCTCAAATAGACCGAAATTGCCTGTCGGCTCTAACGAATTCATGTGGAACTTTCTGAAACAAAGGGGCTGCTGAACTCCCCTAAGGTGGACGAGTCACTGATGATGAATGGAGTGAGATACCCCCAACACAACAACTAATGCTTTCATATCTAATTACCAGTCTAATATTCAACCCTCAGAGGAAACACCCTTTCTCTCATAATCAAGAGAGGAGGCATATTACTAATGAACTATTTTTTACCACAGTAACTTAATGACCACCTGAGAGATGCACTCCCACAACCATCATCCTACCAGGCCTAATGAAATTTAGCCAGTATTAGATGGTGGAATAAAAACAGGCTATGACCCCTTTTTGTTTTTTTCATTATGTCAATTTCCTTTTGGCTATGACTGGAGTTATTTACACACAACAATGATGAGTCTGATGGGACCAGTGTCTGGTAGCTGTTTATATTCAGACATCATGAATATGACTCAACTGCAGAGTAATGTTATTTCTTATAGCAGCACATACTGTAATCTTTACCCTGCTGCAGAGTAATAGTCCTCTAGTGTTATTTCTATTTATCTACTGTATATATTTTTTTTTATCATTGCCTGTCCAATTGTACAAAATTCTAAATATATTCAGTTTCCTATCAAGTACAACAAAGAAAAGACTGAAATCTTCACTTTTGAGGAGCTGGAATGAGAAATATATAAAATATGAATTGCTTAGAAATTAATGATATTATAATTAACTGATCACAAAATGATAACATTAGTGTCATCAGCAAAATAAGCAGCTCTGTTTGTTTTGCAGGTCGCATGTACATCCATCCTGGACTCTACTCTAGAAGAGGTGAGGAGGTACAGCGAAGACCCTCGTAATGTGGACACCACCCCAGACATCTCTCTGGTGATCGACGGACGCACCCTGACCATGGCTCTGTCGGCGGACCTGCAGGAACGCTTTGTGAACCTGACGAAGCGCTGCCGCTCTGTGCTCTGCTGTCGAGTCACACCTCTGCAGAAGAGCCAAGTGGTGAAATTGGTCAGGGAGAAACTGAAGGTCATGACACTCGCTGTTGGTAAGTTCAAAATGTATTTTTCTGTGACTTTTACTCTGATTTCTAGACTAAATATTGTTATGTATAAACAGAAAATTATATGACTGTATGAAGTGATAAACACTGTGTGAACAACGCTAAAAAACTACTAACCTGTCACATTACGATTATAAAAGGCCCCTATGAGGCCACTCTGTGTTTCCTTGCAACATCTCATGTCTGTACTTTAGGTCTACTTTTAACCAAACATCAATATATTGATTACCGCTGTGTAATGCCAAGTGTTGACAGAGCGCAATTTTTTGAGACAATAAAAGGAAAGTAAAACAGCCCTCAGAGGGCTCCTGTCACATTTCACTTAATGATGCTGAAATATTTTCCTGAACTGTCACTTTGTGTTTCTTATTATGAGAATACACTCCGGCACATGTGGACATTTCTACAGAAATTGTAGGTCCTGTTGTGTTAAATTATGACAAAGTCCTGTTCTTAGGAAAACTAAATAAAACACTGTTTTAAGTCATTTACAATCACAATATATTAAATTACAATTAAACAGTATGAGGATGGGAAATAGCTTTCTTGAAAGCTTTGGCTTTCTTTATTTCATGATGAACTCACAGAGGATTATCACAGATAACTGCAACATCCTTACAGAGCTTTAGAGGGACTTTGAGCTAATTGTGTAGCTGTCCAGCTGCAACTTTACTATTTGAGTTCATTCTCATCACTCTTAGCATCATTTTTAGTCACAGCGGGGAGCTGTTTTCTGCAACAAAGCCCATTAAAATCCAGTCCCTGCTCAGCGGAAAGACATAGTACCTGGGAACACAGTGGAACATTAGGCTGCTGAAGAGCCAGATATTTCCCTCATGAGCAGCTAAACAGACCAAACACAGAGCTAAAAGAGAGTGAATTTTAGAAATAGATGGAAAACAAAGAATATGACTCTAATACTGTAGATTTAACTCACAGCAAAATCGTAGATAAATGCCAAAGTCACAAAAACTATTTGAGACTCCAAACAGTTTTTCAAGGTTTTGTGGTTTCAGGTGATGGTGCCAATGATGTCAATATGATCCAAGCAGCTGATATCGGCATTGGGATATCTGGGCAGGAGGGGATGCAGGTTGGCACAAGCTTCTTTAGCTTCAAAGATGGGTTTTCTCCTCCTGCTCTCACAGCTCCTAACACCTCATGACTCCTCTTTGTCATTTGCAGGCGGTTATGGCGAGTGATTTTGCCATATCTCACTTCAAACACCTGAAAAAACTTCTCCTGGTCCATGGCCACTGGTGCTACACGCGACTGGCCAACATGATCGTTTACTTCTTCTATAAGAACGTGGTGAGTCTTGTATCTGTGTGGTCTGCTGTGTACATTTGCCCCTCTGAACAGATCTACCATCTAACCGTACAGTTTAATGTGTTTCTCAGGTCTACGTGAACCTGCTCTTCTGGTACCAGTTGTTCTGCGGATTCTCTGCCACTGCCATGATCGACATCTGGCTTATAATTTTCTTCAACCTTTTCTTCACCTCTGTACCACCCATCATGTTTGGGATCATGGACAAAGATGTCTCTGCAGAGGTGCTGCTGGGTGTTCCTGAACTGTACAGGACTGGACAGGGTACAAGGGTCAGTGACACTCCCAAACAGAAGCGCAATGCTTTATTCTGAGACACAAAATCAGCAGCCACAGATTCAGTAAAATGTGCATAAGGCCTTTGAATAGTTTATGTATTTGAACATGTATGTGTCTGTTTAGGAATACAAGTTTTCCACTTTCTGGGTTTCCATTCTCGATGCCTTCTATCAGAGTCTGGTGTGCTTCTTTATTCCATATTTGGTAAGAGACACATTTAAATAATCTGTCTTTCATTAAAAGTTGTACAGTGATGAGTGAGTTATTTACTGGTTAACTGCTTTCTACCTTAAATCCGACAACATATCTCCTTTTCCCTCAGGCCTACCAGGACTCAGACATTGATGTTTTCACCTTTGGAACTCCTTTGAACACAATTTCTTTATTTACCATCCTGCTGCACCTGTCAATAGAGATCAAAGTCTGGGTGAGCGCTGAAGTGATGGATATCTATTTCTAGATGTAATCATGGTTTATCTTCAGTGGGTCAAAATGAAGTATTTTCAGTATTTGAAACCTGATAGACTTCTCCAATTTATTGTAGAGCATCTGAACTGGTATTGAATCAAGTTATTGTTACCACCAGTGAATCTCATTTCTTGTGTTTTTTGTGATTGACTTGTAGACGGTGGTTCACTGGGTCGTCATGCTAGGCAGCGTGGCGTTGTACTTGATTGTGACACTTGCCTACAACAGCATGTGTGTTACCTGCAACCCTCCATCCAATCCTTACTGGACCCTCCAGAGCCAGATGGCCGACCCCATGTTCTACCTTGTCTGCATCATCACCACTGTGGTAGCACTGCTGCCCAGGTACAATCAGTGATATCCTCCCTGAGTCTGTCGCTCTTTAAACCCAGTGAGGGACAGTAATTTTAACTTTTCAGATGACATCTGCAAGGGCAAAAAAAATCCCGAATCAAAAATAAATGCAAAAATACTTTCTACTTTTCAGAGTACTGAACTGCTTTTAGAAAAGCAATTATTCTGTTAATTCACATTCAGGATATAAAATTGAAAAGAAAACCCATACTTCCTAATAACACAACCCATGAGAAAGCAGAAACTGTCTGCTACTAATAATTCATTTGAATTCGGCTTTTTTTATTTTGTTGGAAAGTAACAAAAAAAAAAGTTTTTAGTTTTTAGACTTAAATGTCTAAAATCCACAAATTTACAATGATACAAAATGAAATAAGAAATGTTTTTTGAATTTCCATCAAAAATGACTCAAAAAATCAGATTTCGAAATAGATGCATGTTAAAGTTCAAAATGCAAAGTTGAGCAGTTTTCAGGGTATTTTCTAGTCTGTTTATTCCTATTTTCTGATTTATATCAAATGAAGTTGGATCTTCCAGTCCAGTTGTTCCCAATAAAAGGTGTTCCATAGTTATTAATGGGATCAGACAATGTTGCTTTTTCTTAGCCTCTAAAAATTCTTCAAAAAAACAGAATAAGCAAAACATTTCTACACTAAGGCAGCCGACGACCTGTGATGAGAGGGAACATTGCTCAGACATGATTAGAAACCACAGTTCTACATGTTTAAACCTGCTCAACCTCATAATTATATCATCGATACATATTTTTGAGTATAATTTGTCTTTTGTAGATCATTAACTGCCAAGAAATTGTTAAGTTGTTAAGCTGCATATTTAGTGCTGATTTGTAATTAAATAATGTTAATTGTGAAGGTCAGGAACGACTGCACCATGTCTCGGTCTTCCTCTCGGTTGCTGATGTGTCTGAAAGTGCTGATATTTAGAGGGAATGCTCTGATTTACATCAAAGGGCCGCATATTTTTCACTGGCCTACTTTCTCACCACCACACTCTTTCCCCCAGGTACACGTTTCACGTGCTGAGGAACTCTATCGCCCCCTCCCCGCTCATACAAGCTCAGCATCTGGACCGGTTGGACCCCTCCTCGAGAGAACAGGGGATCAAGGAGTGGAGGAGCTTCAGGGGCGGAGGGCAGGTCAAACACTCCAGGCTGTCTAGCCCACCCTCTCCCACCCTGGAGACCACTGCGGACATTTATCCTGAGTTTGCTGCTGATATCATGGGGGATGATTTCACACTGAATGTCATCACAGAAAACTATCAGAGGCCCGCAGACACGTGAGAAACAGAGACAACTTAAAAGGAAAAAAGAGCTCTATGATGATTATTTATTTCGAAATTTTAAAATATTTGATCTGGCTCATGAGAGGATAAATGAGGGAAAATGCAATCAGGGAGAATAAACTCAGTCTGCAGTTATTTTGCCATGAACTACTCGACAAAAGCATGTAGACCCTCTTCTCTTTCCTCTCCTCATAACAAAGTAATACATAAGCCTGTTACTTTCCTGATGGGTTTTCAGCATACAGTGGTAACCCAATTAATCATGCCACCCACCCCTCCTAAAAGTGGCACTTTTCCAGGACAAAATGTTTAGCTGGTCCGATATATTCCTCTCACTTAGTTACCCTAACAGTCACAAAGGCCAAAACATGTGTGGATCACAGGTCTTCTATTTAATTTGCCTGTATTTGTTTTTTATAGGCCGGACTGTGAGTAGTTTTGTGCATATTATGTATATCTGTGTGTGCATCAAGCCTCGTCTTATTTCAGATGGAGCGTCTACATCAAACAAGCAAAAAGGTAAATCTAGAAGAATCAGAAGAAAGGGCTTCTTCCTTTTTATGGAACTGGAGTGTGCATAAGCGAATCCACTTGTAAAAAGGGCTGAGTTATCATTGGCATACTTCATTATACAGTAGCAACTCTGCTTATATAACGTCCCACTGCCTCCAGTTAGATCATTGCTGCTCTCTAGAGCTGAAAATGAAGAGCTGCAGAAAGGTCAAATGGGACAAAGTCAGGAAAACAGACATTTAAATGGCTTAGATCAGGCTTCATTGTGTTGAGCCAAAAAAACATGCATCATTTAAGTTATGTAAATGAAATTTTTTATTAATAATTAAATACAGTAAAAGACATAATCTTCCTTGAAACAGACCTGAGCTAGCCCCTTAGGAAAATGAACAAGGGTTAATATGTATTATAATTAAGTACATCTTAAATCTGAAAAAAAGAAACACTGCAGTAACTGATGTTTGTTGTATCACAAGATTATTTGTTTTTACTATTTATATTTTTTTTATCTTATTCTTAAATATAACTTGCTGAATAAAGATACAACATTACATGGAGATATCTCCAGCAGAGCAACAATGGATTCTCGTCAATGTTCAGACTATAGGAGCATATTAAAAACTTGAATGATAATTTGAGTTGTGTAAAAAAATCATCTCAATCATGAAAAAGGAAAATGAAGACAGCTGTTGACCTGACAGAGAAAACCTGTGTAACGTGTCATCAGAAGAAGAATATATCACAACCACAACATCTAGAGCTGAGTTTAAGACGTTATAACTCCTTTTGAAGCCTTTTAACTTAACAGTCATTATCGGCTTTTCAACATTTGAAAACTGAATTAAAATGTTGTAGTTTAGGATGATGTGTTAAACGTCTCCTCAGAAGCAAATAGCCTATATATAGACAGGAATTCAAAAGGCCCATTGTGTTTTAAATGGAGATGTGACTCCAACTCCAACTCCAACTGGAAACTCTGGTTCTCTCTGTTCTGGTATCACTATCGTGAGTGCTCTCATCCACGTGGGGTTAAACAAGAGCAAATTATTCCTTTTTGAGAATTACAGGTAGAGAAGGACATTTGATACAGTGTGATGTTTTAACATACGCAACCAGCAGATGGCAGATCCACATCCCTTACAGCAACAGTAGACAGGTTGCATTGAGACTGTTAATTTAGATTTCATCCACAGACTGAAAGAACCAATTACGTCCAACATTTCACATTACAATATCAATGCATGGACAGAAAGCTGATCGACTGAAAAATGGTATTAATTTTACATCATATTCACTGCAGGTAAAAATACAAGTGACAGGTTTAGAAGTTACATCTAGTCCCCTGGTTAGCCGGCCAAGAACACTTATTGCAGGGCTATTCAATCTACAGCCATGTGCTATTATATCTGTTAACATTATGCTGTAAGTGTAAGAGTTATTTCTAGAAATATTCTGTAACATCTTGTGTATTCCCAGTGCTCTCCATCTGCAGCCATCTTGCTGTTACACTGGAGAGCCCTGACTTACTGTCTGAAACATCAGTTGAACATTAAAATGTGTGACTGTGTTAAAATAGTCCCTCATGTAACCCTCAGCGTCCATACAGGTCATATACTTCATTACCGACCCTCCTCTCTGGCTTCATGTTAGCCTACCAGGTGGGCATCATATCAGGGGACCACATGCGGCCCAGGTGCTTTGACACCTCACTGTGGATCTGCTCCATGTTGTAGCTGCTGTCTGGGATCAACACCTCTTCCATGATTGACAGCTGAGTCAGCCTGCCCCCGCACATCTTTACAAACTCCACGAAGCCACTGCAGGTCACCTCACACTCACCTAGCCCAATGGCCGTCAAGCTTTTGCAGCGCTCTGCGATACGGATCAGCTCCTCGTCCAGGGGCTGGAGGCCGTTGGCACACACGACCAGCTCCACCAGCCGAGGGCAGTTCAGTCCGATGCGGCCCAGCATCTCTTTACTAACTGCCCGGCCGAAGTACAGGTGGGTGACCGGGGTCTCCTCACAGAAGAAGGGCTCGAACTCCTCCTTATACAGGAAGAAGTACATGACGATGTTGACCTTCGGTGAGTGTCGGACCAAAGCCTCCCAGCTGCTCCTCTTGATGGTGTGAAAGTGTGTCTGGCCGGGGTTTTCACTTATCACATCGATGCGCAGGTGTTCCAGGTGAACGTGTTTTTCCGATGACAGGGCGAGTAGGAGCTCATCGCTGAGGAGATGGTAGTTCAACGCCAGCTCCCTGAGGCCATGACACTGGTCTGCCACACACAAGATACCTAAAGAGAGAAAGAGAAGAACATCTGAATGGGAAGAGATCCTTTAAACAGAACAATCAGCGTCAGTCCACAACTTTGGTCCAGACTGAAATATCTCAACATCTATTGTATAGACTGCCAAATATTTGAATGAATCCTGCTGACTTTGGTGAGCCACTAACTTTTTCTGTTGCCACCACCAAGAGGTTTTGTTTTTTAATTGCAATTTGCCAAGTTTTTGATATTAAGACATTAAGAAACACTGTAATCATTCCTTCACTTCACATATCCAGTGCATGCTGCAACTTTAGCATGTCAAAGTAATACCTTGAGTAGTTTGGTTTAATGACATTAATCCTTCAGCCTCAGCTGCACCTTGTATTTAGTGCTAATTAGCAAATGTTAGCATGCTGACACGCTACGATGAATGAACATGATGAACATTATACCTGTTTGCCCTATAATGTGGCACTTTTACATAGAAATGAATATCCATTACATTCACGTCAAACAAGTTTACACATTGCATATTAAACCTGTCACTGTCAGATGAATCTCTGTATTTTTACAATAAGCAGCGTTTTTGAATCTGGTGTCTGGGGGGACATTCCCGCTCTGACTGGATGAATGAATAGCCCGACTGGACACTTTCACTCTGCGCCACAGACTTCTACCATGCAGCTAACTTCCAGTTGAGCCCTGTGTTTCCTTAAATGGTGCTAAAATAAACCAATATGGCTCTTCTGGACTTTCCAAAAGACAGTGAAATAAGTCATTTTGTGGGGTTGTGACGCTCAAATAGTTTAACTACCGTTTTATAGCTGCAACGATTGTGATGTAGGAGAGTCTGTGACATTAGCATGTGTCAACAGGGTTTTTGTGATTACTCTCGATGGCAGATTGGGGAAGACTTGAAGTTGTAACTGCAGGTTCAAATATCAGTATGTTAGTATTGTTATTGCCAACCTGTTGGCATGTTGATGTCAGCATTTAGCTCAAAGCATCACTGTGCCTCACAGAGCTGCCAACATAGTGGAAGACTATTTAGTCCACCACTACGTTGTCTTTTTTGGAATAATCTTTTTTTCAGACTGGCTTGCACGAAATGTCACTGGTGAAAAAGTAAAGCAAGAGGAGGTAGAGGTATTTAACACACATTGACAATGTATTTGCAGTGGCCGCTTTCTCTCTCTTTTAACATTTCCTGGCTGTCCACACTCTAATGTGTTAACCAATAAAAGCAAAATCAGGAAACTTCATTTTAAAAAGTCCTGACCTGCTGGAGAGACATGAGGGCAGCTGCTCATCTTCAGCAACTTTAGGGTGTCACTGTTGTTGGCCACTAGCACCTTCAAGGACGGATCGTCCACCGGGGTGTCATCAATCTTGATTGAGGACAGGGATTTGGAGTTGACAAACACCACTGTCAGTGCAGACACAAAGTGGGCCTGAGGAGGAGCAAACAATGGTGGTTAAATCAGGACTTCTCATCTTATAACTGTTGTTTTGTCCAGAATGTGCAGGATTTCATAAGAAATAAAAATCAGGATTCTTCTTCTGAGAGATAAGGAAGGTGAGTCTTACATGATGTGCACATGAAAACACAGGCTGCCTTTTACCTGAGACACATCCATGAAGCTGGGCCGAGCTGTGGAAATCAGCCCCAGGGTCTTAATGGTACAGTTCACCAGCTGGGAGAGAATGTCACAGGCCGCCTCTGCAGATTCTGTGCAGCTGTCCACCTGATTTACCAGCAGTGATTCATCATTTAGGAGGAAAGAAAAAGAAAAACACACACAGAAATGAGGGATAGAAAGATGGAGGTGTAAGAATCATCACAGCCTATTAAGCCCACTGATGCCAAGAAAGCTGATGTGTCGCAATCGGCTGTGCAGCAGATGGTTTGGATTAAGAAGGGCACATATTGTTTTTAAGACAGCTGTGTTGTGAAAATGAAGGACTGTTGAGGAGGGGAAAGAGGAGAAGAAATGGGTGATAGCAGCAAAAACACTCTTACTTTGAAACTAACATACTGCAGGTGTTGAGCGTGCTTCTTGATGATCTGCTGAATGAGGTCAGGGTGAGTGGAGCGCAGGTAGGACGTGGCCGGCTGATTAAGCTCAAATTCGAACCTCCTCCACAGGTCGGGGGTGTGAAAGACGTCGTCCCAGCGGCGGCACATGGACCGGGCCCTGGCCCGGTCTTCCAGGGACAGATTATGGAAGATCTGCAGGACGACGTGGTGGGGCAGGTTCCCCCAGTCCTGTGCTTGAATCAGCGCGAAACTAGACGCCACCATCTTTTGTCTCTTCGCCTGCTCCTCGTGGGATGGGAAGGTCTGGCACTTGGATTTGAGACCTGTCCTTCTTCGTTTCATTCTGAAACAGATCAACCCACTGTGGGGTCATGACAATTAGGAAGTGTTAATAAAAAACAAATCTGCAGCATCTTTATTTTAGTTTTCAGTGGAATATCACAAACACAGAACCCCAGGAATATCTAAATTCACTTTGGGGTTGTGGTAGTGAACACTTATCACTGCTGGTCATCGCTCATCCTCTGGGAATCCCTGTTTTAATCCCATTTATCCCCTGCGTGCAAAACCACATAAACCTAATACCTTAGTGGAAGTTTTTATTTTTCAAATCTTTCACTTCTGTAAATGCTCATAAAACACTAGTTAGTCTTGACTCTAACAAAAATTGTGCTTGTCTGGATCCATCTTTTAATAAGCGCTTTGCCCTAATTATTAAACATAATTCATGAATCCCACCTTTTCAGTTTAATATCCAAAATGCACAAAACATTGCTCCTGTTATGAAAGCGTTCATAACAGGAGCAGGTTGAAGACAGTTTAGCAATCAATTCTTCACTAAATACTATAAGATCTTCACTTTGATTTGATTTTCCCAACTGATACTGTTTGTATTATCTGGCTGTTGAACAACATTCAAAATATTAAAACATTAACATTAAGCTGAAGCTGGTTTTAAATGCTGTCAAAACTACATTTAAGTTGTTTTTCAAAGCAAGAACAATTGACTATCTTAAGCTAATGATATGAAGAAAGAAAAAAATGAAGAAAATTGAATATAAAATAAAAGTAAACTTACCAAAAAATATATTTGCTTTTACCTCAAATTTGTCGCAGGTCTTGCAGAAGCAAATTTTCATGCATGCCCTGTATGCACTGATGTAGTCTCTGATCTCCAGGTGTGCATCAACCACCAACCTAAAAACTCATCTACAGCAGGTTTATTACTGGTAATTCTTATTTCCAAATTGAATCCAAATGTGAGCTGATATTATTTCTTATTGAAGCATCATCACTGCTTCCTATTTATTTATGAAGGTCTTCTAAACAAACTAGCCTGCTATTTGATGGTGTCCTCTTTTCATTAACCAACCCTGTTCTGAGGACTCAGCTGTAGGATCCAACAGTAAATATTGAGCTTCCAGACATGTTGATCCTAAAAATAACAATTGACAACACTTTTTTTGTTAAGTTTGCTGTTACCTGTGTTTGTTTAGAGCATGATTACAATTAACTGCACTAATTAGGATATTGATAGGATCAGTCCTACTTTTAGTATTAGTAGTAGTATTATTGTAATTTTATTTTTCTTGTTATATTGTATTTCTGTTATTATTATTGTATATCGTATTATTGTATATTGCACATGCTAAAAGATTGAACTGCTCTGAGAAAATGGAAAAGCACCTGTAGGCACAATTTACATAAACAGGCTTTATGAGCATATTTTGGCCACATCAAAGCACGGTCCTATCATCTAAAAAACTTTTCCCCATTTCTCAGGTGCTCCTCGCTGACACCTGTTCAGTAAATGGATTTCAAACACAGTCCAAAAGGTCAATAAAACACTTTGTTACTTACATGAACGACTTAAAAACAACTCTTTCCTCTGGATTTTGAGCTGTGCCGGTGGAGAAGACATCGTCTACTTGGAGCCATGGTTGGAGATGACTGTAGAAATGTTGGCTGCAGCTGATATAGGACAGCAGGAGCAGCTCCCATAATAAGCTCTCTTCGCTTTAGTGACAGCTTGACGGGCGCTGCCGAGCAGCAGCCTGGTACACGTGAGCAGACGAAAACATGGATCTGCTCAGCTGCATCTCCCGCCACCATCATGCATACAGAAAAATAGATTAGTAGATCTACATCAACTGGGGACAGATGTGTTTATACTTCTCCCTATTAGAGACAATGTACCTTTACTTTGACTAATTTATCCACCATAGTGTGTGGTCACTGCGTTTGTGTGTGCGTGTTATTGTTGCCCTGATCCATGAACACAAGCTGCTGTGCACGTGTACTGAGAAAATAGGTCAGTGTGTCAAAGTGTGTGTGAGAGAGAGTGATCTTGGGAAAATAATCATTAAAAACACAGGGAAATACACCACGTAAACACGACATCTGTTTGTTCCCCCTGGAATATTAAACTTTTACATATTAAATGTTTAATACATTTACTAAAAGCTACATAAGATGTAGAGACAGTATGTATTGTAAGTATACATGTTGCTCTGACAAGTACAGACAACATTCATTGTGCTGAATACAGTAAGCTAAGCTAAGAATATATTGAAAACTGGTTGTAATGAAAAACGATAACATTGATAATTCTCTGGTGAAACATACTGTAATTCAAATGAATAAGGATTGTTGATCTGTTTGTCTTAACTCATTTATTAAATAGAGCAATGTTTCTTAAATATCAGACCAAAAGCATATGTATCAGTCGATCTTATTATTGCAATGTTATGTGAAATTATTTGAAAAAAGTAATTTGATGGCCTTTGCTATGCAGTTTGGTAAGATCAAGGTGCTTTTCTCAGACTTAGTCTCTCACTTATACTGCATATTTAGACAGCAAAGTTGACTCAAAACATCCAGATGGGTAAATCTGGAGTCTGTCATGAATGTAAAAACCCTCATCATGTCAGATTGTATTTCATACACTATTTCTGCTATGACAGATTTTGGTGACGTGGTAAATATTATGTCTTTCAGCTTGAAAATACTGGTTTGTCTATTGTTTCTGTTTCCATTGACCATCACCAGTTGTTTGGTAACGGATGTGTATGCATCTGGAGGATGTTGCACACCGACCAGGAGGACTACTACATCATTACACACTGTGCAGCTATTTTACTTTTGTCGTAGATTGTTATTTCAACCCCATCCTAAATGACAATATAAAATGGTTTTGTTCTTACATATATAGCCAGGTTGTATTTTATACCTGGACAGCAGAAGCTCACACGCCTTATGCTACTTGTCACTGCCTGATGGTGTGAACTTTTGTCCATTTACTGACTTTTGTCCTTGTGTGTTTTCCAGTTGGAGTAGTGTGTGTATTGACACTGAGTTGTTGTGTGGAGTAGCAGCGGACTCCATCAGAGGCATGGATGGATGACTGAAAAGGACTAAAAGCTCAAAGTGTCAGAGGGTCTCTGGATTAAATATGTCTGGAGGGGCTGATACCATTTTCATTTAAAAAGTCAATAAGTGACTGAAGACACAAAACAACTACAGAGGGAAACAAAGTGTTTGTAGTTGAAAGAGACATAAAAGGTACAAAACAACTTCAAACAGACATAAAATTACATAGATGCAAAATGACTACCGACATATAACAACTATAAATAGAAATCTAATGACTACAAAGAGGCACACATGACTGACTGGGGCTATCCCAGTCAACAGAAACATTAAATATATTTCTAAATAATATACCTGTATTCAAAGTGCCTCTATGACAACCAGTATCAATTTATAAAACTGTAACACAGTGTGAGGTTGCTTCAAGTTTCTCACATGAACAGAGGTCCTGCATCAGATTTTAAAGACTCATTGTGATTCCTGACCACACAGGAAGCCAGGGGTGGAAGTAGTATCCAGATATTTTACTTAAGTAATAGTAGCAATACCACAATGAAAAAAAAATACTCAATTAGCCTATAAGTAGAAGTTTTGTATTCAAAATCTTACTTAAGTAAAAGCTACCAAAAGGAAAAGTAATCATTATGCAAAATGGTCCAGTTTAGTGTTTTATTTATCATAACCTAAACGAATTACTGGTAGGCCTACGCTATTACTTTATTGACACGTGAGCAGCATTTTAATGTTGTCATGATGTATATTGATGCAAATATAGCAAATGATCATATATTTTAGGTATAACATATTGATCTGTACAGTAAAAAGTTACTAAAGCTGTCATGTAGTGGAGCAGAAAGCCAGCTACAATAATTCCCTTTGAACTATAGTGGAGGAGAAATATAAAGTAGCATTAAGTGGAAATACCCGAGTAAAGTACAAGTACTTTTAAACTCTAGAGTAATTGTATTTAGTTACTTTCCACCAATGCAGTAAGCAGGGAAAATGGCAGGGCGACAATAACTAGTCAGGGGCACAAAGGAGTCAAGGAGAGGGGCCTGCTTAAAAAATAAATCCCGTAAACAACTTGAATTGTACGCCCTGAGTGATGCGTGTTAGGCTCACACCTCCTTCCTATACGCTGAAGCCTTTGGCAAACGATTTGGAAAATCCACTGCCTTAAATCTATTAGAAATTACGTCAATATTTTAAAATCTAAGTAAAAGTCCAAACGGTTTACATACAGGATGGTAACTGTTGGGAGTGGTGACGGCTGCGCACAACGTGGAGGAAACGCAGCCTGAGAAGCACAGCTCAGGGCAAAAAAACCCTCTCACCCTCCCCGTTGACTTCCCGTACGGAGCTCCGCCCCCTTTGGCAATGACGTAAGAGAGTGCAACCGTCAGTCACGTCGGCATGAAGAGAAGAAACAACAACAGCTCCAGACAGCGCGCTTCTTCGATAACAAAGGTAGGAGACTCTTAATCCGTCACTCTTCGTCGTACCTCTCGTTCACCGCGATGCTGCGACGTGTCCGTCTTGTTGACTGTTACGTAGGATGAAGGGAAGACGCTAGCTCAGCTTGCTACCGTAGTTTAGCCTCAGTCTGACAGCCGACGTTAAGTCGGTTGAAAGCTAACTGGTTGCTTCTCGGTGAACAGTTGAGGGAAGAGTTTCACATTTGTTTTCACACTAAATATTACACGAGCCGAAGTTTTAAGAGACTACGCGTTTTGTCCGGCAAGCCAAGGGAAGATTTCTTGTTGAGACCTCTGCTGACTTTAAACAGATGAAGCCTTGTTTAAAGCAACAAGCGGTGGACAGGTCACTGTTTCAACTACTGTTGTAGTTTTAGTTGTTATTGAGCCCTAAAGATAGTTTACTGTCAGCTGTGTTATTTTAAATACGTGAGTATGATTAAAAAAAAATAATGAAAATCAGCCACCAAAAGTAACATTAGTTCTGTTTTGGTGGCTCAGATGTGAACTGATCCAGGGAGTGTTTGACTCATCTACTTATTACATGACTTTAGTTCCTATCAAAAGATCTCTCCTCCATGTGACTGGTATTATAACGAGATGGCCTTATATTGGTGTTAAAAGTGTCATTCAAAACCCACCAGAGTCTGACTCACGTGTCAGGTAAACATTAAACTGACAGAAAAGTGACAACCGAGTTGTTTTGCTTTGAAGACAATGATGGTGTCTGTTATTCATTCACCCTTAAACTGTACGTTATTTGTAAGGACGTGAATGTAGATTTACATCGAGATTAAGTTTCAAGCGAACAATGGTTTGATTACCAAGACAAGCAAAAAAAAAAAAAAAAAAAAAAAGATAGAGACAGAATAACCCTCCCTAATGGTTTAACAGTTTGTACATTCTTGTACATCCTGTGCAAATGAGCTTTGTTTTGATTATATTTTTTTTTTTTGTCGAGTCACTGAATCCACAGTTGAAATAGTGGTTTCAGGTTACATGAATTTATTTGGTTTCAGAGAAGACTTGTCCCGTCTTTCTTCACGGCACACGGCATGCGTTTCTCAGTCAATTTTGAACCATAATATAGCAATGGCAATAGGGATTCAGTTCACCATTTTTAAAAGGGCAAAATATCGTGTTTTCTTTGAAAACTGTGTCTGTGCTGCGGCGAGCTTTGAGGCTTCAAAGTTGCAGGTTCCAAAACAACTTACAACAATTATCTCCCACAATTTGTTAATGTCTGACTATCTCTTTTGATTTCCGTTAAAAGGAAAGAGTTGATTCATAATAAAGCAAAGTGTCATTAATATTACAAAATGTATAAATATCTTTTGTTGTTGATTTAGTCACATGGTTTCATTTGAAAGAAGAACTTATTTTCTCTTTCACTATCTGCTCTGACTGTGTGATGCTTTGCCTTTATGTTTTATTTTAAAAGTCAAAGTCGTGCAGTAGTTTGTCATACAATACATTTCATCCTTCCCTTGTTGTTTTTTTTTTTAGACAAAGCAGTCATGACACAGAAAGTGAATCTGTGTTCGGTTTCCGTCGGAGTGGAGGGTATGACTTGTGGCTCATGTGTCCAGTCCATAGAGCAGCGCATTGGGTCTCTCAACGGAGTGATACATATAAAGGTAAGTGCAGTCTTTGCGTACAATTATATAAAACGTTTTTTTTTTTACATTGTCATTCAGCAAGTTTTGTTCTATTTTGCGGTGCTGTTCTCGAAATTTGCTTACTTCAAATTTCTTACTTGACACTTCCAGTTTAAAAACAGGATCTGAAATGACGGAAAAACACAGACATTTTAACAGCGCGTTCTGTGATTTACAAAAGATTATTTGTACCCAGTAGACAAGACAGATATGTGTACATTATTATATTAACTAAATGTTCCTGCCCAGTGTTCCACCCTCAGGACTTGCTGGTCTGATTTGTGACCAAGTAACATTATTGTAGCTATGAGAGATGGTTTAATTGCAATAGTTGTGGTCTGTTGTTTTGTTTGTTGTGTGTTTACCCCTCAGGCTGAGGTTAAATGAGAAGATAACGCAATAGTGCATTGCAGATCGTGCTCTGCCCTTTGCAGGATGGTGACAGCAGGTCGATATATACTCTGTATCCACAGGAAATGTCATTTGCGTCTTAAGATAATTTAGTGCCTGGATCATTTAATGTTAATCCATATAGACATGTTCTGAGAGAAAGGAATGGATTTTTCTCGGTAGAACAGTCATCGTTTCATTCATTGACCTCTCGTTCTCAGACTAAAAAAGGCTAACCCTGCAGGCAGCCACACTCACTATGGCTGAATCATGTGATCCCTGCAATGTGTCACATGTTTCTTACTTGCTGAAGAAGGAGAGCTCAGAGTCATCATGCTGATAAAACATGCTGTATAAATGCAGTAAAGTTTCATTATTGAGGCAAGACATATTCCCATTATCCCGGTACGATGCCACTAAATGGAAAGGGGAGTGAAGGAAGTGGGTATGGTGGTCACGTAAGGAGGACATTTTGCTTGTATAGTATCTTAACCCTGAAGTGAGTACACAATACCTTATTGTATTAAGAATGCTGACATTAAGTAACATATTGAATCCAGCACTTTGCCAAAAAGCAGACCAACCAGCATCAAGTAATTACAGTATTATTGAAGAAGGAAAGCTGCCTGCGGCGTCTTTATTTTAGAGGGTTGCTTGCCTAATTATTAGTAGATCAAAAGGCTCAGGTTAAAGTAGATATTGATAGCTAAGCTTTTTTGGCTTAGACTGATTTTATTTTCCGTATTTTATGAATAAAACTTATGTGGCATTGTTTTATATTTTTCCATAACTTGACTTTTGTTTTGTAGGTGTCTTTAGAGCAGAAGAATGCTACTGTCATATTTGACCAGAGCCAACAGAGCCCAGAGTCTCTGTCAGAGGCCATCGAGGACATGGGCTTTGAATCAAGCCTACCAGAGACCAGCACAGCCACGCCGGTCTCTACAGAGACCCAGCTGATCCTCACTTTAGGCCTGACACCTGCAGCCCAACAGGAAGCTTTGGAGAAGCTGTCACAAATTCAGGGAGTGCTGGATGTCAGAGAGGACCTGCCCCAGATGGGTCTCAGCATCACCTTTGTTCCCTCTCTGACCTCCACGCAGCAGCTGAGTGAGGTGGTGGCCAGCATAACACTTATTGAGATGCCCACTCCAAGCAGCCCTGTGCAAAAAGGCCTAAACCTGTCTCCATCTGACACCATGGGGGGCGGGGTGTCACTCTTGAAGTTGTGCATTGAAGGAATGACCTGTCACTCCTGCACCACCACTATTGAAGGGAAGATCGGAAAACTGAAAGGGATTGAGAAGATCAAAGGTGATGTACTTGAACTGTTTGCAAGCGAATGTTCAGGTTTAACTTCACAGTCCGAGCTGGAAGAGGTGTTGTAGCACTTTGCATATCAGTCATATCAGAAATGCCATGTTATTGTGCATCTGTTGGTTCAACTTTGAGAGATTGCTTTGCTGGATTTGACTATGACTCATCAAATCCTTTCCTTGGAGAGACATGTAGACAGATAGGATTATGTTTGCCGAGTACAGAGTTGTCATTGTGTTTAAAGTGTCTGTATGCACAGACAGCCCTGTGCTATGTATTCAGTCAGGTACAGTCTTTCAAATTGACTCAATAAAATCCTCATTATAAAGCTTGGCTCAATAAAATCCTCATTATAAAGCTTGACTCAATAAAATCCTCATTATAAAGCTTTATAATGGTAATAATAATCACCCCTTATTAAAAAAGTCTACACCTGAATGATCTCAAAATAAAATAGGTTTTAACAAGAGATTGAATCCGTATTAACTGGCACAGTTTTGTTTGCAGACATATGGTAAGAAATGGTTAAAACAAGGTCTGACAGCCGTGACTGCACAGGCCTCTTCCCCTTTGGTTTTAGAAGAGCATTATGGCACATGGATCGGCAAAATATCTCTGACTGAGGATCTCAAACTACCAACCTTGTATGACATGTTTGTTTTATAATGATTAAGTGCATAATGTGCGCTGATTTAAGTAATGTTTTATGTTCCTTATTAAATGGAAACATGTTTCCTCTTTTTATGTACAGTCACATCCCGTTGTTGTGAAATCATTCCTTTCCCCTTTTTTTATGCTTTGTATTTAAATTTTAACTTTGTCATTTACTTTTTCTCCTCAGTTGTTTTAGAGTCTCAGGAAGCTGCACTCGTCTATCTGCCTTACCTCATCACTGTCCAAACCATCATCGAGCAGATTGCCCTGGCTGGCTTCAAGGCCTCGGTCAAGTCCAAGCCCCGCCCTCTGCAGCTGTCCCCCAGTGAGATCGAACGTTTTGTAGATTCTCAGAAACCAACGATTTCTTCGCCATCGGAGACATCAGAGGAGACGGAAATCTTCATCGACACAACACTTGTCCTGCTCAGGGTGAAAGGCATGCACTGCCGTTCCTGCGAGGTCAACATTCAAGACAACATCTCAGTGCTGCCTGGTGTTTCCTCTGTGGAGGTCTCTCTGGAGAAGGAGAAGGCCTCCATCTGCTATGATCCCCTAAAGATCACAGTGACTCAGCTGCAGCAGGCGATTGAGGCGCTGCCTCCAGGAAACTTCAAGACTCAGTCCTGGGGCTCCTCTAGCCCTCTCAGTCCTGTCTGCACATCGCCTATGCCTGCCTTATCACCATCCACATCATCATCATCATCATCGTGGCCTGCAGGAGCAACCCAGATCAAACCTGCTGCCTTACAGCCTTGTTTTACCCAACCTCTGGCATCTGTGGTTAATATTCACATCGAGGGCATGACATGCAGCTCCTGCGTCCAGTCCATCGAAGGCATGCTCTCCCAACGGGAGGGGGTGACGTCAGCCCAGGTCTCTCTGGCTGATCACCAGGGCACCTTTGAGTATGATCCCCTCCTGACCACACCAGAGGAGCTGAGGGAGGCCGTAGAGGACATGGGCTTTGATGCCTTCCTGCCTGGTAAGAGAATAGATTAAGAGGAGTCAACTAATTACCCACATAATCACTTGATTAAAGGCTGCAGATATTCTAATGCTTAAATGTGTTGCCTCTAGATGTTCCTCTACCTGTCAAATAGCTTTTTGTAGAAGTTCTTTTTATTCATTAACACAGCCATGGGGGGGGGGGGGGTGAGGTGGAAGGTTAAGATAACATAGCTACCTGCACATTTAGCTTTACATTAATTAAAAAATACATTAATAGCTACAATTTTTGTATACAGAGACCAATTCTCTGCTGCCTGCGCCTGATCCGATTTTGTCGAGGTCCTCAAGTACAGCACCTGTCAAAGGTAAAGAGCTGGACAGTGACCTGCACAAAGAAACCTCCCAGGGACGCAACGGAGAGACACACTCGAAGTCCTACATCCAGATTGGTGGGATGACCTGTGCTTCCTGTGTGTCGAACATCGAGCGAAACCTCAAGAACGAACCTGGTCCGTAAATATTTCAGTTTCATTTCAAACAGGATTCATTGTGTCTCACATTATTTACTAAAGAGAAAATCGTCAATGTTGTGCAGGTATCTACTCTGTTCTGGTAGCACTGATGGCCAGTAAAGCAGAGGTCCGTTATAACCCTGAAGCCATCGACCCTGGGAAGATCGCCGAGTGTGTGAGAGAGCTCGGCTTCACCGCCTCCGTTATGGAGAACTATGAAGGTTCAGATGGAAACCTGGAACTAGTGGTGAGTCAGCATTGACTTGATGTTACTGTTGTGTGAAAGCCATAATGTTCCTTTCTAGTACTAGTTATAGTTGAGAACAATGTAAAGGCATACATGCAGCCTCGTTTTCAGTGGTTGAAATCAATCACGATGCTTCCTCTCTTCAAACCCTCGTGGATATATTTTCGTCTCTGTATCTACTTGACTGCTCCTCTTCACCCTCTTTCAGGTCAGGGGAATGACGTGTGCCTCTTGTGTTCACAAAATCGAGTCCAGCCTTATGAGAGAAAAGGGGATTATATATGCCTCTGTTGCCTTGGCAACCAACAAAGCACACATTAAGTACGACTCAGAAATTATAGGGCCTCGAGACATCATCAAGCTGATCGAGGTATTAATCCTGCCATTGTTATTTATGCATTTGTTCATTATTGCTTGTTGCTTTTAATATTGATACAGATCAATGAATTAATGAAAATATTCTTAATGGTTGAACTGATAAATCACACAAGACCTTGAGGTTTGATGGAGGTTTGACTTTTATTTTGTAGAACCTAGGATTTGAAGCATCTCTGGTAAAGAGGGACCGCACTGCCAGTCACCTGGACCACAGCAAAGAGATTCAACAGTAAGCGACTTTTCTTGGTTTGTTTTGCGTAGTTTTTCTTCTTTGTCAATTTTGACCCATTTCTACTGTTCTGACTTTGTTCATGTGATATGCGTGTTCACTTATTTAACTGGAACTTTTTTACTTTTATTAAGTGATGACTAAACAATTGTCCGACTTTTCGTAGAAACAACTTAGTTTTTAGGTCTGCCTGCTTTTAAGAGAGGTGGGAACGGCCCCTCATTACTCAGCTCCTTTATACCAGCAACCAGTTTCTCTCTGTACAGCTTGGACCATTAGTGTCTGGGAAATTATGAATGAAGCCTGGAAGCTGCAGTTGGACTAATGTTTTGAAACGTTATTTTGGGTGTCTGCCTTCTATACAAGAGGGTAACATTTCACAATATGGGAACACTAATTAGCAGTTAGTTCATGCTGCAATAAACATGAACCAAATGTTAATAACTAGTTAACTAATGTATCTATAATCATTTGTTAATGGTGTCAATGTTAACTTGGGTATTGATTTATACATATTTAATAGTTTATAAAGATGCTATTAACATTAGTAAATACAGTTAATTAGCATTAACTACCAGTTACTTGTAGCTACTACCAGTAATTAAATAAGTAACTTAACAAATGTCTGTTGTTAACAACTATTAAGGGTTTAAATGTTAATTTTGAACTAATATTAGTATATGATTGGTAAATATATTAATTGACATGTATGCCATTAAGCTAGTAACTGAGGATTTTTTTTTTTCCATAAATGTTTATTGAAGGGTAATGATTGTCCACTTAATTGTCTTTCCTTCCACATCTGATTTATCTTTGGTAAAGTGAACGCTATCAATAACATCTTTATAAACTATTAAATAATGTATAAATCAGTACCTTACATATATGATTATAGTCACATTAGAAAATTGTTGATTAACTGTTAGTTAATGCAAATTATGGTATTAACTAATGTTAATTAATGTAGCTTTATTGTAAAGTGTTACCAAAAATACTGTATTTAAAAGCATACTAGTACAAATGTACTTATGTGTGAATGACAGTTTCGCAGTCATATATATGAACTATTTGTGCCTTAATGCTTTATATCGTGATTACTAATGTAAACATACATTTGTTGCTTTTTCCACCCATGAAGGAGAATTTGAAATAAATTTCTAACACACAAATGTCTTCACTCCCTGAGGTGGAGGAAGTCTTTCCTTGTGAGCTTGATTTTCTGCGTGCCTGTGATGGGCATGATGATGTACATGATAATCATGGACCACCAGATGAATGCTTCACATCAACACAACACTACGATGGAGGACCGCAACCATTACCACGCCACCATGTTCCTGGAGAGACAGCTGCTGCCTGGTCTCTCCATCATGAACTTCCTCTCCTTCCTGTTTTGTGTTCCTGTCCAGGTAAATCACAGGGATTAACTGCATTCCCAGGAAACATGATCTTGATATTGTGTAAAAAAAAAAAGGTGTGAATGAAATGTTTTTGGTTCAGTGAGTACAAACTTTTCTTTGTTTCTCCTCAGTTTATTGGAGGCCGCTACTTCTACATTCAAGCCTACAAAGCAGTGAAACACAAGTCTGCCAACATGGATGTGCTGATAGTTCTGGCCACTTCTGTCGCCTTCAGCTACTCGCTGGTCGTCCTGCTAGTGGCCATGGCGGAAAAGGCAAAAGTCAACCCCATCACATTCTTCGATACACCGCCCATGCTCTTTGTCTTCATCTCTCTGGGACGCTGGCTCGAACAGATAGCTAAGGTTTAGCTCTTAATGATTACTGATTTCTATGACATAACCTTTTTGAAATCCAGGATCTCGATAGCGTGTATCAGTGATGAAGTAAATGGTTTTGTTTGCTGCCTTTCAGAGCAAGACGTCCGAGGCTTTGTCCAAACTTATGTCTTTACAAGCTACTGAGGCCACAGTGGTGAAACTCAGCAGTGATAAGTCTATTCTCAGGTACTCCTCGTTCTCTACACTCACATTGTTTACAAGAACCTTTCATTTATTTTTAAGGTTTTAGATTACAACATATATCAATATTTGCCTTTAAAATCTCAGCTAAAAGAATGGCAGAGCCAAAAGTTAAATGAACCCACTGCAAGTGATTTTCCATCCCTTGAAACAGCAAGCCAAGTGTGTCAGCTTTACGTCCATCACATTGTTCTTTACTGAGTAAGATAACGTCTACAGTGATGGTGAGCCACATTTACATGGTTTGACATTCATGCGTGTTCCAGTGAGGAGCAGGTGGATGTTGAGCTGGTGCAGCGGGGCGATGTGGTGAAAATCGTTCCTGGAGGGAAGTTTCCTGTCGATGGGCGGGTCATCGAAGGACACTCCATGGCAGACGAGTCTCTCATCACAGGTTAGTTGCACCGAGTGAAGGACCAAGTATCTGCTCAGTAATGCAAAGGAATGAGTATATGAAAAAATATAAAGTGCAAATGTTAGTTTGTAAGTAATAGTTTTTTATTTTTTACATTTTCCTTTTGTTAGATCGTTATTGGTTATCAATCTAACAAACTGGAAACTACCACTGTTTTAAAGCAAACAAAACAAAGTGAGCTGAAAATAAGAAGAGAAGGAGAGTGATTTGTCCCGTACGTCCTTTGAGGTTAACCAGGACGTTTTAAAGTTTGGGCAGGAGCTAAACAAAACCTTGTCGAACTTGACAATTATTAATGTTCATGTTTTGCATTGTTAGTATCTGCATTCAATCAATTTTAAAATATGAAAAAATGAGTTTCAAATACTAACAAACCATTGGTCATTGGTTATCATTTGAGCCTTGATTCCTGCTGGAGCACCAGTATTTACTGCAGATGACCGGCTCCTGTTTCTTACTGCCTCACACTGTTGGAGTGTGTCTGACCAGTTGTTGCTTTGTGACTCCAGGTGAGGCCATGCCTGTGACAAAGAAGCTCGGCAGCACGGTGATTGCAGGCTCCATTAACCAGAATGGCTCTCTGCTCGTCAGTGCTACACATGTCGGCATGGACACCACGCTGTCTCAGATCGTCAAACTGGTGGAGGAGGCTCAGACTTCAAAGGTGAATTTTGGGGTTTCAGATGTGCGCTGTATCTACCAACTTTGAGGGTGAAACTCTGCGCGTGCTTAACTCTTCACATTTTGTGTTTCAGGCTCCGATCCAGCAGTACGCAGATAAGATCAGTGGCTACTTTGTGCCTTTCATTGTTGGCATATCTGCAGTCACGCTGATCTCCTGGATCGTCATTGGGTTTTTGGACTTCTCTCTGGTGGAGATGTACTTTCCTGTGAGTTCCTCAGTATTTTGTCTGCTTTAAACATCACACATGACTAAATGTCTTTTCATCTGGTATTCTTCCTTTTTACTACTACTTACTGCTATTTTTCTTTTCTTTGCTGAAGGGAAAAGTAATTGTTGTTAGTTGGAAAGAAAAACTTAACAGCTCAGTTTCCTCCCCGTAGGGTTACGACAAGAGCATTTCCAGAGCCGAGGCAGTGATTCGCTTTGCCTTCCAGGCCTCCATAACAGTATTATGCATCGCCTGTCCCTGTTCTCTTGGCTTGGCGACCCCGACAGCTGTCATGGTGGGCACAGGGGTTGGAGCCCAAAATGGCATCCTTATAAAGGGAGGGGAGCCACTCGAGATGGCGCATAAGGTGTGTTAATGATGATATTCTGACAGCTCTGTAGTAGGCCAATTATGTAACGGACCAACTGTCAATTTAAACACATTTTAAAAGGTTTTGTTGTCTGAGGTTACAAAACCACCTTCATATTACACTAATTATGTTCCATAAAACATTTCAAATCCAGCCAGATGGTCTTTATTTTTTAATTTTTATAATCTTCTTTTATGTGCAGATCCAGACGGTGATGTTTGACAAGACTGGGACCATCACATATGGTGCTCCGAAGGTTATCCAAGTCAAGATAGTGGTGGAGGGGAATAAGATGCCTCGCTCCCGCCTGCTGGCCATAGTGGGTACAGCTGAGAACAACAGTGAGCACCCTCTGGGAGCAGCTATCACCAAATACTGCAAGCAGGTTGGTCATCGCTTCGGATTCAACCCCTCACTCTCCACTTTGTGAAAATCGTACACCACTGGTAATCTACTTCACCTAAATTTGTAGAAGTGTTTTAAATCCATTACCACTTGTGTGCAGGAGCTCGGCACAGAGTCTCTCGGCACGTGCACAGACTTTCAGGCGGTGCCGGGCTGTGGTGTCCGATGTCAGGTCAGCAACACGGAGATTCTGCTGAAGCAGGGGGACAGTGACAGTGAGGACAACAACCAGCGGAACAGCATCCTCGTCCAGATCAGTGACACCCGCATGTCCACCAGCTCCCATCCGCTCATCATGGACCCACAACCACTAAGTATGTGGGGGAAGTGCAGTAGCACATTGTTGTAGTTGAAGTAAAGTTTTGATTTGTTCACTTTTATGTTTTCTGACTGTCTTAACACGTGTGAACTGTATTTTGCAGGTCTGGTACAGACCGCCACCTATGTTGTCCTGATTGGCAATAGGGAGTGGATGAGGAGGAATTGCCTGCAAATCACACCTGATATTGATGAAGCCATGATAGAGCACGAGCGCAGAGGACGCACCGCTGTTCTAGTAGCTGTAGACAGTGAGTAGTTATGCGTCACATGAAATTTACTCTGTTATAGCTACGTTTCTCTCTAAAAAATGATGTAGAGAAAATCCTCTCCTTATTGATAAAATGTCTTGTTTGTGCGTAGACCTGCTGTGTGCTATGATAGCCATAGCAGACACAGTGAAACCAGAGGCAGAGCTGGCGGTCCACACGCTGACCAGCATGGGTCTGGAAGTTGTGCTGATGACCGGAGACAACAGCAAGACAGCTCGGGCCATCGCGGCTCAGGTAAGAAAAGAGCAGATTGACGCTGATGTTAGTTGTATATTTTTGTTGCTAGATATAGTGATAGTATTTTGAGTTATAATCGGCCCTTTAAAAAAAAACAATTTAAACAGAGGAGGTTGATGAAAGGAAAATATCACTCATTGATATAAAACTACTGTGTAGTCGAGGCTCTGAATGGAAACCTGTCGTGTTTTTATTTCTGAGTTTGCTTTTTTCTACCATTTTATCCACCAGGTGGGAATCAAGAAGGTGTTTGCTGAGGTGCTGCCCTCTCACAAGGTGGCCAAAGTGGAACAGCTCCAGCAGGAGGGAAAGAGAGTTGCCATGGTGGGTGACGGCGTTAACGACTCGCCTGCTCTGGCCATGGCTGACGTGGGCATCGCCATAGGAACAGGGACAGATGTGGCCATCGAGGCAGCAGACGTGGTGTTGATCAGGGTAAGAATATAAGGTTGGAGTTCGTTCATGAATTCATGTCTCTTTTTAGTAACATGAAAGCATCACTCACATAAATGGAGCGCTGCACATTGACGTGCACGTTAGCAGTGGCAAGTTATGACCTTTGTGAGCAAGTTATGTTGCTCAATCAGCATCAGCACCTGAGTAACACGTTACTGTGACCACTGGTATATATGCATTTGCAATTTCACCACGAATCTGAAACCTAAGCAGATAGCAAACAAATTTAGTGGACAGTCGCAAAAAGCCAAATCGGACTAGGAGTGGTAGTGAGGAGCTACGGTCGTGTTGTTGCGGGTGAGAAACTTGTGGGTTTTCAACGTGTTGTGAAATAATAAAATCTTGAGTAAAGCTGTTGACTGATTATCTTAAAGGTCGGACCTTTCTGTTGACGGGATTTTTCTGTAATGTGGTTTAAACACATTTTTCGGTTTGTTAGTAACCCCAAATCATGTAATATTTGTACCGTTCTCGTTTCCTCTCTGTTGTTGTCCTGACCGCAGAATGACCTGCTGGATGTGGTGGGCAGCATTGACCTTTCTAAAAAGACCGTCAAGAGGATCAGGATCAACTTTGTCTTTGCTCTCATCTACAACCTGGTTGGAATTCCTATCGCTGCTGGTAGGTACTGCCACGAGATTATAAGGTTTTATTACATTTTATATCATCACTGTGACAGTCAGCAACTCTAGTTTGAGGACAGTAACATTTGAAACTGGTCCATCCACAGGCGTGTTCCTCCCCATTGGTCTGGTGTTACAGCCCTGGATGGGCTCTGCTGCGATGGCGCTGTCTTCTGTCTCTGTGGTTTTGTCGTCCCTTCTACTCAAATGGTAATGAGATATTTAGTGTTTCGTGGATATCTTTTGCACACTTTGTTTTTCCGTCTCTTGAGTATATTTCTCCCTCTGTCGTTGTGTAGTTACACTAAGCCCACTGCTGAGAAGCTGGAGGCCAGACTGGGTCACAGCAGGCAGCAGGGCAGCTTGTCCGACGTCAGCGTCCACATTGGCATGGGTGAGATCCGTCGTCCCTCCTCCAAGCTCAGCTTGCTGGACCGCTTCATCAACTACAGCCGAGCCTCCATCAACTCTCTGCGCTCCGACAAGCACTCGCTCAACAGCCTAGTGCTCAGTGAGCCCGACAAACACTCCCTGCTGGTGGGGGGGGCGATGTGCGAGGAGGAGTTTTGCTGAATTCGTGGGGCTCACATGGACTTCTATATGTTTAAGTAGACGGTAACTGCATTTATTGAAGGCTGGGCCACGCCTAGCTGAAAGGGTCACAATGAATAATGGCCCATCCATCTGCTGTAGGCGCCCTCGGGCAGCACTGTTTACTTGAAGAAGGCTTCCATGCCCCGTGTTTTCTTTTAGCTCAACTAGCTGATCACGCACTTCAGAGCATGCTGGGCGATGTCGGAGGCAGGCTGTCTTTTGTCGAGGTTACTGCTCTCTGGGACACTCTGACAAACCCTTTGACACTTTGACAGTCTCTGTCCGGGGACATGAAGCTTCTTCAGAGCCTTGAAGCGGGTGTCCACATCCAGGAGGCAGAGTCATAATCATCTCTGCCTCTGTGGTCACTTGCCATTACAATCTTAAACATCTATCCAAAGACATTTAAACAGTGGTGCCCCTTGTAAGAACGGGCACTACAGAGATATATTTTAACTAATTTTCCTTAAACGGAAAGTTATAACTGTTGTATAATTCTATTCCACGCTATTTATATTATCATTATTTATCTATTTTTTTTCATTATATCCTGTGTGAAAAATGAAGTTGTTGAATCCAAATGCCAATTTTCATTTTCAATCTCCCAAATGTGTGATTACTGAGCAATGTGAGCTGTAAGAACTCAAGCCTTGTAACTCGCTGCAAACTGGTTGTGGAGCGAAACATTAATGGAGTGAGTTATAAATGTCTGTCTCACCCAAGTGCCAATTAAAATGCCACCTTGGCAAAGTCCAACACATTCCAAAGATAGCGGCATACAGAAGTTATCTTGGACTTGATGTGCACAAAGTGTAATCAGAGACCAGGTCAACGATTCAAAGCAGAGATCTGGTCTGGTTTCTACGGTTGCGTCAACTCTGCACCTTTGGTCAATGATACAAGACGTCTTGTCAACAAATGTGAACATGAATCACTGTTGTGTTTAAACCGAAGTTGTTACATGGATGATATTACACTTGCATTACTTTATTTGCTTGTCGCAAATTGCTTTGAAAAGGCCAAACTGTACATACATTCGTGCCCTGCTTGTCGTCCTAGTCAGAAAGGTGGTGTTACGCTTCCTAAGACTTTGTTTCAGTTATGCAAATCTGTCAACGTCTCAGCTTTTTTTTTTTTTTTTCATAGGATTCACGCTGTTGCACTTGCTCAAAGAAACGTGTTTAAACCCAGGGCAGCAGGACGCAGCAGTATGAGCGGATTGCACACAGCTGTGTCCCACCAAACTAGTTCCTTAGAAACAAACGCTGACGAATGAAGTCCATTTTTAGTAAACGTGAGATCACACTGGTTATAATTTGCAATCATAGACAGACGGATGCTTTATTTTTTTCTCTTGTAAAATGATTTGATTTGTTGCATCAAATCAGCCGAAAATTACTACAGTCCGACTATTTATTGAATTTCTGAGTCAGAATTTCTCCTGTATTTCTCTCTGATGACAAAAAGGGTCATCGGTTTGTCCTGCCACTTTCCCATCATGCGTTATGTTGTGTAGCGTGCAGAGTGCAGTTATGCTACTCTACTGTTTTTGTGCAATGCTTCATGAAGACGTCCATACAGTAGGGCTTTAGATCTGTGTGCAGTCCATGTTTGCTATCTCCACCGAACATTGTGTGCCTTGAAATTAAACGCTTTTGTAACATCACTCTGCTGTATCCACTTTCAGCCAGAAGATGGTGCCGTGGAGCCATCTGTTCACCAAATCACCAAAGACAAATCCCACGATTTTATCAACTTTATTTCATCCGGTTAGTCTGAACATTACATCATTCCAGTGTACTGCAAAACAATCAAATACCTTTTTTTTTTGTCATAACATTTTAAAAATAATTTCAATCAATGCAAGCTATAGATGACTTCATCCTCTTGAGTTGATTTGTTTTGCTTTGGCTGTGGTGAGATTTGATTTGGTAGATTGAAGCTTGTGAACATGTTATTTATTAGGTAGTTCCTGTTTTAATACTTTAAAGAGGAATTCGCTCTCTTTATATGCACTTACAGATAGCGGGACTTGTGTATCTACCGAAGGGCAAGTTTACAATTCATTTCTTAGTCCTTCACTGATCAAGGATGTACTGTCACTGTGAAATCACTGTGATCAGGAAACTGAACAGGTTTAACTTGTTGTTGTTGGTTTTTTAAATGTGCAGCATTTAAAATCTGTCACAACATTGTGCTTTTCTAGACTAACGCGTCATAACCAGCTGGAATTGGAAAATGCTACATTCAGTTACCTTGAACACGAGAATAACAAGCTTGACTTCAAATCAGCTAGGAACAGCTCCAACTCCAACACATCTGTCTGGAAACACTCACAATCTAAAGTAAAGTTACTTCCACAGCAATATATGTAAGGAGATTAACAGCATGTCGAACATTAAGACACCTCATAAAAAGTACACACCATGAGAGGAGGGAAGGATGCGATCAAATCGATTCAGTGTTCACGAGCATTTGATGTGTTCTGATTCACGATGTAAACATTGGCATGAAATGGAACAAATTATTTCAATACACACTGGGTCCTTTTAAAAAATCATTTTAAAATGAGGGCAGGTTGGTCAAGAGATTTAAACATTGCTTGTGAGTTTTGTGGCTTCCAGTCCATCTTTTTTCACCCTCATCCCTGATTTAAAGACGTCCAAAGATAAATCTGGCCAGTCCCTGTACGGTCGGTAACAGTTGCTGTTTTTATCAGTTTTATACACCAGGAGACTTTTGGATGATCCGGTGTCGGGCCCGTAGAACAGACTTCATACCAACTGTGTCTGAACACACCCGACAGACATCTGAATACCGACTGCCGCAGCAACGGTACAGAACAAAAGTTACAACATCACACTGTACCTTCTTTATCAGCTACACCCAGGCTTTAGCCGTAAAATATAATGAAACACAAAGCAGGAGGTTGTAGCTGAAAGAGGTTCCAAATTCTTCAAATTCAGCGGGCTGAAACGTGTCACTGTTTGAAACATTGAAAAGTCCACAAAGCTGGTTGAATACATGATGGTAAAAGTCAGAATCAATACACATACTAATCAGGTGGATACTTCTGTACAGCATACTTGCCTTGGCAAATACTATATGGGCATTTTTCTTTAATACTAACATCCATATCTAACACTCCAAATGTACATATAGAGTACTATAACACCTTAAAAACAATAGTATTTAATAATCCAACCTGTGTAAGGCATGAATGACTTGTTGAGTTTAATGCGATCAGAGGAGTTTGGAGCAGCGTTTTGCCGATGTAATCAAGAACAACATTTTCCTGTCAAGACTTTTCAGTTTTCCTGTACTCTCTCCTCTGTGTTACTAAATATACAGAAAAATTACTTTTCAGAGAGCTTATAGTTGAATCCAAAGATGCTCGAATGAGGAGTGGTTTGTTCATGCGAGTCTGGCAAGCAGAATAAATAATATGATAAACATTGATTATTAAGACATCAAATAGCACCGTGGTGGCCCATTAATGGTTGCCACTGCCATTCCATCACATTTTATAGGGTGGATCCCTGGAGAATTGTTTTCAGATACATAATTAGATGCCCAGAGGCCTGAAGGCTTCATTAATGTCACTCATTTGGCAAAATGAACTGAATTTAAGTGAGTTCAAGTGAATCTTTGAAATAAAAGCAGGAGGTCGTAATCGTTGATCGAGGTCTAAAAAGTGTGATTTGGCAAATGCAGAGAGCTCTGTGATAATCAGATGCGATTATAACCAGTTATAAAGCAGGTAAGAAATAAACTGCTTGCCGACCTTAAGTAGTGACGTGTGACACTGGTTTTGTGGCGACATACGATCAACAAGTCACCAATTTAAAAAATACTGCACAGAAAAATAAAAGTCCACTTACATGTGCCACTATACGTCTGTCATGATAAACAATAACATTTTCATCCGGCCCAGTCGGAGATAATCTTCTTTAGCAGTTTCAATTAAAAAATAAAAAAATAAAAAAAAATCAACGATCACATTGACAAAAGCAAACATGTCATCACAAAGAGACTGAGTGAGTGAGTGAGTGAGGGAGTCCTCAGAGATCCATCTGAATGGTGGAAATGAGGAGACACAAACTTAACTTTGGCACACTGAATGAGGAGAGCTGGCAGAGAGGTGAGGACCAAGCCCGCGGCAGTGTTTGGATGAGGGGGTGCACACTCATAGCCCTTTGTTGAAGTAGACCCGCTCCACCTCCGGGTGGTTGGCCCGGATTTTCTCCTGCAGCTCCGGCTCCAAGCGGCTCACTGATATGGAGCTGGAGCAGGGGGAGAGATGCAGGAGTTAATGGGTCAAACGCACACGCCGTAGGCGGGTTACGCAACTCTTCAGGAAGATACGGCTCCGAGGCCGTGACAGACAATTTGGTGTTATCTCTGTATCGAGTTTGAAAGATTTACTCACCTCTTCTGAGGGAACAGTGCGCAGCACAGCGGCGTGGCAAACACCAGGCTATAAAGAAAGAAACACGGATCGGTGAAACGCAGTCATGTAGTCCAGAGAGTCTTGTTCGGATCTGATCTACCATTTGATTGTCTAAGAAAACATTGGACAAAAATGAGGACGAATTCGGTCGTGGGATCAACGGGAGATGGTCACTTTATGCATCAGAGCTTTAAAATCAGTGCATCCAAGTACACAACGGCATATCATTTATAAGGCCACATACACTGTAGTTATTTCTACTTCATGATATAGTGCATTTTCTGGAGAATCAGTGAAGACGCTGTCTAACAGCAGCACCTCTGTGAAGCTGTACTCACTCTAAACTAAAAGCGACATCAGCATGCCGACATGCTCACAATGACAATGCGAAAATGTTGGCGTTTAGCCTGTTCACCATCTTTGTTTAGTGTTAGCATGCTAAAATGTAACTTTAAAAAAAAAAAACATGAAACTAAATTTCATAGCAGGACTGACACCCATATAAGCTTCCCTGTTAGCCTAGCTAATACTGCAGGAATATTACATTTTTTTAAATACACTGACTAAAATACTTCACAAATCATCAAACTTCATCAAATAGATGTGAAAATATACTTGGGTCCAGTTTTTGCAAACAAACACACAATGATTTGAAAAAAACCTTCTGCCCTAAAACAACCAAAGATAATAAAGAGACATCTACCTTTGTAAAATAAACGTAATGTTAAATCTCTGAGAGACAGTTAATGTGGTTGAACATATGTTAATATACATCATCCTGAGCACCCAGCCCGACTGCAGTATTTTTGCGTGTGCTAGTTGGCAGGATGTGCTGCTAATCACTGTCATGCCATTCGAGCTGAAGCAAAGGAATGTTACACATGATTTTTAATTGGTCGGTTGATCGCGCTGCAGTCGAGGTCGCACGAGGCAAAGCGGAGCAGGAAGCATCAGCAAAACACTCGGACAACGACGTGCGATTAACTCCTTGGAGGAAGAAAGGATGGGATCTGTGCAACGTTTGTTTGAATTCATTCAGCCCAAAATTCTGAAATTCACTCTACAGTTAATATACAACACAAAAAAAATGAATAACGTTATCCAGCGAACTTATAACTCTTATGCATGTTTCATTAGATGTTCTTCACAATAACTTCAATGGCAGCATTTAAAGTGATATTAATTTTACGATTACTTCGATGTCTCATTACGGCTGCAAGAAATTAGGCTGAATTTTCAAAGGAATCACACATGGCGGCTTATCAGGTGCTCCATCTCTGACAACTCACCAGAATCCCACCAGGCTGACTTGAATAGGTGCACTCATCCATGGGAACTTCTGAAAAGACCAGGCAGAAGAAAAAAAAACGAATGAGGGGCACAAAAGCAGTGGGGAATTCCAGCAGTAGAGTGGCCTCATGTCCTCGGTGCTTTTCATCCCTCTGATGTGTGATTACTAAACGGAGCCAAAGTACTTCCCACCATTTGGCTTAGTGGTGTTTGAAATGTTATAATTTAATGTTGAGGCGGTTGTAGAAAAAAAGCATTGTTCGATTTGTGTCTTAAAAGGAAGAAATTGATTCAGAAATATGCCTACCCTCAGAAAGGCCTTCTTTTCCAAATGGTTCATTAAAAATGGAGGGATAGCTGAAAAGAAACCAAAAAAATATGACTGCACAATGCATTTTGTAAAAATATGAGTGGTTTTTAACTTGTTTTTCTTTTAATTTAAATTCATTCAAAATGGGTGTCTCATTGAACTGATGATACAAAGGTATTCATACCCATTCCAGGTGAGGCCATGAGGATCCTGGAGACCACAACCTGAGAGATCGCCTGCTGTGCAGCTTTTGTCGACTCTCCTAACCGGTTGTCATTTTCATCTGTTATGGGAATACCATGTTGAAGTTCTCTGAGGACGAGAAGAAAAGCAGTTTAAACTACAAAATGCAGATCCTCTAGAAAAATGTGTGCGAATGCTGACAGCCAGAATAATTTGCTAAACATTCTTTCAGTGTGTGTTTAATGTGAAGCCTCAACAGCAGTAATGTATCAATTACATCAGCATGAACTTTACTGATCAATAAACCAATCAATAACCAAGACCAATCAATAAACAGGAAAATAACGCTGATGTGAACATACAAACGGGGATGTATAGTGAAACTAAACTCTCTAGTGTCGAGCACAGTTTAGGCACCAGGGACGGGACGAGTTGGCTGTGGTCGGTCCTGATAGGTAGCAGGGCGACTCATTTTGGCTATCTTCTCCTGAGACTGCAGTGGAATCACTAAACTAAAGAGATGAATGGCTTTCTTGTAGCTTCGGGGCAGAGAATTCAAAATTTAAACAGTTACATTGTGTAAAAAAGGACAAATTTGTCAAATTTTGTACAAGAATTGATCGTTGTGGGAGTGAAAGAGCTAAAATGTAATAACATTTTTAAAAAGCAGAAAGGCAGAGGATCAGTGGGTGTAATTAAAAGGTCATATGAGCAGTGCAAAAAAGATCCAATACAAACTCACAAACGGACACCAAAAAAAAGCACAAAACGTAAACTAAAAACGGATTATTTCAAAGTACCATTACAGGTATACAAAGAAAATCCACAAAACACCGCAGATTTAAAAGACACAAGTCTTGTGAGGTCTTTAAAGTTTAAATGACGTCTGACATAATTCAGGATCCAGCTGACCTTAAATAACCTTAATGACCTTCAAACGTTTGTAATTGTCCTCAAGGTCAAAGTCATTCTGCGTGAAACATGCCATAAAACAGTGACGTACTTTCTGAGTGCTGCGTGTCCTCCTTACCTTTGTCTCATCAGTGGGATGTTGATACAGTTAGCAGCGGCTACAGCAGCAAATGGAACAAACCGTCCAAACAGAGGTGAAACATGCTACAGCAGGAGAGAGGAGGCAACAAAAACAACAACAGGGAAGAAATGAATCAGTACGCTCTGCTGTAAAATAGCACAATAATGTGAACTTTTCAGACCACTGTAAATCTGCAGTTTCAGCTGGTTATATTTTAGATGTTGGACATGATGGATTCTCTACCATAAAGGAGAATCGACAGCACAAAGTCAATATAAAAGCTGGCACGCCAAACATGCTTATTACCGAGCACGACCCTGGAAATAACATGGTTCTTCCACGACAAAGTGACTATTTATGCGTGGCTAACTTCATGTTAGCGCACCCATGCGTCCGAGGTCAACACATTAAAAATGAGATGTAGAATGGGGTTAGATGAACTGATACCTTTGTTAGTGCATTTAGTCCTAGCGCGGTGGCAACTGCCCCTGTGGTGGCAGACACATAAGCTGTGCCAAGCTGACTGCAAACAGAAGAGTCACCGGTCACACCACGAACATCAAGAACTGTCGCATTAAAGGGTTAATATGTGCCAGTGTCCGCGCCCTAACGTCGGCCTCTCACCTGACCGTGATCGGAGCGTCACCGCTCCTGTTGGTGTAGTTCACTATTGCGTTGAAAGACTGATTGATCCACTGCCAGAGCAACACAGCTGGAGTCGTCCTGCGACAGTGAAAATTGAAAAGTCACTTAGCGTATCCGCTTTACAGTAAAACTAAAGGTTGGATTTCCCAGCCGGTATGCTGGTTTTAGTTTGTATCAAAAGAGACTTAATTAGAAATAGTTTAAAATAATACAAATAAACATGTCCCATAAACGTGGATTACGAGGTTTATACAAATATTTTCCCTGCCGGATGCCACCATTTCAGTATTAATAGATATGCATTCTGACTCGCCATAGCAGGAAAAGCGCAGGTTTTATTAGTACCATTAGAAATGGTTCCTCTCTATTCAAGTGTCCCAGTAAGCGGTGACAGTGAGCCAGCATGCACAACATCACCACCCTGAAACTGAAGCAGCTAAACTGAAATCAGACGTCATTCGTTTTTTTTTTTTTTTTTTTTTTTTTAAACCTTTGATTTCACCCTATGTGACGTGTCACGATGAGCTGTAGCAGCAGCAGGAGGCACTGATCGTTGTCGTCTATCGAGTGTTACGGTCACAGCGTGCTGCTACGAAGTTCTTACTTGTAAAACGTCATCATGCATCCAGTGATGGTCATGTTCATGGGAACCTGTGCTGACATGCGGCCGATCAGGATCATCTTCTCTCCGGTGTCGGGATGGAAGGCCGAGTCAAAAACGTATTTTGCTCTCCACAGTTCATCCTCCGTCAGGCCTGGAGAGACAGTGCCTTGCCTACGAGACAGTAACACGTAGAGCAAACTTCTCATCCGACAGCAGCAGTGAATGTACATGCCGCTACTGCTGTTGAATCTGCGGCCTGGTTTACCTGTAGTCAGTGATGATTTTGTGTGCGTGATCGAGTTGTTCGTTGGTGAGGAGGATATTCCTGGGATCTGTGACGGTGAAGAAATGTTTGGCCCGACCCACGAAAGTGCTCTGGTCCCACCGCGGCTCCTTGATGTTGATGGAAGTGGATAGCTCTGCTGCCATATTTATCTGGGGGAAAGAAATTGTTACAATTATCCTATCAGGTGTTTGTCAAGTGAGATGCTTTATGATTTGAGGGTTTTCAGTAACTCTCCTCTGGAGGAAATACATGGAAGCACGACAAGCTGAATCTCAAACATGCTGAATTAAAGCACGAGTTCTCCATACTAGAACATCAACAATTTAAGATGAACTCGAATATCGACACTGTATTCTACAAATATTGACAAATGCTGGTCCAGGAATCCAGCGTCCTGCTCCAGCACTCACCCATGGAGTCTCATCCCCAAAGTCTTTTTTTTTTTTTTCTTATGCAGACACAAGTCAGTGAAGGAGGACTCGTGAAATACAACACTCTTTACTCAATTGCCATGCTGCTAATTCAGCATAATGTTGCTATGGTGATGGCTGACCTGACACAAGGGTTGTGAGGCGCTAAATTGCAAAGCCCTATTATTGGCACTTGCCAACCCCCCCAAACTGTGTCTGAAAAGCAAGTCTTGGAGAGTGACAAAGCTCTCTGCACGAATCCACTGTGAAGAACTGTGAAGAAAACTGCAAATTAAGAGAGCAAAGCACAATAGACTATGAAACGTGGCTTACCAGTGGTATTTCATTTTTACTTTACTGTTTCAGTCTGAAACCAGATCCAGCTGGCTTGCACTGAATAGACCCTGCACAAACCAAAAAAAAAAAAAAAAAAAAAAAACGCGTCGTGGATGCAGCATGCTTCTTCTTCCCTGGGTGTGGGTCCCTGTAACCCAGTCGGATCTGGGTTTTTTTTTAACCATTTGTTCCTTGCTCCAGATAAGCCACTGCCTCTGAGGGCAGCGACTCCGCAAAGTGCAGCCGGCGTTCTGCGAGGATGTGCAGCAGCATGAAACTGTACCTGAAGCTGCACCAAAGATGGCTGCTGGATTGACATCAAAACAGAGAAACTATGCTCTCGGCACGCGGCCGTGTAATACAGAAGACTTGCTGTCTCTTTAAATTGAATTAAACTCAACGGGCAATTCACACGAGATGGCAACAAACACCCCCAATTCTCCAAGAAAACACAGTAAGGAGTTGGTGCGAGCAGGGGTTGCACCCTGGCTTCAGACCTCCCCGTTAATTGCGCTGATAAAATTCTGAATCACTAATTAATGTGATATCAGAGGGTTGAACTTTGGACTGAAGCGGCCTTTGATCTATAAACCTTCAGCTGCTTCTGCCCCGACTCTCAGCCAATCACCGGCGGCCTGCATGGCTACACATTAACCTGCAATTCACAACAACTCCTCACCATCAAAAGACATCATTCAAAAACCACACGCAACATCTGATGGCACATCCTTTCACCTACATTTCATCCTAGCCTGACATCTGCGATCTAACGCGGTGTGTGCTCGCAGGGTAAACAGGCGCTGTGAATGGATACGGTGTATTGTCCAACCCGACTTAGACCAGTCAAATCTGGACTGTAACTGGAGGTGTCTTTGCATCTGGGGGGGGGGGGGGGGGATAAAGCGCTGAAACCTTCACCACACAATGACAAATCCAAGTGTTAACATTTAAATGCGGTTAATTACGCACGGCATCTGTCCGGCTCGATCATCGTCCAGCTGTGCGCCCCAGATTCAACTAGTATCAGCCTGCCACATCCACACATCCACCGGGGCTTCCCAAGCAGCCAAACTGTCTGATCACTGTGCCCCCCCCCCCCCCCCCCGATTTGAGACACAAAGATGCTCCTCTCTGTGTGGTTGTCCTTTTTTTTTTTTTTTTTTTTTTTTAAATCCCCCAAAACAAACAAAAACAACAGAATTACAGGTTACTTACTGCACTGTGGGCTCCGGCGGTCTGCAAGAGGTGTCCCTGAAAGGCTGCAGCCAGCTAATTTTTCATGCAGCAACGTCAGCACACAGCCAGAAAGCGCGCGCACACACACACACACACACACACACACACACACACACACACACACACAGAGAGAGAGAGAGAGAGAGAGAGAGAGAGAGAGAAAGAGGCACATCCCCCCCCCTCCCCCAGTGCCAGGAAACTCGCCGAGAAAGTAAAAGTCCTGCTTCAAATCATACTGGAAAACACAACGTTATAGTGACAGATGAGCCAAAATAAATACATTTTTTAAAAAAAGATCATTCACGATGATGTTCTGCTCTTCCGTGAAGCAGTAAATCTTACATAAACATCTGAGGTGACAAAGTAAGTTTCAGGTCACTTCTTTTAAATCATGCTTTTATTTTGAACAGCCAGGCGAGCACTATATCCGGCAATGCTCAATGCATTATCGCTGCCTTGGTTTACAGGCAGTAAATCATTAATGTCTGTTAAAACTTTGCAGAATTTCCACACACGCGTCTGTGTACAACAAAGTGACATTAATACGTGACAATAACGTCCTATGGAAGAATTAATGTCCCTTAAAACAAACAAAGCATTCTTTGGTTCATATAATAATGTGCTATAATAAATAATATAATAAATACATAAGCAAAAACATTTGAACTAAATCAAAAACAAAATGTTTCACCCATGGCTTGAAGTCACATCCTCCAAACAAACAGTCCTTCTTTTTTTTTTTGTATCTTAAAAAACAAAACAAAACGTGATATACAAAACACCTGTAATAAAAGTGAAATAAAAGCCAATTAGCCAGTTTCCTGCACACATTCACAATAAGGCTGTTTGTCAATGTGCTGATCATCAGTTGATCATCAGCACAGATTGTGGGTGTCTGTTTCCATCTAGTGGTGACTGCTGAGCGCTCCGGGCAATGATGCCACAAACGGGGCCTAAAGGGAAATAAATGACGAAGCAACTTCAATCTTTATTTTGTATAGCTGTGGCTGCAAAAACACTTGTTTTGTTGTTGTTGTTGTTGTTGTTTTTTACATCTGATCTCATTTGTACCAATATTGCCAACTTAAATGGATTACATTAACTCCCATAAGAGACAGCAGAGAGAGAGCTACTTACACTGTGACAGGGTATAAAAACAACACAGTCCATCAGTGCCACGTGATAAAAATCAAATACAAAAGTGCAAAGAGAACATTTCTGATGTTTGACCCTATTATGTCACTTCACAAAAGAAAGAGTTGCGCTTCAGTTACAAAAAGAAAAGAGTTCACATTATATGTCCTGCAGCCTTTGAGGCCATGCCAAGTGAAAGATGCAGCTTATATTACTGTACATGGCAACACGCTGTGGTCACCGTTAACACCCTAACACAAAGATTACTAACATTTAGTCGTTATTCTCAGCAGGACTTCATTCACTTTTCCTGACAAACCAGCAGGTATTGTTACGACAGTATTGTTCATAGTAGCAATCATTTCTAGCAATTAAAACATCATGCACAGAGAGGAAGAAGTTGAAAGGGCGGTGGTGTTCAGCTGGATGTGACAGTTTCCACTTTATTGTGATTATGGCACACGATTTCAGGGCGTCTGAATGCTTCTTTTCGAAAGCCTTTGTGCAGCCTGTTAGCGCTCTCACCAGTGATCTCTACAGGAAATAGTCCGGCGTGCGCCGCGTCACATGGGGCTCTCCTCTGCGCGGTGCCGGGTCGAACTGTAGGCTGAAACAAACAAAGGATAGGCCTCCTCAGCAACTTAAACTCTGGATTATCATGATCATTTGTCATAATTACTATTATAATCACATGAGGATGCTTATCTTTAAAGAAAGCATCAAACATGTGTATGAAAAGTAGACATGTTTATATGAATATATACCAGAAACTTTACTTACAAGGAGTATTTCAATGTGTCATCGAGTTCCATGATTGCTGCCTGGTTTCCACAGCGATAACAATAGTTCGGTGCACTGAAGATTGTCACTACATTGCGGTCGTGGCACCAGTTATAACCCTGGATCAAGACATTAGTTGCAACATGTAATGTCAGAGCTGCGTCTGCAGTTTGGCCAAGGCAAGAACTTACGTTCAGCAAATAAAGTCAGAGTACCTCCATCACCAGCTGGTGGGCTCTTGAAACCAAAGTTAGGCCGTTCGCGTGGTTGAAAGTCTCAGAAATGTCCTGTCCGAATGTGTAACCAGCACCACGGGGGGAGATGCCCCAGCCGCCACGGTCATCCGGGTCTGACCATAACAAGTCACACATTGGACCCTAAGAAATGGAAGGAACACCAGTATTGTTTACACAATACTTTCAATTCAATGTGAAAGTTACTTTAAATTACCGACACACTTTATGATGCATGTTCAGCAGAATAAATTAGTGTACAGGTGTTGATCAACCCCGCAACTACATAGCTCACACTGAAGCAATAAACTGGGATTGGTATGTTATGACATTAAATCTGGAGGAGAAAATAAATCTGTCTAATTACTGTGTGTGGACTGTATGTACCTCATGAGGAACCTCCTGCAAGCGATCCAGCGCTCTGATGTGTTCCAGTGTGTCTATTGAAGGGGATAATCCTCCATGGAGGCAGAAAATCTTAAGGGAAAAAAAACAAAAAACAATTCGTGACATAGTCTGTTTCTTTGCTTTAGGCGACATACCACATCTGATTATACAACCATACCTGGTTATCTACCAGCGCGGTGAGGGGCAGATAGTCAAAGAGATCTGTGAAGTACTTCCACACATTGGCATTACCGTATTTCCTTAAGCACTCGTCGTAAAAGCCGTACACTTGTGTGATCTGTCTGCTCTCGTGGTTCCCTCTGAGGATTGTGATTCGTTCACGGAATCTCACCTGCAAAGAAAAATCCATTTATTGACACTGTACAACAATCATCCCCCTCTTTGAAGCAGGTTGTGAATTGTTTACCTTCAGGGAAACCAGGAGTGAGACCGTCTCCACAGAATAGTAACCTCTGTCAACATAGTCCCCCATGAAGAGGTAGTTAGTGTCCGGAGACCTCCCTCCAATCTTAAACAGCTCCATCAGGTCATGAAACTGCCCGTGGACATCTCCACACACCGTCACTGGGCATCTCACCTCCTGAACATTGGACTCCTTGGTCAAAATCTCCTTGGCCTGTAAGAGAGAACCAGGAAACAACACAGGAAGATGGCTGTTGACAGAGTATGGTGCAGAGGAGGAGTGCAAAGCGGGCATGTATTGTAAACAAGCTATTAAAGCCAGACGCTGATTATTTATCCCTTTCAGGTTATGAAGCAGCATCTTATTTAAAGGTTTGCCGGGGTTTCTGCCAGATCACTCCGGTGTCGAAGAGGCACCAAAACAGTGGGCGTAGCTGGGGAAAACAGATTTGCAGGCATCCCCCTCCATCTTCTTGGCGAGTGGCTTTCCTTATAGCTGCAGTCAAATGGTGTGCGCCAAAGCAAAAGCGAGGCCACATGCAATTCAGGCAATGTTTCTACGGAGCCCGGCGGTTCAGAAGATGTTTAACAGCGAACAGTCCGCCAGCATCGCAGAGAGCTAACGTAGGGTCTGCCTCCCTGCAGCAGTCCTTACCTTTTCGCAGAGGACTTTGACCTGATTTTCTGAGAGCTGTTTGCACTCGTTCAGTTGTTCAATCCATCCGTCCAACTCCTTGGTGAATGACTTGTCGTCCATGCCTGGTTCGCCGTCCGCTAGCGAGCCGACCAGCTTTTAAAAAAAAAAAAAAAATCCTCAGGAAAACCTCTCGTCCCGCTGAAGTCTTCTCAAGCAAGCGCCCTCGTCATTCGCAGCTTCTTCCTCGCTGTGTGCGTGTGTGTGTGTGTGTGTGCGCATGTGTGTATATGTGTGCGCTTGTGTGTGCGTGCACCGGGAGAACGGATGCGCCACCTGTCCTGTGTCCCTGCAGTTTGGTGTCGACTGAAGTCTTTATTTCACCTGAGACAGAAACAATGACGCTCTTGTCCTTGTGATCGGATCAAGGTCACCCAGTTACCGTTAGACAGAGAGACAGAGAGAGAGGCTGGTCAACAAACCGCTGCTACGTCATCGCATCATAAACAGGCTTTTAACGGCTGGGGAAAAAAAAAGTCACTAAATAAATTTACTTTAGTTTGTCCCAGTGGCGAAACAATAATGATTTAGTCTTTATTTTAAATTACATTAGCTTGCTGTGACCGTGACTGTGATTTAAAAGTTGAATTGTTTGCTGAACAGCGCCTCTGCTGGACACAACCTGCATCAGTCAGGACCACCGGGTGGACGACGGTATAAACCACAGCCGTCATCCATCTAGTCTTTGTTATATAACAGAGGTGCTTCACAGTTCAATTAAATCTTGTTATGGAAACCACATTTACCATTCAACACTTGTGGCAGACTTTTCATATTCAGCCTACAGTGGCAGGTGCTAGAAGGACAAGGGGTTGCACATTATTGGTAATATCTGGTTTATGACTTTGTTTAAGTTGTCTGAGGTATTTATTTATTTTTTTTACAAAGTGAAGTGAAAATAAATGTAGCTTTGAGATGGTAAGCAGAAAGCAGAAAAGTTGAAGTATAACGACAAAGTGACCTCTAACTGCACCACTGCACTTTCTTGATTTTTTTTAAAATTATTTTTATTTTTATTTCTAGTGCTTAAATCTGTCTAACTTTCATTTCTTTCATGTTTCCTTCTAATATAAAGTATATGTTTTCATAGCCTGGTGATGTGATTGTCAGAAATGATAGCGTTTTTCCTCATATACACATCACATATTGCATTTTAGCACTGTTGATGCTCATCCATGAGTACATTGACCTGGTTAGCAAGCAGGTAGGGTCAAACTAGGTTAGTGGACAGCTCAAGGCCAAGTCACAATTAAGTGAATATTTGATTTCTTTTAAAACCTCCCCTGAAAAGTGGACCTTAGAGAGAGACACACAGACAGAAATGACAGCTGAGAAGTTGAAGCAGCTTTTATTCAGAAGTCGTTTCTTATTCAAGAAGGCCACAGATATTTGTCCCTTCAACGGCCTATGATTTGCCCGTGAATTTCAATTTTGCACTTTTTACTAAAGACTTTTACTAACGTTTCATGATTGATAAGGGCAAATGTGAAACAGGTCCCACCCTTACAACTGTACCACGACATAGCAGCTGTCAATCACATCACACACCCTTTTTTTTATAGCATCATAGCAATAACTACTTAAAACAAAACGTATCAGAAAAAGGAAAAAAAAAATCAACACGAGAGGAACGTGACAACCAGATTCCAAAAAAATATATTTGAAATGGATTTATTTAGTTCACTCCATGCCTCAGCCACTAACACGGAGGGGTTTATGATGTATTCTACAACCAGCAACCAGGGGTTGATCAAAATGTTTGGGCTTCATTTATTGGGAACCATCATGTTATCCATCTCTAAACACAATTGGGTGTGACAATAGATATATAAAAATAGATGTAGTTTCAGATCTGAGAGATAAAGCCAATATGGGAGTGTCTTTAAGTGTAATACCACTGAGGGCTGGTAGGGGGCTTGCTCCCCAAAGCCTCTGGCTTTGCACTAAATACAGACGATAACTGATCCATTAAGAAAGGCTTAATTGAGGATGGGTAAAGGAGTAAGACAATTTGGGAGAATTCCCAACAGTGTGACTACTAGAGTCTACAAATAACAAAAATTAGTTTGAAATGCAACTCATATTGTCAAGTAGGAGTATCCTAATGCGCAACTATTTGTATTATTATTATTAATTTTTAAAAAAATTTTATTTTTTGGTTTTTTTTCCATTGCATTCTCCTCCTGACATGGACAAGTGCTGTTAAGCATTTTTTTTTTTGGCCCTCTTGAGGAAGCTTCTCTCCCGTCGGTCACAGGCGCTGCACAGGAAAAACTACATTACCCATAACCACACGCCTTTCCTCTCGAGTACACATGCGCAGTTGGCTGTTCTACGCTGGACAGCTGGAGGAGAAAATGGCAGCACTCATGTTAGGACAGAAGGTAAGACATTCAATTGTTTTTGATAGTTTCAACCATTTTATAACCGTTCTCAGCGATATTTCCGGAGCATAATAACATGTCTTAAGTACTGTTTTCGTTCTGGTGACGAGAAGGTAACACTAAATGTCCAACAAATGCACACGAGGCGTTGCACTTGAATGACTGCTAACGCGTTAGCCTGCCAGCTAACTGTCTACCGTAACCGGTACAACGCGTGCCAAACAGTTCATCAGCTCAGGTTTTGGTTTATCTGCGTTCAGATCATGCGATTTTTTTTTTTTTTTTCCTCTTCCAGGTCCGCCAGTTCAGCACGTCTGTTGTCAGACCGGCAGCAACAAAACTGATCAGGGTAAATGACGTCAAACTGCACGGAGCATAATCAATCATCAATAAGATTGCAACAGAATCAGTCGAGGTCATTCAGTGTCCGCCTGTCTGTCCTCGCAGCCTCCCATCCAGGTGTACGGAGTGGAGGGTCGTTATGCCACAGCTCTGTTCTCAGCTGCCAGTAAGCAGAACAAACTGGACCAAGTGGAGCAGGAGCTGGGAAAAGTGTCTGTAAGTCAAAACAACAACAACAACAACAACACGGTGAATTTACTTTTAATAGTATTGATGCCGTTAGATGGTAAAAAAAAACCTTCTTTTTTTTTCTTCTTTAACATTTCATCTCAAGGTTATATGGATACTGTCGTTTATAGTGAACGTTAACAGCATGAATCGATGTCTAAATGTACTTTTATCTCTGAAGAATTAAGCAGTGGGATATTGACTAGTGCCTTTTTTTTTTTTTTTTTTTCAGGCCATGATCAAGGACCCCAAAATGTCCGGTGTTTTCATGAACCCTCATGTAAAACGCAGCCTCAAGAAAAAGGCCTTCAGTGATGTTCTTTCACAGGCCAAAGTTTCACCCATCACCATCAACCTCATCAGTGAGTGATCACTGACCTCAGCTTAGTGACCCCATTGCTGCTATGTATTGGGCCTCTGTGTTAACATGGCACTATCTTAATAACGTTGTAGTCGACCATGACAGATTGTGTAAATACAGTATATGTACATTATGTTCTTGCGTATGACGGTTAAAAACAAAATGAGTTTTAGCCTACTTTCTCTGCTTTCTTAACATTTCAGTTATACTCATCAACAGCATGCTTAATAGAAAGATATTAGTCCATTAGCACACCCCAGGTACGATACAAACATTTCATTACAGCACTACTAAGAGGGCAAAGTGAAGAGCATATTTTACATGCCATTGCTTTCTCCAGTTTGCTCATAGTAACCAACATGCAAATTATTTTATATTTCAGTTTTGTTCATTCTAAGTAGTGAGTCACAGCATTGTTAATGTACATAAACACGCCTTGTTTATAAATTTGGAAGTTTGGTTCTTTTGACTCACTGATTTATTTTTTTATGGTAGGTGCCAAATTGAGCATACTTGGGTCGAACGGTAAACACAAACCCTTTACTGTTTCTGAAGATAGAAGTTGCGCAGTAAGAAAATCCTCTCGTGCGATATTTACTTAATTTCTAAATAGATAAGAATTCCCAGACCTAGTGAGTACACTCACATTATGCAGCTATTTTCCTGTTTTTGCCCTAAAATATTAGTAGTATCTATGCAAGTCATGTTTCAACAGGATGAGTTTAAGCTCCACATTGCATCCCCACAGTAGCATTATTATGGTGTCACACATTATCTACTCTTTTCTCCACTCAAAACTCAGTAATGCAGAGTGACAGAAAACTGGTGAATCTTGTTTTTTTCTTTCTTCATCAGATGTTTTGGCCGACAATGGTCGTCTTCCTCAAACTGGTGATGTTATCAGTGCTTTCAGCAAGATGATGAGTGCACACCGTGGAGAGGTCATCTGCACTGTCACTACTGCTCAGGTATGAAATGGGTTGACATGCAAGGTATGCTCCCAAACTTTAAAACTGGTCTCCCCATATAAACAGTCAATTTATTCCGTATATGTACTACAATCGCCCTATGACTGAATTTCCTTGCTTTGGGATTAATTATGTCTTATTTATGCATGTTTGTGTATTTCAGCCTTTGGATGGACCCAGTCTCACTGAGCTGAAAACAGCTCTGAAGGGCTTCCTTCAGAAGGGTGAAACTATCCAGCTGGAAACAAAGGTACACAACAATTAACTATTCTGCAGGTTCAATTTATCTGAATGTCATTCAAAGGTCACCAGAACCAGTCTGGTACCAATCAGCATGAACAAATTCTGCCTCATTGGTAATTTCAATTTGTCTCCTCTTCACAGTCGGATCCTTCCATCCTGGGTGGCATGATCGTCAGTATTGGAGACAAGTACGTGGACATGTCCACCAAAACAAAGGTCCAGAAGCTGACCAAGCTCATGAAGGAAACTTAAGTCCCGTGGACTTAATTTTACAAAGACGACCATCATTGGAAGGCTGATAAATGTATATTGCCATCTGTTCTAGCACTGAGGTTACTCCATAAATCCAGTGTCTGTGGTTCAGTTCATATAGATGTTAATAAAAACTACAAAAATTGAAGAATGTTCTTTTGTCATTTTTTATAGGCTTCACTGCCACACTTGTACACACATAACTTCCTAACAATGACCAGTGATAATGACCATATATGCACACCAAAGTGCGTCATTATTACAATTAGAGTAAGTGTATATTTCAAGGAATATTGTCTATTTAAATTTTTGGTTCCATCCAAACAAGAGGTTCACGTTTTATTGTCATCGGGACGAGTCTTTGTTTGATATCTTGATTTTGCAGAACCACGTTGCGTCACACTGATCTGCTACTACGTTTCCTGGAAGCGTTTCGCGCATGCGTGGTTGGCGCATACTGTTTCATTAATTTTTTTTCAGGGCGAAAATGGCTGCCACTCTCATCTAAACCTCTGCGTAAAGGATTTACCGAGCATGAAAATAGGCAACAGAAATCACAGTCTCGCTTCAAGACAGCACTCGTAGCCTGCAGGGCGCAGTTTGTTCAGCGCCCTCACAAAGATGTCAGAGGAGGGAAATGTAAACGATGCGAAATTAACCCTTTCCAGCCCGACAGCCAACAACAAATGAGGTACGAACTGCTCCTTTTACCTTCTTAAAATACTTCAGCATGTTTCGGCCGTAACCATTCACATGTATTTTTGTGCATGGCGTACTTTCTGCAAACTCTACCTATATTTCATCCCGCTTTTCCTTAACATCACTTATATTTTATGTTGCAACGCTAAAAGGCCAATAAGCTACTAAAAAAATGCCTCTAGGTTCATGTTTGTCAGGGCACACGTGGTAATTTGACCTAATATTGATATTTCTCTGCACTCCTACAGAATATGATGCACCAAGTGACCAGCAGCAGCAGTGACTATTGTATGAGTGGACTGGCAGAAGACTGCCATCCAGCCAGCCACTTTGATTTATGTAGCACACAATCCAACAAATTCTACCCCTCACCGACAAACCCTGGTTTGCAGCTGTCCCTCACCGGCCTTGCCCCTTTGCCACAGGGAATGCACAAAGCCATGGCATGTCAATTGCAAGACCCCCAGAATGACTTCCACCCACAAACAGTGAGAATCAGGGGCGGTGAGGCTCTGGAGCCCGAAGGCTCTAAGAAAAAGAAGGGCATAGTGAAGTCTGGGCGGAGAGGGAGGCCATCAGGGACCACAAAGTCAGCTGGGTACCGTACAAGTACTGGACGACCACTCGGGACAACAAGAGCAGCTGGGTTCAAAACCAGCCCAGGGAGGCCCCTTGGAACCACCAAAGCAGCCGGATATAAGGTGAGCCCCGGCAGGCCCCCCGGCAGCATCAAGAGTCTGGCTCGGCTCAAGAAATTGGAGTTTGGCTGTGACAGTGCCAAGAAACTTGACTTTAGCAACTGTGGTGTTCCCAAGAAGCTGGACTTCACCAGCTGTGATGTTCCTCATTTTCCATACAGCATGATGGAGAAAAGAGACCTCTGTGATCCAGGGGTCAAAGTGGATGAATCCAGCGAATAGTTCTGCAGCAGTGTTTGAAAAACATTTGGTTGCATGAGCAAGAGGATGCCTCGGAATTTTTTTTTTCTCAAATGTTGGCACAAAGAACTTTTTTCTTTTTCTTTCTTTTTTAGAATGACTTGTGAGTTCTCACTGTACAGTGTTTGACATCCTCATCATCCTCTCATAATAAATGACTGAAGTAAAAGTATGTCGTTCCAGTTCGGCTGAGATGCATGCATTTAAATGACTTACCAGTATTAGCAAAAAATAAGTATTCATCGGTTAGTGAAACCTCACTGGAAAGTTCTCCTTACTCCTCTCAAGCACCATGTCTGTCTGAGTTGTGACATGTTCTCTTACTCTGCTTTAACAATACTAGGGCCAAGTTCTTGTGACATTTTCTACATTCATAAACAACTTCTTCCTGAGCATAAAAATGTAAACGTGTACTTGTCCTTCATGTCTTGTCCTGGTGTCCAATATGTGTTTTATTTTGTGATATAATCCAGCATCATAACTTAAATTGAAATAATGCAATACATTTTTTATTAGCTTTAACTGGTCAAACTTAATGCATAATATCCTTTTGAACACAGTGTGTGTTATTTCTGCACTTTGTAAATATAGTGAAGTATTGTAACAGCCTGTATCCATCTCCAAACTCACTTGATAAGCACTTCCCGATTTACATGTATGTTGTTATACAGGTCGCGAGGAAAAAAAAAATGACTTCATAAAACAGAAAAAATGCGTTGTGAAATGTGTAATAAATGCTAATGTGCTGTATGTGAAACCAAAATAAAAGAAATAAGTGGTCTTTTTCACATGACAATTTCTTGTCAAATTGAAAGCACGTAATTCTCCCTGCAGACACAAGAGGGCTTGTGTCCCCAGACAATAGTAATCACCTTGTCATAATACCTTTATTTACACCCTAAATCAAACAACGACGTGTTGACATATATGTGATGATTTTTTGTTGTGCGTTCTTGCACAGATATGTGGTAGAATAACTGGTTAAAAAAGACCTTTGAGCCCTGGTTTAATGTGAACGCTATGCAGATTATCTAATAGGGTAGAAGATGAAAAACGTCCCACTCGAATCTGTCTGGTTATTTCACATAATCGTTCACAAAAAAAAACAAAAAAACTTAGAGATATTAACCACCTACAGATCCGAGCCAACAAGCCATATGTGTTTAAAAAAATAACTGCACAGAGAGGTAAGTTCCTCTACTGTGAAGTCGGCATGAAACTGAATTCTCTTTGTTTGATCTTCACTGGCCCACTGCAGCGAGTCCATTGTGCTCTCAAAGTTTGCGCATTTATGAATGATGTTTTCATTTGATTTACAAGACGAGCACCAAATCCTCACTTATATGAGGGCAAGCTGCAAGACGACCGAAGGCGTTTTTGAATCGGTTTTACGCAGCGCTTTTCGACTAAACTGGCTCGCCCCTATCTTTTTCTTTATTTTCCTGAGCGCTTGGCGGCCTGTTTCCTCATGTTAAGAGTACTGTATGGCGGCAACATGGCGCACGGAGTTTAGTTTGACCGGAAAGGCCGTGTGGTTATTAGCGCATTGGTTATCGTTTTGTTTTTGTCGATCTCCCTGCTGTTACCCACAGACACACAGGCCTGGGTCAGTTAGTTAAGTTTAACAACGCTGCATACGCACGGGGATGGGGCAAATGTCCAAAAGTAGCCATTCATTCATTTGTGTATATAGCGATTATTATACACCAATGAGTATTAGGAAACTTCACCTGGATGTACACGCGCGTGCATGTTTATGATTGTGTGCGTGCGTGCGTGTAAGTGTGCATGTGGAGGGTGAGTGTCACGGCCCTCTGCAGACGGGGGGTTGGGTAGCCGTGCCGATTGGTTGCTGCTCACCAACACAGTCAGGCTGGGCTTGTTTTAACATAACCGGGGGCACTTCGACAGCAGGCAAAAATCATGTAGTAAATAAGCTGCTGTGGCTGTTAGGGGACCGGTTATGGCACACTGAATTGCGCCGCTGTTAAGATGTTACAGCGTAATGGAGATCTACTGGTTATTTTGTATTTGAGGTGACAGTTTTTTAGAGGGCCGCCGCTGATGAGGCGATGAAGTGCCGAGAATGAGAGCTGTGCCTTGGCCTGCTACTAGTGCTGGTGCAGCTGGGATTGTGCAGACCTGCTTTCACAAACCGAGAAAAACACTCGCTTTGTGCCACACTATCAAAGATCCGCTGTTGGTTTCACGGTGACCGACCTCCAGATGGTGAGTTTTTCGCCTTTTTCCACGTGTTGATAGTGTAGTGAACTTCGTGCCGATCAGCCCTTTTTGTGAGTTAATAGTAGCTTCCTATGTCGGTGTGCGGCTGTAGCTTGTTTGTGTGAGCCACTCAGTGTTTCTGTGATGGCTCAGTGTCACCACCTCTACAGCTCCAGCGCTCCTCCATTGACTGTACTAGTCAGCGATCGCCATGACCCACAATCACCAGACAAAGCGGCGCTATTTTCTAATAGTTTGTGAATGAAATATTTGAACGGAGCCGACCAGCGGTTGTGTTGTATGTTTAGTTTTTTGCCGTCCGACTGGCCTCTAATGGAGGCCATGCAATGTCGGCTTATTAGTGTGTGTGTGTGTGTGTGTGTGTGTGTGTGTGTGTGTGTGTGTGCGCGTGCGCGCACAGTCCATGGCTGGTATGTTCCCTCATAGGTTTCAGTCGGACAAGATATTTTTGCCGCTCTATTTACCAAATGTATCTTTGTTTCTGTCTGCATGCTCTCTTGTATTGTACAGTGTACAAGTCTCAATATGAACCTTACAGTCTATATTTAGTGATAAACTTAAATGGCCCATTTACCTTGTCTAACCCTGCCTCTTTTTTATTTGACAGGATGTAGGCATGACAACATGAATCAGTCATACAGACCTGGTCTTAGGGCGGGCTCAGCGTTTGGCTCAAGCCAGCCAGAGCTGAGGCCCCGCAATGGCCTTGTTAGCACTTCCTATGGAAACCAATGTGGCATTGTGAAGCGAGGATCAGACCAACCATCAGCCTTGCAACTGCCATCCTCCAGCCTCAAACAACCTGCTTCACTGGGGTACAATCAGCCTGACCGATCTCACTGCTACAGTCTGCTGAGGAGGCCGCCAGACGTGGGCACTGCGGCCAACAAACCTGGCCTAGAAAGGGACCTCCATCCTCGGAACACCTTGCACTGTGCAAGCCCGATCAGTGATGATGATGAGTTTGAGGCACCGTCAGTCCAGCTGCCTCCTTCTCCAGGCAACGATGACATGGAGTCTTTTGAGACTCTGCAGGGCGTGAGGAGAAATGGCTTCTCTCCTTGCAGTCCCGACAGCTTCGAGCGATGTTCCTCCATCCCAAATGGTTTCCTGCATTTTGAGTCCACATTGTTTGACAGCAGTGACATCAAGGTGGAGAATGAAGAGGGGGAGCATGGTAGTAGTGAGGAACTTGCGCCTTTTCACCCCTCCCCAAAACGTGGTCAAACTGTTACTGAGTGTAAGACCACATGCAACTCAGGGGCGGATAAAAGAACACACAAACCTACGGTCTTTAATCTAATGTCCAAAACTATATCTGAACTCAACCCGACACTAAGCCCCAGCGCACTGCCGGAAATCACTATGAGAGATGGGTGGAGCTTGGGTGAAGAATCAGACAGTGATGGTGAACTTACCTCGCCTGTTGACCCTGGACTTATGTCACCGACTGGCACCGACTCCAATGTGAGTCTGAAACGCCTGGAATACCTACTTTGCAATTTCTGTACAACTAAAAGTAACAGATTTAATCTTGGTTGTGAATTCCAAAGGAGAAAGTCTCAGCGTTTAAATAACTATTATTTTGTTGTACCTGTGCCATGAGTGCAACTATTTGCCCTCCTGGGTACAAATTTAATGATCTTTTACATTTTTAAAGTTCTAATTCACAACCAACAGAGCAGACTATATACATTCCTAACAGTTTTAATATTATATTGGTAGGATCTTGTGTCTTAATATGTTATTACTCAGAATGTCCATTTAAAAATGACAGGACTATAGGACTACTAGGACAACAGTAGTGATATTATCTGCATAAGATATTAAAGTATTTTGTTTGTGCTTATTAGTCCAACAGCCCAAAGAAAAAGACTCTTCCTGCAGTGAAATACCTGGAAGGGGATTTGGTGTGGGCAAAATTCAACAGAAGGCCCTGGTGGCCCTGCCAAATCACCTGTGACCCCGACCAGGGGGCTCACACTAAAATGAAAGGTGAGGTTTCATGTAAATATTGATTTTTATCATGAAATTATTTCCCACAACTTGACCTTTAGGCCTACCTGACAGGTTAATAGCAACCTCAAGAATTCTATTGTGTTAGTTAATGAGCTGACTACTTTTTTGATTCAGTTCCACATCCACGTCCTTGTCGGATGTATTTCCTGGAGACGGTTGGGGAGATTATAGAAAGAGCCTGGGTCCCAGGGAATGCTGTTCTTCCTTTTGAAGGAGGCCATCAGTTCGAAGACCTTCCTGTGCTGAGACGGAGAGGGAAGCAGAAGGAGAAAGACTACAAGTATACGGTAAATACATGAGATTAATCTTATATTTACTTCCTGTGAACATCCCTTTGAATGTGAATTCTGTTCTTGGCAGATACCCAAAAGTTTGCTGACTGCGTGGAAAGTCAGTGTGGCTGAAACGGAGTATCTGCTCCCTGTTCGACGAAGGAATAGTCAAAGTGGACTTCCAGTATCCGTCAACGGCGAGGAACGTATACCCAGCCCACTCTCTGCTGAAAAGTCACAGGAGGCCCCCTCTGTGTCTGTGGACCCCACTCGCCCCCCTTCACCCTGTATGGCCTCCGACGGAAATGAGCACCATCTCATCAAAAACTCTACAAGTCAGGCCAATAAGACTCAAGCTTGCAAGAAGAAAAAGAAATGTTTGTCAGACATATTTGGTCATATAGTTGGTGGATCAAAAGAATTGTCTGCCGTCACAAACATGGCGGGCCAGTTTCATACAACAACGCGTGCACTGAAAGAAGAGCCAAAGGACTCACCCTACGCTGACCTGGATTCAGTTCCAATGCTGCATCGTCCTAAACGCACAGCGATGTCTCCAAAACAGGACATAAACAGACTGGTCGCAAAAGAACATGGATCAACAAAAGCTAAAAAGTGCACTGAAAAAGTGAACCAATGTACAGACTCTTGTGATTCCTCTGGCATTTTGAAAAATAAATTGACATCTAAAGATACAAATTCATGGTTGGACAGCTGTGTCGAACTGCCGCACACCTCAAGTGAAAAGCACTCTGTGGATCTTCCTGCCAGCAGCCGACTGATGACGAGGGCTCTGAAAGCAGAGGAAGAGACTGATCTCAAAGATGCACTGGCCACAAGCCAAAGCTCAACAGAAGCCCATACAGATGATTGTCCTGATAGTACACGTACTAAAGCTCTCATCAAAACTGAAATGTCTCCCAACTGGGAATCTCCCATCAGTGCGTCATCTTCTGTAAATCACAGGTCTCCGAAAAGGCGTGCAAGGAAGCTCGATAAGAAACTAATTCGAAATGGATCTTTGATTAAGTGTGTGGGCTCAAGTGAACCCACTTTGCAACCTGTTAAGATCAAGACAGAAAACCTTGTCCAAGATCTATCAACTACTTCCCAATCTTTATCTCTGTCTCCACTGGATACTTTTCAGGATGTCAAGGAAATAATGTTTAAATCTCTTGTGAAGGAGGACAGCAGTGACTCTGAGCTGACTGCATTTCAGCCTGATTCCAATTATAAATTCAGTACTTTCCTGATGCTCCTGAAAGACATACATGATACTCGAGAAAAAGAAGGCAAACCCCTGACGCTCCCGCTGTCCCCAGTCCTAATCAAGGATGAACCCCTGGTGATTCTTACGTCTGCAGAAGGTGGCCCACTGAAGGGTCCTTGTCATGCTTTAAGTCGTGGGGTCAAATTGGAAAATGGCCGGTCAAGGAAATCCACAATACCGCAAAATACAGCGGTGAAATCCAAGAACAGGACTAAAGCTCTCATGACGGCTGACACCTACTATTGTGAAGGCTTTCCTGTTCAGATCGGGAGCTCAGACAAGCAGCGTAGAAAACAGAGACTGCCGGCCAAACTGAAACTTCGCATACCTGGCCTTTCTTCAGACCTGGCTGAAATGGCTTACGGCAGGGAGTTCGTGAGCGGCCACGCTGACTTAGCTGATCCCGGATCTGATTCTCTTGCTGCTGCCTATCCCTCCGCCAGCTACCTCGAAAAGAACTCAGAATCCACTTTGGCTCCAAAGAAGCGGTGGCAAGTAGTTGAAGAGGCTGCAGAGAATAAAGGTGAAGTTATGAGCGAGGCGTCTGCTGAGACTAAGGGGTCCTACACCATGAGACCATCACCAAAACTTGATCTGGGAGTTGAGAAGCACACAGAGAATGACTCACACTTCTCAGACACAAGCAGCACAGCCGGTAAGAAGCGAACAGCTGCTGTTTAGTTTGTCTGCCGAGACCGTAAAATGAGTAAGCAATTGATACATTTTCTATTTATTTTTTTGCACAGGAAATTTAGACAACAAACGTCTTCGGAAACCAACTAAAAGGCTACTGGAGTCAACTGAGGAGTATGAACAAATATTTGCCCCAAAAAAGAGATCAAGGAAAGACACCTCAGATTCTTCCAAATATGTAAGAAGCTTATGTTGTAGTTTCCTTACAGTCCAAATGAAAGTACACAGCAACAAGTGACGTAAACATGAGGTATCTTTTATTCACTTGGAAAAATCAAAGCAGCATATGCTCTAACAGTATTTTTCAACGTCCTATGGTATCTATACATACACTTCAAGTGAGTACGTCCTCTAGATAAAGGCCTGCCCTAGTCCTTTACTTTACAGCACATTCACACACTGTTTTCTGGAACCTATTTCTAAAGGACAAATTTATTGAACAATCTGGCCATTTGACTTGGCTGTAACCACTAAACTCATCTACTTTCCTTTCCCAAGACATAAAATCCATCATGTGTGAAGTAAATATTGGTTTTAAGGCAGTAATTGGTAAAATTACACATCGCAATTCTGATTATTTTTGTACACATAGGCAGATTTTTTTTCCATTATTTATGGTCATTTCGTGAGGGTGATATCATAGAAACGAACAGTATCTACACTGGTAAATACACCTCCTGAGTTCAATTTGAAATTACTTATTTGATGCGCTCCAACACTTCTTCGCTGTCATGTGTATCTGCAGCAGACTTCAGGGATGACAGTGCTCCATGATCTCAGCACCACACCAGAGATTGTTACCTCAACCTCGCCATCTGCGGAGCCCAGCGAGGCTCAGGCAGAGCTGGAACAGAGTCCATCTCAGGATGAGCTTTCTCCTGTGTCACCCTCAGTGTCTCCAGTCACAACACAACCCTCGTTTGACACAGAGACAGCAGAAAAAACTGATCTACCTCCTCAATCTGGTAAATAAGAGCACCTTTTGACTGAATAATGTTTAACTATCACCTGTATTGCTTGTCTATTAGATTTTAATTTTACATTTGATTTATTCTTACCTTAGACATGGCATTATCGGTCCAAGAAAGAAAGAGGCCAAGAAAGCTCTCTCACAAGGTGCTTGAATGTACCATAGAAGAAGTGTCTGTTTCTCCTGCAGAGAAGAAGGTATGTTGACTCAATCTTTGTGAGACGGACAAAAAAATTTTTTTACTGCCACTGAAAATTGTCAATGTGGTTTCACAATTTCTTCGTTTGTTCTCCAGGATCAAAAGCATTGCAGTGAAATGACATCAGAGGTGAAAGTGTTAGTCAAGAAAACTCAGGTACGACAAACGCTCAAAGAAAATTCTTTCTGTGTCTTTATATCTTAGCAAACAGTATGTTTATGTTTACCCATGCTAAACACAATAAAATCTCATTGGATAGCTTGGATGTCTGAACGAAGAGAAGCTCGTACCCAGTACATCCTCTGCCCCTGCTGCTGCCTCCAAGCACTCAGAGAGCAGGTCTCCCAGCCCCCCAGGATCCAAGACCCCCACGCAGGAGGCAGAGATTGAGGCCTGCAGCGCGGCGGAGAAACCAAATGGACACACTGGAACACTAACTCCCAAACCTGAGGTGGGCATGTTGTTTTGTTCAGCTCATCAGACATTAGCCGTCCATCAAAGAGGATAATAATCTGTGCCCTTGCATCCATGGGTATTGCACTGTGCTTGAGTAACAACAGATGACATTCACCTCTGTAGGTGCTGCCGGTTGGGTTGAATGAGAGCCTCTCTTCACAAGCAGATGTAAGGGGGAAAGTCGGAGCTGCGTCCCTGAAGGAGAATGTCTGTCAGGTGAGATTATAAGTCAAAAGGTGTATATGTTTTGCTTTGTATTGCTTGACTTGTGAGACATCCTTTATTTGTGACATATAAATCATTAGTCTCTCACTGTGTTTGTGCAGGTGTGTGAGAGGACAGGAGACCTGCTGGTGTGCGAGGGTCACTGTTACGGAGCCTTTCACCCGCAGTGTATTGGCCTGTCAGCGGCACCCAAAGGAAAATTCCTCTGTCGTGAATGCAACACTGGTGGGTACACCTTGTTTCTTACTGAGGGCTGAAAGCAGTCTGTCACTCCTCATTAAATGCATCTTCTCGCATACCTCAGTTATGAACTACTTCTGATTTGTCAAAAAATGTTAAATCTATCTTTCAGGTATACATACATGCTTTGTGTGCAAGCAGTCTGGTAATGAGGTGAAGCGCTGCATCATACCACTGTGTGGGAAGTTCTACCACACAGACTGTATATTGGCCTACTCAGCCACCCAGCCGCATAACAAAGGCGCCCGCTGCCCCCTGCATGTGTGTCTGTCCTGCCACATCACCAACCCCCTCAACGTTTGCACCTCTAAAGGTGAGCTCCATAGTTTCCTTTGGTTTTCAACTGCATAATATAACAACTGTGACATTAGAACACTTTGTAACTTTTGTGATTTGGTAACAAGGACACATCAGCGTTAACTAGATTGTTACATGACACAATGGCTTCATCTCTTTGTTCTAATCAAAGAGTAGTTGACTCTTTCGTGGATTTGTGTTACTGGAAATTTTCTAAGTTGCCTGTTCTGGGAGTCTGTGCACCATATTAGCTTAATAATAATAAGTATTTAATAAATGTTGACTGCCTCTTTAGAATTGATTACTTAAGGGCTCTCTGTTGCCGGGAGGTAATCATCAGGATTTGTTTTGTTTTGATGATTAAGTGTCTTTTTTTTAATGAATGACTCACTTTCTTTGTGTAAGCAGATACTAAATATAGTGACTGGAAGCAGTAACTCTGGCATATTGAATCATGTGTCACAGTAGATATTTGGTTCACAACATCATTGAAACACATGCAACACAAACAGTGTGTGTTATCTTGGACTGATGAAATTTGATGTTATACGAAGAAATATGTGTCTCTAGAAACATAAAGTTATATATATTGATTTTGAATTGCTCAACTTAAAAAAATGCTTTAAAAATGTCACGTATACTATTTAACTTGAATAATTTCTTGAATAACTGAATCTGAAAAGCACAATTTGAATTTAAATAAACTTGATATTGAGTGTAATATTATGAAATGGCATTCATTAGCTCTCACAATGTTTGATCCGAACAGAAAATTCAGTTGTAAGTATACTTCCATATTAAGTTCACACAATTTGAATAAATTCAATTTTTGAAGTATGTGAGTTCAGTTAAAAAAAAATGTAATTCAATTATTTGAGTTAAGCAATTCAAATATGAAACTTGGCACATTTAAATGATTGTTTTCCTGTGCTTTGTGGTCCCATCTCTCTTAATATTGCTGTAAAACTGAGTATTTTTGTGAGTCAAGGTGAAAGGGATACAAAGTTTGGAGTTCATTGTGTTGTTGGGTTAATTTTACTAAACTTCAGTTAAGTGTAGGTGGGCATCGATCGAGCTGACTTTCCTCCACTGTATTTGTGTCTTAGGTCGGCTGGCTCGATGTGTGCGCTGTCCTGTGGCCTACCATGCCAACGACAACTGCATGGCAGCAGGCAGCTTAGTGCTGGCGAACAACAGTTTCCTTTGTCCAAACCACTTCACTCCCCGCAAAGGGTGCAAGAACCACGAACACATCAACGTTAGCTGGTGCTTCGTCTGTTCTGAAGGTGAGTCTGGTCTGCATTCATGGTGATACATAGTAATGATGAGTTTGGGTCTGAATAACTTGGACCTAAATACCCCTGTGCACTTTTTACCAAACTGTCTCCGTATTAAAGACCTCCTCCGATAAAAAAAATAAAATAAAAAAAAATCAAGTTTTATATCTCATTATCATGACCGTGTGTTATTTTTTGTAATTCTACAAGACATATCATGAGTGAAATAAGCAGGTAATGCCATTGGCTGAGTGTTTCCAATTTGAAACTGCAGGGACAGTCTAAGAAACACTGATTCAGACAGCCAGGGCTTCATACTAACATCCAATATTAATATCCAATATTAATATATATTAACATCTAATCCTGTCAACTATTAGGGTGGAGCTTCCCATATCCTTAAGCTAGTGAGTGGTGGAGAGAGAGGAGGCGATAATTTCCATATTTAGAAATCCGTGTAGCTATTGAAGGCAAAGGTGTAGTGTTGCATGGAGGCCACTTTAGGGCCTCAGTGGGTTGATTTTTTTTTTTCTTGGAAAAAATTCTAAATATGTATTTTTTATGAACAAACATGAGTTTTTAGGGGTTTGATCAACACCAGGAGACTTACTTTAAAAAAAAGCTTTGGAAAATCCAAAGTGTTTTATTCTTTAACAAAGCATAATGTGTTCTCAGTTAATCTTATACTTCATCCTATTTTCCACTCTAATGCTCCCACTTGGTAAATGTATCTATAGATACAAAACTCTACCTCTGAAAACCAGCAGCTGTAAAGACGAGGGTAACCCTCTAGGACTGGGTTGAAAACCTACCTGTTAAAAATACACATTTGAAGTTTAATGCCGTTATCATTGACACTGATATCTGATTGCCATTGCTTTGTGTTAATTGTAGTGTTGCCATTCAATAAATTAACAATATAAATAACCTGACTTGTGTGTTGTGCTTTTCCAGGGGGAAGTCTGCTGTGCTGTGAAGCCTGTCCTGCTGCTTTCCATCAGGAATGCTTGAATATGGACATGCCTCAGGGTAGCTGGTTCTGCAACGACTGCAAAGCTGGAAAGAAGCCTCGTATTAAGGACATACTGTGGGTCAAATGGGGGCGTTACAGGTAACAGCACAACAGCGCCCTCTGCATACTCACAGTAGCACTACGCAACAGCAAGTTAAACCATATTTATATTTCCGAAATTCTTCAGGTGGTGGCCTGCTGAAGTCTGTCTGGCCAAAGATGTCCCAAATAACATCTTGAGGATGAAACACGAGGTGGGGGAGTTCCCAGTGCAATTCTTTGGCTCCAAAGATTTTGTGTGGACATACCAGGCCAGAGTCTTCCCCTACATGGAAGGTGACACTCACAACATCGAAAAAATGGGCAAGGGAGCAGATGCAGTGTACAAAAAGGGTAAGTCCAATGAACGTATTTTGACAAGTACTCGACTGAAAATACTCTTTTATGCATTTTGTTTTTATAGTTTCAGTAAAGATCACGTGTCTTTATAGCCCTCAATGAAGCAGCAGAACGGTTCAGAGAGCTCCAGGCAGAAAAGGAAATGAAGCAGCTTCAGGAGGACAGAAAGAATGACAAGAAGCCTCCTCCATACAGACACATCAAGGTACAGTGTCACCAAATGTACATCGCTACTTATCTCGCCTGACGTAAGACCAGGTATTTCCGAAACCCTGCGTACGACCATGCTGGGATGTTCTGTAAAAGTCTTGCCCCTGACTCTGTTTCTTAGGTAAACCGGCCAATTGGGAAGGTCCAGATTATCACCGCTGACTTGTCAGAGATCCCCCGCTGCAACTGCAAGGCGTCGGACGAGAACCCGTGCGGCGTCGACTCAGAGTGCATTAATCGCATGCTGATGTACGAGTGCCACCCTCAGGTGTGTGCGGCAGGGGAGCGGTGTCAGAACCAGGCTTTCACAAAGCGCCAGTACACACCTGTGGAGATTTTCAGGACATTGTCCCGTGGCTGGGGTTTACGCAGCTCGGACATCAAGAAGGTAAATTGGAAAATAAATCCGACCAGATTTCCGAGTATTAACCGCATTTGACTTATTCCTCTGTTTCATCATCTTTTTCTCTGTTGATCTCAGGGAGCTTTTGTGAGTGAATATGTGGGAGAGGTGATCGACGAAGAAGAATGTCGAGCCAGGATCAGACACGCTCAGGAGAATGACATCTGTAACTTCTACATGCTAACACTGGACAAGGTGACTCCTAGTCAGATAGCCCCACGCACACGCACGCACGCACGCACACACACACACAATGTGGAGCAACAGGCTGGATTCATAACACAGATCAGATGATTCCTGCAAACCGGCTTGTTTTCTCTTTCTTTTTAACTCCAGGACCGCATCATTGATGCCGGGCCTAAAGGGAACCAGGCTCGCTTCATGAACCACAGCTGCCAACCAAACTGTGAGACTCAGAAGTGGACTGTGAACGGGGACACCAGAGTCGGGCTCTTTGCTCTACAAGACATCCCAAAAGGTCAGCATGACAGGCTACGTCTCATTTCAGGGTTTTGTATTCTGGAGGATCAAGAATAGAGATATTTTTGAAAATGAATTTTTACATTTGTATTTGACATGTACTTCAGGTGTGGAGCTGACCTTCAACTACAACCTTGAGTGTCTTGGCAATGGAAAGACTGCCTGTAAATGTGGAGCACCCAACTGTAGCGGTTTCCTGGGTGTTCGACCAAAGGTAAGACTTCATATTTAATCTGTTTTAGCTCTAAGCACCCAGAAATTACGCTCAGAAGATCCTTTGACCAACATTTACAATTTAAAAGAAGAGCTGCCTTGTAATCTCCCTGCTCCTTGTCCTTGTTTAGAACCAGCCACCAGCTGAGAAAGTGAAACTGAAGGAAGGAAAAAGAAAGAAGAAGACCAAGCAAGAAGTAACCAAGGAGAGGGAGGACGAGTGCTTCAGCTGTGGTGACGGAGGGCAGATAGTGTCCTGTAAGAAGCCAGGCTGCCCGAAGGTCTATCACGCCGACTGTCTCAACCTGGCCAAGAGACCTGCAGGCAAGTAGAGGTGGAGGGCTGATACTGAGTTTGAAAGGAAGACTGAGCGCATGATAATGCTAATGAAGACAGGATAGTTTAAGTTATTGTGTCGCCATGCTCAAGTTCACATCAAGCTGTCAGAGTATAAAGAAGGGTTTATTTAAGGGAAGGATGATTATGAAAACAGAATGTGTGAATTTGTATAAAATTGTGTGCATTTGTATCAAAATGATTTTGATCATCTTAATATTAAATATTACAGTTAGGATGTCATTACGAGGCTGAATTTGGATGACAGTGCACTACACAGCCACATTTTTTGCAAACAAAACATTTTCTTTGACCATATGCTGATCATATTTAATGTCTCGAGATATGCCTCAAACACACTTGAATGTCTGCCTTGAGTTTTCTATGATCTCATTGTCACATTTTTCAGGATAGTTTAAGGAGATGTAAAACTAAATGGTTTATTTTGATCAACATGTTATTGGTCTGATGTTTTACTATTTTGAATTAATCTTGTCTCCAGGGCGATGGGAGTGTCCATGGCACCAGTGTGACATTTGTGGTAAAGAGGCAGCTTCCTTCTGTGAAATGTGCCCCAGCTCGTACTGTCAGGAGCATCGAGAAGGTATGCTCTTCATCTCCAAGCTGGACGGCAAGTTGTCCTGCAGTGAGCACGATCCCTGTGGGCCTGACCCACTGGAGCCAGGGGAGATCCGTGAATATGTGCCCAACATGACCTCCATGAGGCCCGGGGCCATGGCTGTGCCCATCACTCCCTCGCTGGTCCCAGACTCTAGGAGGGCCACTTCCTCTACTGCTGCCATCTCTTCCCCTGCTGACCAGGCGGCGCCATCCAAACAGGACCCCCCTCCTCGTCTCTACATCAACACAAAGACTGCTACCTCGAGCTTCATCCCCTCCGGCAGGTCTTACCACAAAGACAGAACTGGGGGGAAAGCTTTCTCCACTCACGCCTCCTCCAATGATGAGAGAGAGGAAGGAGAGGTGGAGGACGGGGAGGTGTGTGGGTTAGATATGGAAGAGGTGGAGGATGATGAAGATGAAGAAGAAGCAGAGGAGGAAGAGAATGAAATGGAGATGGAGATAGTGGAAGATGAGGAGGACGAGCCACTGTCTGAGGGCGACCTGCTGGAGGAAGACGACGATGAAGAGGAAGACGTGGGAGGGGATGTGTATGACTCTTGGGGTGGTTATGTGGACGAAGATGCTGAGGATGGAGAGGTGGAGGACTTGGAGGACATGGAGGAGTGGGTGAGAGTGGAGGATGATGAAAAGTGACTCAGTCCATCATTAACACTCAGCAAAAACTCTCAGTAGACGTTCAAAGGACTAAAAGAGTTTAATATTTTGGTACCTACTTGAATGCAACACTGCCTTCACTTTGGTACAACATGGCCTTCTCATCTCCAGACTGCTGGACTGGCAGTGGGGATGTGTCGTGGTGCTAAGGCTCAAAGGCTGATTCACTCGGTCTCTTTATACTTCTGTCTATATGTTTATTTGTGTCTGGTGCTGTTATGTTCTGTTTGTTTATCTTAACATTGTTTACATTTTTTGGGCCTTTTTTAAACATTTGGAATATAAGAAAAAGGTGAGAAGCTTCACCTGACCAAACTGTCATCATGAGGGCATCTTTTGTTGATGTTGCTGTCTTAACTTTGTCTTTCTAACTACAAGAGGCATCAAAATAGTGTTCTCACTGGTCCATGTTACAGTTAGGCACAACAGTACCTACTTGGTGCTTGTGAGTAATGCAAAAATAAAACCCACTGGAGTCATCAAGGCTATTGATGATTCTTCTCACAACAAAAAGTCTCAGTTTCTGTCATTAATTATCTGTTTCACAAAGAAATAAAAATAATGCCATGACGTCCCACAACCTAAAGGATCACAGATATTGCAAACATTGGTTTTACAATGTTCTTTGCTTCTTCACTTAGTAGCTAGTATTTTGTTCCCTTTCAGTCATGTCCTGCAATTTTTTTTCCCCCATTACTCTTGGAGTGGGATTTTAAGTACTATTTCTTTTCTGCTGATGATGCCCAGTCATCATGAGTTGGACATCACTCAGCCTTGCAAGCAGCAAAAAAAATTAATGAAGAAACCTATTTTGTTGGACTGTAACACATGATATTGACAGTATTCTGTTAGTGAAGGACAGACTCGGCTCTTATTGGGGGGGGAAGAGAAAATATGAGTTGCTGTGCTCCCATTAACCCTTAGTTTCTTACACTGTCTGTGCAGTGGTAATGTTTTCAATGTAAAAAGCTGTGGAAGAATTTCATTAAACACATTGATTTTATGGATTTTCAACATCTAAGCACAGAATTGAAATAGCAAAGGTTCTTAACTAGATTTTGACAGGGTTCAATATCAAGAAAGTAGAGGTGGGCGATATGGCCATAAAATAATGTCAGGATATTTTGGGATATTTCTGCGTTATTCATGATGATATACTATACAAAATACTATATTATTAATTTCAAGAACATATGATTGTTACAAAATATGTGTTATATTTTTATACTGTCATAAACGTGACAGTTTGTATCTCAGTTTTTTGGTTTGTAAACAATGACATAAAGAGATTCAGATTCACTTTCAGCAATGCTTGTTGATGTACATAAGTTACACACATGTACATCATACCTGTTGTCATACCTGTTGCTGTGTGGGCTACCAGTATGAGTAAAATCTAGGTTATTACGACCGACATCAACAAATCAGAATATTGCCATTATTTAAAAAATATATATGATATATTTAAGATACTGATATTATTGTAAATGATACCATATGGCACACCCCTCTTGTGTACACTGGGTCCCAGCAGGACTGGGTGCCCCCATTTACCAGTGGAAAAGAAATAATCATCACCTCCATTTTAAAGGTACTCTGAAAATGTATGCCATGAGCCTCACAGGAAAAAAAGTGATGATTAGATAACGGTATTACAGAAAAACTGTTTCCTCGCAGTTTTGTTTGTAGGAGAAGGAGTAGCGCGAGCAGTTGCCCGGTAGGTGTCGCGCTTTTCGGCAGTGACGAGTTCAACACCACCGAGGAAGCAAGGATGTGACGTACTGCAATTGATGTAAAATGGCGACAAACGCTTTTCAGCCAAAACACAACTGACGAGCTTAAAAAAAAAAAAGCGATATACAAAGAGATTTACCGTTTTTACGAAGGAAATATCAACCGCTGTGTTATTTGTGGGATCTTATCAAGGTAACCAAGTAATTAGTTAAGTCAGTTTAAAAGAGATTAATGAAATATTTCTTCCACGTTGAAGTCACTCAGCAGGTAAACAGCGAGGTTGGCCAACGTTGGACTGACTATAACTTCTGTTTTAATGTTTATAGACTTCTGTTTTAACGTAAGACGACAGGTGTCAGTGTATTCTGGACAGGTATATTTCTAGTTACCGTGTCGTTGCGTCCCGTGGCAGTCTTGACCGAGGTGTTTTTGTGGTGGCAGGTTCAGTCATGACCGAGCAGCCCAGCGTCAGCTCGGAGGGGATCGTGGGCCTGGACGAGCCCAAGAAGATGACCAGGGAGGACTGGAGGAAGAAGAAGGAGCTGGAGGAGCAGAGGAAGCTGGGAAACGCTCCAGCTGAGGTGGACGAGGAGGGAAAGTAAGCTTGTGTCTGGACAGAAAGTGTGTCTTTGCGAGCAGCTGAAGAAAAGCTCCAGCTGAGAGGAATGCATTGAAAAGGATCTTTCTAAGACAGGGCCATTATTTAATAGCCTGAAACACAAACTTCACAGCCTGAGGGCCGGATATAAAGATCACTGGGGGCCGGAGGGCCACACCAAATTTAGTTTTTTAATTATTGGCTACAAATAACTGTTAATGATAATAGAAACATTAGTGCATGAAATATGCTGATCACAAACATCCCTTCTATGGTATAAATTTCAGGCAGTAAAACGAGATGAACACAGAAAAACAGTTTGGGTCTGTTTATGATTCAATTAAAGCTATTCCAAACAGACATAAGGTGCTTAAAGCCATATCCATATTTGTTAAAGGTGAAAACTGTTAAGCAGTAACCTGTTTATATACTGACAATAAGTAGGCCTGTTTGAATCGCCAAAAAAAATATCTTTAGAATTTACATTTTCCCAAAGACGACATTACATGTGATTTACCACATTAGGACTATCATACATACATTTTCTCTGTCATTTTGAGCCTGCTGTCGTCAGTCGGACTAAATGACACGGCCTTGAATTTACTATTTCAACATAGTTTGGCTCATAAGTAGTGAGGGCAATCCTGAGACAGCCATGCAACTTTTCTATGGTAATGAGACAATGTGCCCTTGTTTGTCTGGCATTTGTATGACTAAAGCTGGACCCACACGTGTAAGTGGATTAAAAGATGCTAGCAGTCCCTCTGGCTTCGAGAGAAGTTTTGAAGATTTTGCTAAAGTAAGTTTCTCTTTAGCAGGTGTGTCAGATGTAATCTCGTTGTAGTCAATTCCAGCACACACTCACACACAGGGCCTCCCCTCCTGTTCTTAAGATCCCGTTGCCATGGTTAGAGACAAAGATCATCTATGAGTCAAGATGCCACATTCCTATTTGCTTAAATGATTGTCTATGGTTCAGATGTCTTAAAGTAGCTCAGAGACTTAGACCTTAGTTTTATTTGTTAGACCACTTGTATGTTCTCACGGGCTGTATCCAGTCTGTGATAATCGTGCACTGTCATAGGCGTCAGCTGTAAAATTCAATATAAATCGCTACTGTTGCTTCTTTTCTCCAGGGACATAAACCCTCACATCCCACAGTATATTTCATCAGTGCCGTGGTACATCGACCCATCTAAAAGGCCCACACTAAAGCATCAAAGACCGCAGTTTGAAAGTGAGGAGCAATACTCAAACATTGCAGAGTGGTACAAAAGAGGAGTGCAAGAGGTAAGAGTGCGTCAGGCTGTTACTTTCATATAACCAGAACAAGTTAACACAAAAGTTGCAAGCTTCATTTTGTGTCTTCACACAGACTGGACTCACCACTAAATTCCGTAAAGGCGCTTGTGAAAACTGCGGCGCCATGACACACAAGAAGAAAGACTGCTTGGAGGTAAACTAGAGAACGCAATCTTTTATCTGCTAGCAGAGATGACTTTTCACTCCTATTCTATCCTGTGTAATCAATGGGGTCGTATGTCTGTTATAAACAATGCTAACATTTGACCTTCACTTTTGTACCATCAGCGACCCAGAAAAGTTGGGGCGAGGTACACTGGAACAAGCATAGCTCCAGATGAACACTCTCAGGTCCAGCTGTCCCTGGACTACGATGGAAAGCGTGATCGCTGGAATGGGTATGACCCTGAGGATCACCAGCGCATCGTTGAGGAGTACGCCAAAGTAGATCTGGTAGGCAGGATTTGATGTGTTTCGTCTTTTTTTTGGTTTGTTTTTGAGAGGAAGAGAAATAAACATGACCACAGATCTCTGCCCTCTTTCAAGCTCATTCTTTAGACTGTAGTGGTGTAAGAATCAAATGTTGATATTTGGCAACGAAAATTCCCTGATACTTATAAAGCCATGATTAAGAAACCAAGGCAGGATGTAGTTAGAAAAGAACTTAGTTTATTTTTCCACCTTTTCTCACCTGGCATGAAGACTATAAAAGCTTTCTGCAGGACAATATTCGCTTCCCTGAAGATACTGGGACATGGGCCTGATATGTTCCTGTTGTGTGTAACAACAACATGAAGGTCACAATTCTGTTTTATCTGTGTTATTGACCTTCAATGTACAACATGACTGATTTCCTATTTGTTTGATTCTCAGGCCAAAAGGACCCTGAAGGCACAGAAACTTCAGGATGAGTTGGCCTCAGGAAAACTAGACCAAACTGTAAGTGTTCAGTAATATCAAGATGAGAATACTGAATTGTGTTGTTGTCTAATTGTAGAAGCAAATATCAGACTATGATGGAATTCTTTGAATCTTGTTGTTGCAGGAACGGGAGCACGACAGTGAGGATGAGGATGAGGACAAATACGCAGACGACGTCGACATGCCCGGACAGAACTTTGACTCCAAGAGACGAATCACAGTCAGGAATCTGCGAATCAGAGAAGACACTGCTAAAGTAAGAGGCACATGAACGAACAATTCTTAAAGCCTTAGTTTTTTTCAATGATGATGTTGAAGCATGGTTGCTGAATAAAATAAATATAGATGAGACATTTGGTCACCTATAATACCCACTGGTAAAGATTGATTGATGATGAGAGGCGAGGGACTGATACTAACTCGGATGCTCAATAATTTAAACTTCACACGTCTCTTTCTCATAGTACTTGAGAAATCTGGATCCAAACTCAGCGTACTACGATCCAAAGACCAGAGCTATGAGGGAGAACCCGTACTTCAACACTGGCATGAACCCGGACGAGTGAGTCACTGCCACTTTTTTTTTCTTGATTACTCGGATCTCACTGGCTTATAGTGAAAAATACATTCTAAACTGTTCCTTCTAACAGGGTCGGGTACGCTGGAGACAACTTTGCTCGCTACACTGGGCACACAATCAACATGGCTCAAACACAGTGTAAGTAACAAAGATCATTTCCAGCTCTCTTCAGCACCTTAACGCCTCCTCCTCGGTTTTGGAAATAACATTTATATTGCCGAATAACTCAAGTATATGTTTGCTACTGCAGTGGTATGTTTAATGTTGCCTGGGGCTATTGGTACATTTAGAAATACAACAAAAAAAAAACTGTGGTTATGTTCTTGAGCAGCTACATCTAAATTAAAGGCTACAGTGATGTTACAAAATGTAAAGCTTGCTCTCAACATTGGTTACCACTTCACGTTGGTTAAGTCCAACTATCCTCCTATTTCTATTAGTTTCTATTGCCAGAGTTTTATCAGCCTGAAGTCCTTTTGCCATTAGTGAGTAGATATATTGAAATTACAGTCACAGCGTGTCTGCTGTTGTGATATAACATGGTTGATATTGTTGATAGTATTTCGATTATTAAAATGTTTTCCTTTTTGACTTCACCATCTTTGAACTCAAAACTCTCCTTAATGCAGCTGCTCGACTAGACATAACAACAGATTACAGATCACACCAATTTTAGCCTTTCTATTCTGGCTTCCATTTAAATTCCACATCCATTTTAATATACTGGTGGTAATGTTTAAAGCTTTGTATGGTCAAACACTCTTGGGTCTGCTGAACACAAATGACTGGCTGTCCCTCAAACCCACTTTAACTCCCAAAGTAAATGTGCTTTTCAAGCTGTTGCGCCCCCTCCCCTTGTCGTTGCAATCTCTACACTCATGTGACATCTTTATGAAATGGCTGAAAACTATTTTATTCAGACAAGCTGTTTTTAAATAGCAGTTCATTTCATGTAGTACTTTTTATTTGCTTATTTCTCTGCCTGTGTTTGGAACTTTTGTTCTTGTGTCTGTGTCCTCATTTGTTTGTTGTTACTTCTCAGCCTTGTGTTGTTTGTTGGCATCACTCCTTCACTGATGTAAAGCACTTGAAAGGTGGCATGAAAATTAATTTTACTTCCTAGGTATGAGATGATAAACCAAAGGCAGAATTGATCCTAGTTTTGTACTAAAGGATAAATAGGATAAATTCTCTCCTCTCACATATTGAACATGCCTGTAATGATTGTCTTGTGACAGTGTTTGCCTGGGAGGCTTATGAAAGAGGCTCGGAGGTGCATCTGCAGGCCGACCCAACTAAGCTGGAGCTGCTCCACCGGTCCTTCAAGGTCAAGAAGGAGGACTTTAAAGAGATGCAGAGGGAGAGCATCCTGGAGAGGGTACGCAGCTGAAATTTTTTTCACAACAGGATGAGGCCCCAACAGGTTTTTTATGTTTCTTTTAAATCGGTGCCCACAGTGCTAATATGAATCTACGTCATCTTGCCTTGTTTAGTTTGTTTGTAGATGACAGCAGCAGTAGTGGTTTCAGAATCTGATCCTGAATTTTGGATGCTGTTAAAACTCTGATTTGACCTGTTTTGAGTCACCGTAGCTCTAAATCGGTTATTGGCACATGTGTCTGAAGTGCAGTTTTCGATAGCTTTTTTGGAATGAGGACAAGAGGCTTCCCAAAGGATGACTTTGCTGACAGTGCGTCTGTTTTTGTGTGTGGAATTCAGTATGGAGGTGAGGAGCACTTGGACGCCCCGCCACGGGAGCTGCTGCTGGCCCAGACTGAAGATTACGTGGAGTACTCTCGTCACGGTGCCGTACTGAAAGGACTCGAGAAGGCCGTCGCCCGCTCCAAATATGAGGAGGACGTGCTCATCAACAACCACACTGTAAGGACAGCAGAGGAATGGCTCCTTTGAATGTCTTGCTGATTTGTTTACATGTTATTTACTATGTATATTTAAACATTTCTTACTCTTTTTAGTGTATTTGGGGCTCCTACTGGAAGGACGGCTGCTGGGGGTACAAGTGTTGTCGCTCTATGGTCAAACATAGTTACTGCACAGGAGAGGCTGGAATTGGAATAGTAAGTACATGTAGTGAGTGTTTCAAGACTCTGTTTGATCCACACAGATTATCTGTTTTTTATAATGTTAGCTTTAATAATTTACACATTGTTTTTGTTAACCTGCAGAGCAACTCTGACTGCGCTCCGTTTGAAGAGGGGCTAGCTGAGCCACAGGAGGAAGAGCCCAAGTCTCTGCTGGAAGTAAGTGAAACCGAATAGATTTGAAAATGCATCATAAAGAATTCTGCTTAATTATTGTAGATCTAATTATTTGGTCATCTTATCAATGGTGTTAATCACTAGATGCATCGGGACAAGATGATGAAAGACAAGAAGAAGAAAAAGAAGAGCAGAAAGGGCAAGAAGCCCAGCTCTGACAGCAGTGACTCCGAGGATGAAGAGAAGAAGAAGGAGAAGCTGAGAAAGGTACAAACGTTTTGGGGTTTTGAATGGCAAAAAAGGGCTTCTGTGTCTATGATTTGGTCAAATTCTCTGTGTCTGACCTCCAACCTGTTTCTTCCTCCTAGGCTCTAGAAGCAGAGGACAAGCGGGCAAAGCACATAGACGCCATCATGCAGCTGGATGAGAGGAAGAGGCCGTTTACAAGCCTGCAGGAGGTGAAGGCGCCCACCGAGGAGGAGATGGAGGCCTTCCGCATGAAACGCTGCCGCCCAGATGATCCCATGGCTTCCTTCCTGGGACAGTGAACTCCTCTTCATCGCCGCTGACCCCCCTGAACTCTCCCCAAGGTGTCTGCTGGAACAGCTGCTCGGTGAAAAGTAATGTCTCTGACTCAGAAAACCTAACTTTGATCTTTTACAAATAGACAAATAATGTACATTATTTTTTGATTTGCACAAAAAAAATGTTTTTAAGCTGCAGGTCGATGGACCACAGGCTGAAAATGAAGTGTGCTGTTTGTTTCTTTGTCTTCGGCTTCACAGAAAAGAAGTTTAAAATATAATTTTACTTTAATGTCCATTTAATGACATTTCAGTCAAATAAAAAGCCATCCTCAGTCTTTACAGTAATTTGAGGAATGCAACTACTTTTTCTGGGTTTAATGCATTTTTTATAATAAAATCTATTTGTCTCTATCAATTGTGTCTTGTAAACAGATTTTCTTTTATAACATGTTTTATTGTCGTTGTTTTATGATGATTAACATTGATCGATGTCATTCTAAATGTGAGATTGACCCCGAAACACATGACATAAAGAAATAATCTCCTAGCAGTAGTTTTAATTTGTGACTGATGTTTTTTTTTCAGAGAAAAAGTCAATTACCTAGTTGGAAGTTCTTAAAACGTCATCATCTCCTAAATCTACAAATATGTCATCATTTAAAAGTTTTAACTGGGGGGTCGAGACGTCTCTTACTTTACTGTATGGTTAGTTTTGAACACATGGGCAATAAAGGTTTCCTGGTAACTCTTGTGTAGGTTGCATACCAGATTATAATTGGCTTTGAAACCAGTTCTGATGCCATAAAATCATCTCTTATATATGCACAAGGCTTAAACTCTGATTTGACCAATTTATACATTCTGTGCTTCTTAAGTTGCTTCATGAATATCTTGTGCAGTGCTTTGGAGGTCACGGGCTTTTTCCATTTAATTTAATTTATATAGCACAAAATCACAGCACAAGTCATCTCATAGCACTTAACATAGTGAAGTTACATTCGAGAGACAACCCAAACAATTTCCACATGAACAATTGGAAGGAAAATGTAATTTTGATATACAATATTTTTTGCCACTGTCACATTTGAAATATTCCAAATTTGAATTATTGAAGTTGAATTTGGAGTTCGCGTTGGTAAAATATGAAATGATTGTAACATCTTTGTCCATGTGTCATTGGTTTTTTTGGGGTTAACGTTTTTTTTTAATATAGAAACCAGCATCAGTCCAACCTGGTGTATGGAAGTAATATCTGCTCACACGCTCGGCAGATTTTTAAACACAATGCACTCAATTGTCTTAGGTCATCATCACAGTGACAAACAGAAACAAATTTGGTCAATTTAATTGTGCTTTTTATACACTGCTTCGGACGGCCTTGTTCTGTTGATTTTTTTTTTTTTGTAACTTCAAACTACTTTTTGAATATTATTTAATGTGCATAAAGGGTTACATCCTAGATTGCTATATACTTTTCCAAACATCTGTTATGTAATATCTAATTTTATTAATAAGTTTGTGAACAAGTAATGCGTCGCCGCTTCGGCTGTGCAAAACTTTTGCACTGACTTGAATTCAGTGACATCATGGTGAAAGTATGTTTTGGCACACCACTACCGTAAACAGGGCGGATGTTACGGTGTATGAGTCTCTGTGCTTCACATTTCTCTGCGGTGCTTTTCTTGAAGAATGCCCTCTCACCCGTCTGCTGGAAAATCATGGGGGACAGTTTGTGACCCTTCGTGCAGAAAAAGGGCTCGGATGGGTCATAATTTCTCAACTGGTGAGTTGTTTCTCCGTGTTTTTAAAATGGCTGATACGCCCCCTCTGTAACACACACTGTCAGCTGCAGTCTTTCCTGTTATTTAACACAAACATAACATGCATCCTATTTCTTATTAAGGACTTGAGTCATTGCATGAAATTCAATACACCATTTATAAAACTTTGAACGTGTTTTTCTTCTGATTTTAGTTATGGATAATATGCATGTTCTCTGCCACCTCTTTTTATTTCCATCTCTGGCAGGTTTTTCTGTAACAGACATTTGCAACATCTGACTACAACTGGCATGCCAAACCCAAATCAGATTGAATGTTGTGAAAAGCTGCTCTCATTTGCCTTCCTGTTACTCAGCGTCCATTATGCTCCAGATGTGTGTGATGATCTGCTGGCTGGCAGTTGTCGTCTCACAGTCAACAAATTCCTCATTCAAGAGAGCTCGTAATATCACCATCCACTCCTCCCAGCTGGTCTGCAGTTTGCCGGGCCCAGCTGGGCCAGCAGGGAACCCCGGAGCCCCAGGATCACCTGGGGCCATGGGCCCCGTGGGGCCCCCGGGGGAGGATGGCCCAGACGGGAAGGATGGAGAGAAGGGAGAAAAGGGGGATCAAGGTAGTTATCTATTGACTCTCTTCTGTTTGTTAATCTGAAATATCTGTTTGGGACGGCCCTTTTGAACAACTCAAAAACACTTCTAACATTGTTCAAAAATCTCCATGATTTAAAGATAATTTCCTATTAACATTTTTTTTTTAAACTATACTTCTGCCTGGGATCTCAATACTTTTAACGCAACACTCCATCCCAGCAACATCCTAAATGTATTTAAATACAGTTATATGGAAAAGTCTTATATGTTATCAGTATAGGCAGAAATATGACACTGAATTTGAATCATGTATTTTTGAGTTTGAATTGCTCAAGTCAAAGCAAGAAGAATCAGAAAGTCTTTCAGACTGCAGTTGTCATCAGCGGACTCCTAATGAAAAGCCCCAACATGTCAGTTAAGGCAGATTCATTCAGGCAGATTTTTTGTTCATGAAATAAAAAGTGTAAAACAGTACACTAACCTTTAAGGATGGTTAATTTCCACTTACAAAATCAACAGTGCATCAGCAGGGCTCAAAATTCTTGCATACAACTGTTGTGAAGAGCATTTGGATTTCTGCTGTCTGTAGTTTTACAATCATTTGCTCATAAGACATCAGACAAGAATTGACCAGATTGGGGAGCTTTCTACAGACCTAAACGTTTTTTGTTTTGAATAGGCTACTTGTGGTCAGCAAGTATTGGAAACAATATATAATATTGTGTTGTCACCATGTCATCATTTTGTCTCTGTTGTCAGGTGACCCAGGGAGACCCGGGAACCCAGGCAAACCAGGGGTGAAAGGTCGTGAAGGGGTTATTGGCAAGGCTGGACTTCGGGGACTGAAGGGACCACATGGAGCACCAGGGGTGGCTGGAAAAAAGGGACAAAGGGGGGAGCTGGGTGACACGGGCCAGCAAGGAGAACCTGGTGGCTGCAACTGTGGCAGTGCAGCTCGAACAGCCTTCTCTGTGGCTGTGACTAAGAGCTACCCCAAAGAACGAATGCCCATCCGCTTCAGCCGGATCCTGCTGAATGAGGGGAACCACTACAACGTCAGCAGTGGCAAGTTTGTCTGCGCTATCCCAGGAGTCTATTACTTCAGCTACGATATCACACTGGCCAATAAGCACCTGGCTATCGGGCTGGTGCAGAACGGACAGTACAAGATCAAGACATTCGATGCGAACACAGGGAACCATGACGTGGCGTCTGGTTCTACTGTTCTCCAGCTGCAGCAGTCAGACGAGGTCTGGCTGCAGATCTTCTACTCTGAGCAGAATGGACTCTTCTTCGACCCTTTCTGGACAGACAGCACCTTCACTGGCTTCCTGATCTACGCAGACCAGGACTTTCTCAAAGAGGCTGATAGAAAAGCAAATGCTCAGGTTGACAGTTAACACTGCAATCCTGAAATATCTTTGTTCTCTTGACTGACTTTATTTCATAACAAAAAGAAAGCTCCAAAATACTGGGCTTTAGTGAATTCCAGTCGTTTAACAAGGTCTGACACTAGGGGGCGCACAAAGAAAAACATCAGCTGAGGAGCCACTAAAAGCTACAATACTGAACCAAAGTTTGACAGACTCTTTGAAACACTGGCCCCAAAAGAAGCTGAATTTATGTCATTCCCTTTGTTCATTTATAGGCATAACACCTGCTTCTATAATGCAGTTTTTTTTATTAATGAAGAATTATAATAATTTTAAACCAAAACAATATTGTAATATTGGTTATTTTTTACAATACTATGTATTCTTGAGTGTATACGAAACTTAAATAAAAACAAAAAACTTGCTCTTCATGCTTAATAGTAAATAAATAAGTAAATATATAAGAAGAAAAAGGGTAAATCGTTTTGTAATAATTGTAGACAGCAATTTATACATTTATTGTACAATTTGATTACGGTGCATTTTAAACTGTGTTGACAAAACTAACTTTTTGGCAAGCATTACCAAAGCAGGAGTCTGTGCACCAGGAGGCGACTGTGAAGGTGTGGACTGGATTCTCATGCATTTAAGGTACAGTTTAAGTTCACCATCATTTTATTTAGTTGAATTTAGGACAGTAAGAAGTTATATAGAGGAAGGGTGGAGAGAAAGGATGGGACAAACACAGGCCTATAGGATCTGTGTCGTTCTGTTTAGGAGCCTTGCTTATGCTCCATTTTTACTCTGTGTTTTGCACCACCTCTTAGCCTGAACTGTAAAATGAAATGGTGTTTCTGTGGGGAGAGGTCTACCTGAGGTTTTTTGACAAATGTGTCCAAGTGATTGGTGGTCATTAACATTACACTCTGAACCAATTACTTAGACCTCATCTACAGCAGGAGAGGTAGTATTCAGATCTTTTACTTCAATAACGTAAGAATAAACTATTATCGTTATGATACTCTATTACAAGGAAAAATCTAACTTTAAAAGGTTAAATAAAAAAATAAAAAAAATGACTACCTGAAAAATCAAATGCAGCATTTTAAAATTGTAATTGGTCGAGATGGAGTTAATTTGAGTAGTTTTATGCATTGTATTTTTCACATTTATCATTGTAGTAACTCGTGACTATGACTCTTGAATAAACTATTGTAGTAAAAACTCAGAAATAACCTTCTGAAATGGCAATACCTCAAAATTATACTGAAGTGCTTAAAGCATCTCATAAGTTTAAATCTCTCTTTATGGCGGAACTGCTAACAATAAGTCTTAAGCAATGCACTGTAGACCTATTTTATAGAGGTATCAGTGTATGATCTTAATCATTAGTATAAATGGAAACCATAACTGTCAGATAGATGTGATGGAGCAAAATATTTTTAATGAATTAATATCAAGCAGCATAAAATGAAAATACTAAGTGAAGTACAAGTATCTCAAAATAGTACACTTTGATATAATACTTTTTTTTAAGATGTTTTCATTTAAATAACTTCAAATTATCCAATATTGCACCAATAAATTAGGGAAAACTAAAAAAATGAATTATAAATCATCTCACAATCCCTCAAACTCATCTCTTGAGTCTTTAGGAACCACTACCAAAGTGCATATAAAGTAGTCCAAACTAGTGCGACTATGATCAGTTGTAACATGTTGCTTTAGGACAAATTGGTATTAATACGTCATTTATTGTAATTTAAAGTCACATGCGTCACTTTTCTGCAAAATTAGTGCTTTTACTTGTCATTCTTTAAGTAAATTTAACTGATATTATTCCTGTGCTTTTTTTTTTTTTTTTTTTTTTTCAATGAGACTCTTACAACGTACCTGTAATGCCATATTTTTTAAGTAGAGGATAATATAACACAATTAAAAGATGATCAAATGTAAATAATGCTATATAATAAATGACAATACTCATCCATTCGCACGTACTGCATAAATGAAACGAACCGTCGTTGTTAACCCTTGTTTAGCCGTGGCTGTTTGTAGTTCTCCCGCTGACCTCTAAAGGACTACAACTCCCGAGCTGGAGGAGGGCCCTTCACGTCGAGCGCACGAGCCTCGCAGCTCAACAGCAGCAGCTGGTGCAGCCGAAGAGGCTACTTTGTTACAGCGGAGCCACCGAAGAGCAAACGGATGAGCGGATCCTCTCGGAAAAAAAGTGTGAACAGTTTGGAGAAAAGGGCGCAACCGAAGGCCTGCCGGCGGGATTTGGCGGTGGCAGCTGTTTCATGATCCTGCCAGCGGGGTTGAACTTTGTGATTTTCGCCGACAAAAAGAGGTCTTTCTCAAAGTTGAGCCGGAGAGGAGTTCTCTCATTCAGGATGTCGGACTGAGACAAAGAGGTCTGGGGGGCATTCCCGTCGGAGCGGTGAGTGGCACATGTAAAAACCACCGGGATGAAAAGTTCACCGGGTTACTGCCCTGTAGGGAGAACGGGCTGAGTTTGGGACGAGGTGTCCGGCTTTGTGGCTGCGTGCTTGTTTGTGTTTTTAAAAAACGAGGCCAGTGTTTGTGAGCTCGGTGGGCAGTTAACTTGTGTAGCCTCAGTGTTTGGCCGCTGTCTCGTGGTGCACAAGAAGCCTTTTCAGTGATAACTAAAGTGTGTGTGTGTGTGTGTGTGTGTGTGTGTGTATGTGTGTGTGTGGAGGGGGTTGTTGGTACATTTGTCGTTGCAGGGAACAAACCGCATCAAAAGTGAGATATCTTAAAGGCTGCTTTGATTAATGTGACCTACGGCGTGGTCGAGTGGGCATTTAACTGAGCCATTTAAATTCCCGAGCAGAGAAAATGGCCTATGCAGGCTGAGACCTCTGCTGTAAGATTAGCAAGGTGTTCAAAAACTTTATCAAAACCACTGTCCTAAAATAAATGTAGCTTTGATTTTGTAGTCAGTACAAACGTAAATCTCTAGTTAAATATATCCTCGAATACATTTTAATAAGACATTTTTTTGGGGGGGGGGAGACTTAAAACGAGCTTCACCTTCTTTACCATCAGTTTTTTTTTTCTTCTTCAGTAAATGTAATGCTTAAACACTTTATCCTCCCCGATCTCATGCCTCTTCCTGAAGCATCTGAACTTTGTCTTGTTTTGCACACACATCTGTCTCAGCAGGTAAAACCTGATTGTTGGAGCCTCCTCTGAATGGGAAAGATGGAGAGGGAGCTGCAATGGTGGAAAGGACAGCTAGCTGCAGATATCCATCAATCCCTCCGCATCAAGGTGAGTTTGCTTGGATTAATGATCTCTCTATTTCTCTAGAAAGCTTTATTTTGTTGACAGAATGAGTTAACCCACTTTTGACTGCATGTGTTTAAGAAAACTTGAAATTTACCGTCGTTTCCTATCATGAAACTGCGACTAGGTCTGTTGCACTGTATCTTGACTAAAGCTCACGATTATTTGTTATTAATCAGCAAGGGTTATGAGAATTAAAGGGATTATTTGATTGTTTTTAGTAAAAATGGCAAGAAATCCACATGTTCTATTTTATCAAATGATAATATTTTCATTTCCTTATGTGGTCTCTATCATGGTAAAGACATTTCTTTTGGGTTTTAGACAGAGCTGTGTCGGCAGGAATTTGAGACGCGGTACGCATCGTGGTACAAGGGTTATACTTCTATATATTCAAATATAATTTATAATAATGGAATGTAATTTCAGGAAACCAGACTTAAAATTAGCAGTGTGTGCTTATGATACTTCCTGTCTCAGTTTACATTGTTACATGGGAGTGAAGGGGTCACAACTGAAAATAGATTAGATCACTGCTATCTAGCAATCAAGAGGTTAAAAAAAAAAAAAATCTCAAAATGAGCTGCTGTCTGCTACCAACCTTTGCATGTAAACCTTTAATTAAAATCAAAGTGTTTTTGAGACCGGATAGCGCAAATTATAATATTGCGATACTCAAGTGTATCAATATTTTCTGACACCGCTAGCTTTAGACTGTTGATTGGACAAAACAAAAACAAAAAGGTCACAATGGGAAAATTGTTGAGGACATTTTGAGGAGTTTGATGTCATTTTGAAAACCAAATAATTACTCGAGAATATCATTATAATGAAATGAAAATATTGTATCAGCCCTTTTTGAGAATTTGAATTGAGCATTTTTAATTATTTTCTGACATTTTATCAATGAACCGATTATGGTTAATACCTGGCAGATATTTATTGAGAATGAAAATAAGAGCTGTGCTGACACTCCACATATGACATACCACACAATGTAAAGTTGGGAGGAAAATATAATTACATGGTCCTGTTGTCTATTCAAACATGATCTAAATTAGATTACATGGAGGAGTTAAGGCTCATTAATTGAGAATGTCTTAATTAACCTCAAAGCGTGATCATATTTCTTCCCATGTGTCACTTTAATGGAGACATCTGTCACTTGACTGACTGGGACTCTCCTGCCGTCTTCATACTGAGGGAGATGAACACAGATCGGGTTTTAGATATCGAGTGTCTTAACGTGCTGCCGATTGTATGTATAGAACGAGGACTTCAGAATGTGAATCAGATGTTTGTGAGCCATATAATGAATCATTCACTTACACACGGTTTTATTCGGTTTGCTCATTCTGGACCATGTCTGACTCAGAGCGGGCTGTCGATTTAGCTGAAGAGCTGTACTCAGAGCTGGAAACTTAACAACACACCCACTCTTTTCTCACATACTATAATGAGAGAGAGAGAGAGAGATGCTGCCAGTCTAATGTTTGGTTTTGGTTGCCCTACATCAGCACTTTTGGTGAAACTGTACCAACAATCTCACCACAGTAAATGATACAATGCCCATTTGTAAATGGTGCAACGCTACAATAGAGAAATATCTGCTGCATATTGTAAGCTGACTATTGCTTGAGATTTTTAATTTTAACTGCTTCTTTATTTGGGGCGATGCTTTGCATATTTTTCTTTCAGCTGACTGTAAACCTGTCTGTGTTTTAATCTAATCTAATCAATCAACATGGCTGTTCCCAACATTGGGGTTCCCTGTTTCTAAACACCTTCTGATACAGATGCTAAAAGCGTTTTTTACACTTTTCCAAAAGGAAAATCTTTCTTTGTCATACCCTTTCATCCCGTTTTTTTTTTCTTTTTGTCATGAACTTAGATCTCGTGCTGATAGTGATAGGTGTCTCGCCACCAAAAGTCTGAAATCTTGCGTCATAGATGCTATCATATGTTCTAATGTAGAAACACAGTGTAGTTGAAAGACTGAGGGGAAGTTTATTTGTGTAGCACCTCTCAGCACAAAAACCAAAAATTGCTTTATATAAGCCTTATCAGGCATCAAGACAAGGTATAAAAGAAACAATGGAACATTGCATTAAAAAGAGTAATATAAAATCAAGCTAAAATTGAATCGGATAGATTAAAGTGGATAATGAAAATTACAGCAAAGCTGCATGGCACGAATAACTAGTTGCAAATTAAATTGACTGAAGGGCCATGACAACAGTAAAAGTCTTGATTTGAGTCGGAGGAGACCTTTTTGTTGAGAAGTTTTGTTCCAACAACAAATCTGCTTTAATGATCAAATTATAGTTTAAGTCATTGTCATTTAAAAATGCCAAAGATGTGATTGTTTCTGCTGAAAATGCGTTGCTTCCCACATTTGTGAACTGATTATGTTTGGATTTTGGTCTGTTAGTCGGCCCAAAAAGAAAAAAAGCGGTTTGGTTTGGGCTTGATGTGACATTTCTATGGAGTAAACCGTTCTTTTTTAAAAAAAAAAAAAAAAAAACAGACCGGCAGATTAATTTGATAATAGAATCACTGTCAGTTGTCGGCAGAACGATTGTAAGTGCTGCTGAAAGACTTGATGAGTGGAGGGGTTATGGATGTTTTTAGAAACAGGCGATCTGAAAGTGCAGTAAATTTGTAATGGAAAAGAAATGTGAAATGAGCATCAGAGCGGCTTGTAAAAGACCTTCACACAGTGTTCAGATTTCCTGCATGGCGCCGGCACCCCCACAGTCTCATCCAGCCTTAATGATGTTTGCTGCAGTGATAATGCCCTGATGTGGGAGATAGCGGTGGTGTGTAGCATGTGGCAAATTATCAGACATGCAAATCAGTAGGCAGCTGTGGAATCCTTAATTATGGTGCGGATCCCCCACAAAGGCACCTCTCCACCCCACACGCGCCCCCCCCTCCAGACTCCAGCAGCCCCCTCCAGCAGCCCCCCCCCCCCTCCCGTTCACATCCACCCCCATTCTCCTGATGCCCTTGTACCCCCCAGACAGACAGATGGACCAGAGGCAGAGGGAGGAGAGGACAGGGGACTTTGGGGAGGGTTAGGGTGATGTGATGGGTTGTGTCACTGGGGGTGGTGCTGCTGTATGTGGATTTGGGAGGGGGCACTGTTTACTTTTGGATTCCACTGAAGTGTCAGTCTGAGCATCACTGTTGTTGTAGTTGTGCTCAAAATAAATACATTTCAATGAGCTTTATTTTAAAATGTGGTAGGGCTGCATTTAATAATTATCTTAAGTGATTAATCTGCCAATTACTCTCCTCAATAATTGTTCCTTTTTTCTTTTGACTGAGCAACTGTCCTGACGCACAAATTTCTAGTCTTATTTAATGGAAGAACAAGAAGGAAAATTGAAAACACGGAGGCACCAAGCGTTTTATAATTTTGCTTTAAAATGTCTTTAGTATTAATTCAATTAGATTTGGACTGTTCGAGCCACCCTGTATTCTGGGATATTCCTCAACAGTCAACTGTTTTCTGTATTTCTGCTTTATTCTAAGGACCCCTAACTAAGTAGATTAATCTAGCAATCCTCAATCTCTTATAAGTCCAAAAGCTCTTGTTTTTGCCCAGACTTACAAAGAGCAAAAAAACATTTTTGAAAACAAAAATATTGTCGAGTGTAAGCGGCTTAACTAACTAACTGCTCTTTGAGCTTGTACGCTGTTCTGAATGTCTTTTGTTTCTTGAAACTAGAACCATGTGCTCTCCACTTTTCTGTTGCTGATTGGGAAGATACCTGAGGCTGATTCAATGCTAATGCCCCCGAGTGTCTTCCTTCCACTTTGAAACACATGCAGCTAATTGAACATGAATAGGAGATGTGCTAGGGTGGAAACCTAATCCTATCTACTACTCAACTCAACAACTCAACCTCGACTGAAGGAAGGCCCTCCCCTCCCCAAACCACATTACCCCCCCCCCCCACACACACACACACACACACACACACAAACCCTCACCCCATTGTTCAGAGACCCCTGTAATGACCCAAATTAGCTCCAGTCCTCTGCAGCAATAATGAACTAAATGAGATTGAAATGAGGCTGAATCATAATCAGGGATTTTCAGCATTAGATGGAGTTTAGGTCTTGATGAGTATTTTAGAGCCACAGCAGCTCTCCTGACAGCGGTTAAACCTCGTCAGCAGGAGACATGCGTGGCTCACTATTATCATGCATATTGTTTACAACCCCCATGCTTCTTCATCATTGCTTCCTGCCCACCCTGCTCCTCTCACCCCCTGTTGTTTATGTCCTCCTTCTTCTCTTGTCCCCGTCCAGGAGCTGAAGTTACCGGTCTACCGGGCACAGTCCCCGCAGATCGGCATGCGCCGGTACTTTGCAGACTTGTTGGCCATCCTGAGTAACCGCTACCAGCTATGTCCTACAGCACGTCACCTGGCCGTCTACCTGCTGGACTTGTTCATGGACCACTATGATGTGGCTGTCAAGCAGCTCTACGTCATTGCCCTCTCCTGTCTGCTGCTAGCTAGTAAGTCCACAAACAGAATTCCAGCTTCTGCATGCTTTAAAAAAAATATATATTTCAAATACTTTATTGCTTGAGGGGAACATTTTCTAAAGGAAAAATGTCTCTCTCTATCCTCCTCCGCTTTTAAATTTTTTTTTAGACCTTATATTGTGGTAGCGTTAATTTAAAAAGTACCAAGGAAGTTTTTACTAAGATCAGGGTTTGTGTTTTCATCTTGAAAAATATACGTCTGCTGAGCTAAAAGAGACACTGTGACTGTGGTTTATGCACAGATGGCACAAGGTGAAACACTTCCTGCAACAAGGGTTACACTTCAGAGACCATGGTGGTTTTTTTCTTTTCTTCCAGCTCCACTTTTTAGACTGATCTGAACTGTATCAGCAGTTTACTGTTAGCTTAAATGTTGGTTAAAAAGGAACAGGTTTCCAATGTGTTAGGATGACATAGTTTAAGAAGAAACTGTTGGGGATTGTGTATCCTGGCTGTAATATGATCTCCGGGGTGGCTGTAGTCTGTTGCTTTAGTCAGTTTGAGATGAACTAGTGTTGCACGCACCTAGGTCAAAATGTCCTTTTATCAAAAGTGTGATGATTCTATTCTTCTTCTTTTTTTCTTTTTCTTTACTGTATTATTTAAAACACGTGATTCACCGTTGACACGTCCATAAAAATCCATTTACTGCCATTGGAGATTAATTCTCTAATACCGCCTTTCTGCTGCGATCAGCCTTTTTTTTCATACAATAAATATGGAGATATTGTGTGTTTTCTTAATGTCAGCAAATATTTTAAAAGACCAAAATCAATAATTATTTCATCCTGACAAATAGTTCTTTGTAGCCAAAACTTGATATATCTAATTCCTCTGAGCCGTGAAGCTCTTTTGTTTTCCTAAACCTATTAAGAATACGTCACTGTGCACAGATGTCGATTTTGTTCTGTGGTTGTAGTTGCATCTCTTCTCGAGCCTTCGTCGGTGCTACTGAAGTGAGAAAAGCAGGGGTTTAGTTTGATTAGTAGTCAATTTGCTTCTCTGCCTAAAAGTGTTTCTTTGTGTTTTGTGTGAAGCAGGTGTGTTAATCATTCTCCCCCTGCTGATGCATGGTGCAGGTTGTGTGGTAGTTATTAGTGTCTCCGTGTCTGTCTGGTGATTAACAGACTGTGAGCTTTTCTGTACATTAATGCAGCCCTTGGCATCATGGGTAATTAGACTAATGATGCTGTCAAAGTAGGAGTCTGGAAAAGGGACTGCTCACTTGGGAGGGCTCGGTGTATATCTGCGTGTGTGTGCTTGCAGAGCCGTGTACAGCCCATCTTTGCAATCAGAGAAGTCTCTATGGTGGGATAAATTTGAATATGAGACTTGAAAGAGGTTTTATTTAAAAGCGTTCTCGTGAGAATCCAAGAATAGCTTTGAGAATTTGCTCAATTAGTGATATAAGTATTGTCAGTCCAACCTGGACAGAGGTCATTCTTCTAATCTGTAATAGATAAATCAGATTATTTTTTTTTTTTATCGCATCTTTTGATTGTGGGTTTCAGTTAGTGAAGCTCTCTCCTCTCTTTATCCTGCCTCTGACTCCTCCAGGACTCGAGGGAGTCTCTGTCATGATTGATGAAGGCTTGAAAGGGTGTTTGATTCAAAGTTGTCTTGGGTTTTCATCTGTCCTGAGGTGCTTTGGAATCTGGCCTAGTTATTGAACAACCTCCTCAGGTCTCACTGCCTGCTGCTGATGGGCACATACATTGTCTTTCTTTAAACTTTCCTGGCTTCCGCACTCGGTTAATTAATCTGTACCTCTTTTGTGCCTCCCAGCAGCCACTGCTTAATCCTGTTACTCCATTGTATGTGTGTTTTTGTGGGTGCTTGTGCGTGCATGTGTTTGCTCACGGATGAGCTCCTCTTCATTTGCAGGAGTAAGATTATGGTCAGTTTTTTAAACCCATAGGGATTGAGTGTTATTGACTGCTGGCCACTTATTTAGAGACCTCACTTTGCTCTAGAGGGCCCAATTAATCAGAAAAACCAAAATCTAATTTAATTTAATGTGTACTTCAGGGGATCAGCGTTTGAAAGTCTGTCCACATCCCCAAACTTTAAGTTTCTATTGTGTTACATTCCATGAAATCCTGCAGTGATCACATCAATCTTCATGGCAGGTTTTGGTCCCCAGAGTCAAAGCTCTGCATACTGCTGCTATTTGTTATCATAAATGACATCGTGGATGTGTCCCCGCTGTCAGTCAGTACAAAAATCTTACAGATTGTTTGTTGTCTAGTGCTTACGTGTTTTTTTTGTGTGATTATGAGAGGTGAATGCTCTTTTCTTAATCTATTTTGTGAGGTTTCTCTCTGTTGCAAGTTATTGTTGAAGCTGGATTTCATATATCTTGTTCAGTGAACCTGATTCAATTAAGGGGTCTCCAAGAACAAAAAAACAAAAAAAAAGAGCATCCTATGAGACGACTGAGCACAAGAAGCTCAGTCATGTTGACTACACAGTACACTTACATAGGCCTCGGAGCCCGGGGGTGGGGAGGGACTGTGTGCTGAGGGGCACCTGCCATATGCTCTCCGAGTCAGGCCTCAAACAAAAGCCAGTCAATGCAAGCAGGACAGCCAGGCAGCCAGACCCTTCCCAGAGAGGGGGAGGGGAACACACTCAGAGGGGTGGAGGTTGTTGTGTGTTTATGTGTGTATGGTAGAGATTTGCTGTAAGCTAGCGTCAGTAAAAGAGGACATGGTTGCTGTGGCAACCTTGTGATAAACCTGAGGATTCTTTTCTTGCGGTCACCTAATTACGGGCCACATTAGACAGTTTCCTATTGAAAGGGAACTATACTACTACAGCCATTTGAGCGGCTAGTTTCCGGCGGTGTCCTTTTACCTTTTGCTGCTGGCTCTGTTTCTTCCTTGTTCTCTCACCTTGTCAGGGTCAGGCAGAGTGAGCCCGTCCTGGGACAGAGCGGCCAGTAAAAGCAGCCCCACATCCCCGGGGGGAGGGGGGGGGGGTTGGGAAATGAATGGAGCGCTACTTCAAAGGCAGGTTCACCGCTGATGTTAAACAGGGTAGAAAGGGAGGGAAAGGTGGTGGCCTGCAAAATGGGATATGTTAGAACTGAACCACCCAGCAGGGTGCCCTGAATGTAGATTAATAGGGAACTCGCTTCCCCCTTTATCCCAATCTCAAAGGTTTAACAGTAATTCTGATGGAGCTGTTGTCATGTGGGGCTCTCACAATTAAAGAAATTATGTAAAGATGTACAGATGGGGTTTGGAAACATTAAGAGAATTCATTATTGTCAGATGCTACTAAAGCACCAGTTCATTGTGTCGTTTGAGATCTGTGTTGTAATTATAATCTTCAAACCTGCAGTATAAACGTCAGCATTTAGTCAAGTTTTGTTGTGTAATGCCTGAGGCTCTGCTTACCCACATACTCCCTGTTACCACCCATACAGCAAGGCGCTTTACCCCCTTTAAATGAACCCCCACCACCACCACAAATGCACACACACACATTTATTTATTTATATATTTATTTTTATATATATATTTATTTAATATATATATTTAATATATATATTAAAATAAATATATTTTTATATATATATATATATATATATATATATATATATATATATATATGTGTGTGTGTGTGTGTGTGTGTGTGTGTGTGTGTGTGTGTGTGTGTGAGCACGCGCATTTGTGGTGGTGGGGGTTCATTTAAAGGGGGTAAGGCGCCTTGCTGTATGGGTGGTAACAGGGAGTATGTGGGTAAGCAGAGCCTCAGGCATTACACAACAAAACTTGACTAAATGCTGACGTTTATACTGCAGGTTTGAAGATTATAATTACAACACAGATCTCAAACGACACAATGAACTATATATATATATATATATATATATATATATATATATAGGTCTCAAGGATTCTCCCCAGTCACCCAAGCATTCAGCATTAGGGGTCAAGGGTCGGCCCAGGCCTACATTGTGAAAGCCGGCAGGACCAGGGCTGGCAACACGGTATTCTGAGATGGAGCTGTGACCAATTTCCCTCTCCCAATGAAAGATGAACCAACAAATAAAAGGCGTTTAAAGAGCAGAGGAAATTCCTTCATGGCTGTCAAGTCAAAAAGAAAGTAGGAGAGAAGCAGGAAGGAGATGAAGATTACTTAGTGTTATAATCTTTACCTAAATATTTAATGGCAAGAGATTATCAACATTAAATGATGGCATTAAGGAATCCAGTCTGGGAAATACATTTGCTTTTATGCAGCAGCTTTGTTGATGGACCATTTTGGACCTTGTATATGACATACTTTTTTACATTGTCCTTGTTGCACCTCTTATAGTTCATATGTTTGAGATGGGTTTTACCCAATTCAATTTCAGGATTTGGTGCTATGTTAATGGTCCTACTCCCCCCTCCCCCAGTTCCTCAAAGTAACTTTTTCACTTGCTATTAATAGTATATTAATCAAATATCAGCCATATCCTCTTATATTTTCTTCAGAGAAATTGCAGCAATAATATGCCATACAAATCAAAGGGACCTTATGTCATAGTATTTATTGTAACATGTTGCATACCACTTCCTAAAACACATTTCTGGGAGTTCCCAAAAATATGAGACATCTGCATCAAACAAATATGCTGTGTCGCCCACTATATCTAACTTTCAAAACTGATGATCCAACATTTTACACCCATGTCACCCTGTGAATGATCAGCTGGGCAGAGGTGAGAGAGGAGCCATGCGTTGGATGTCTTACTCTATCGCTCTTTGTTTCGTTTGATGTCCGACCTGGTCAGATAATACGTTTTGAGAATGACTTCAGAGAGATCAAAACCCGTCCCGTATGTACGTCAATCCTTGAAAAGTGCTTTAGGGAATTTTGGGGCAGATTTTGTTTTTTTGTTGGACTGTCAGAACAGTGTGAAACTGTACAGTAGATTTTAGTCATCTTACATTGCTTGTAGAGGAGCGTAACTATCTTGAGTGCTGATCGAAATTGGACTCGAGTTACATTTTGTCGGCAGAATGAAGAGAAACAGAGGCCTTTCATTTGTTGTGGGAATTCAGCTCTTGGGTTTCCTAACAGCCCCTATTACTCTAAACCCCTCTCCACCTCCACCACCATCACCTCTTCCACAAACAGCACACCTGGGCGGAGGCTCTCCATCCCTTCCTCACCTCTCGCTAACCCTTGACCTCTAACCTCTGCCTGTTTACCTGACCTTCTCGTATCATCACTGTCACCTGTGGGTGGTGTGAGAAACGATAGGTGTCTTGCAGTTGCTGAATGGAGAAGTAGTTGGTGCAGATAAGGTCGGCTGTTTTTTTCACATCTCGATCGTCTCTTCCCTGCTTGCTGACTTGAGATAGGATCATTTAGCCGCCTGCATTCCAGGTAGGCTGAACTCAGAGGAGAGGAATGCAATGATTCTCCGAGGCCGCATTCAGACTGACAACAGTGCACCAACACAAGGAGCCACAATGGGGTTGGCATGTTGTAACAGGGTAACAGAAGATGAAATACAGTCCAGTTTAATGGCCTGTAAAACACCGAGGCATGTTTGTCAGGCAAATAGTTAAATAACACAATACTTGTGTATTAAAATTAGTATGTGCAGTTTTATCAAAGAACGTACTGAAAATAAACTAATATGTGTCAGTATTGGGTACCAAAGCACATATTACCTCCAGAGCTGCAGTCGGCAGAACACAAAAGATAATTCAGTCCGTGGTTGTTTTACTTTGATGCGTGCAGTCAGTTGCTTCCAACTGTGGAAAAGCATGCGTTTGGAGTTGACAACAAGAGCTGCCACTTTGGGCTCCGTTCTTGCTGTTTTGAAGACTTGTCCTGCGATGACTAAAACATCTTGTCAGGATAGTTCCAATGCATTTGTGATTTTCCAGACTTTTCCCTCATTGCTTGGGGTAATACAAGCTTTGTAAGCACATGCTCCTTCCACGTACACCGGTGCTGAGGTTGATGAGGGACGATTTGGACATTTGAGAATTGTCTCACTATTCTTTAGAACCCCAACTCCATTGATAAAATGGTCCCACCAGGCATTAGTTCTTCCTGTCCTCACCCAAAACTGCCACTCGATGTAGGGCTGATTACGCTATTGGGCTCAGGAATTGACTCAAATCACTACCAAGATGCAAAGCTGGTAGAACAGACAAACCAGGTCAGCAGCACCTGTGATTTGTTACCCATTCGACACAATTGGGATGTGACAAATCAAGGACGGAGGCATCATGTCTAATTAAAACCCAATCTGAGAGTGAAAGTGGGTTCACTGTATTCAGAAGTCTCTGTTTCCCTCTTGTCCAGACCAAAAGACAACCGCTGCAGTTTTCAGTTTAAAACCGGGCTAGCAGCGCTTTCAAAAGTCCCTGTTTTAGGAACTCTAAAAATCCAGTGTCGTGTGGACACCAGTCGTAAATGGAGCAAAAGTCGCGTGTTTTGAAATGTAATCGTGTCGGTTTGGATGCAGCCTCATTCACCATCCTGTCTTTTGCTGCATGGCTGCACCCCTGCTGTGTGCACTCATTGAAATGAATGAGGCTGTGTTTTGTCAGTGTAATATACACAGAAGTCAGTTCTTTTTTCAGTAATTCAGATGATTTGTGATTCAAACACTTACTGTACTTCCATGGGTTCCTCTGAAGTGACTTTTTTTGGACATCCCATGTTTCTCATGTGCCTGCTCACCCACAGTTATAAACCAGAGGAGTAATCAGAGTACAATAAGGAGATGGACTTGTGCTGTGTCTCTCTTGGGATCAAAGGGGCTGGGGTTGTGTGGAGATTGGGGGCATTGATGGCTTTTTATGGCAGCGTCTGTGTGGACATAGCAGTCTAACAGCAGACAACACTGATCCAGAGGATAGGAGGGTGTGATAATGGGGCAAGTGTGGACTGGGCCATGGAACCAGCAGTGGTGGCTATAAACAGCCCTGTTTCATTATGCTTCCTGTTCTGCTGGAGAGAGGCCATTACTGCCTTTCTGATAATTACCCCCCTCAGCCTCGACCCCCAGCAGGTTGGGCTGCAGATCCCACTCCCCCTCTCTTCGTCTCTCCTGCTCTGCTTAATGGTGGGTCGCAACATCAGTGACAAAACCTGCACTCTGTAGGAAGACGCCCTGCTCCACTAGACGTGGGCATGACGAGGTAAATGAGGCCCATCAAAGCCAATGACAATGTCAGACAGTCGTTGCCTGGAGTTTTCACTTCTAACTATAGCTCGGAAGACTCAATAAAGCCCCTCGAATGTTTGGTTGCCATGGTTTCAGATTAGTAAATTTACCCCAACAGAGGATCATTGTTGTTCCTAGATTGTTGCATATTTCTACCAACCTGATGCATAACTTTTTAATCCTAGCAAAAGGATATATTGTTATTGCAAATATCATCAGATTTATATACTGCGAGAAGTAGTTACTTGCTTTTTTGGATTTGGATTCATAACCATACTTTCCACAAATGTGGGTAATCAAGAAGACAAACTGTAGGCCTGGCCAATAAATGATCATATTACCTTATTGCAGATGTATCAGTATTTTTGCATGGCTGAAAACATCAGTACGGAGATGCAAAAGAAAGGTTTTTAGAAAAATGTTGCCGTTACATTGTTTTGTACGCAAGACACACAGCACTGAAAAGTTTGTTTTTCATATATTTATCAATTAAATAGCAGTCCAAAGATAACACTTTACTTCAACTCCTATATATATATATATATATATATATATATATATATATATATATATAAACCATTTATGAAACTCATGATTTCTAAAATAGGGGGTATAAAATAAAAGTGTTACCTTATCAGTCTACATATTGTTACTGTAATCTTAAACATTGATAACAGCCTTAAAAATCCAGTTGACAGAGCTATCAATTTGGGAGTCAGTCAGTTCCATTACAAGCCTCCATTAAAAGCTGTGTGTAGTTCACGGCGCAAGCTTTACAGAGAAGTCTGTATCAGAGTAATCTGACACCTCCTCGCCCTCATTCTTAATGTTTGAGAAGAGGCCTGCTGGACCCTTGGATTAAAGGCAGAAACACCCCTCTTCATTGGTCACAGGGACCCCTGAGGCCTCAGGGCTGTTGCTATGGAAAGCAGGATGTCTCGGGATGGGGAGGGGGCTCACCATAATGACATTGCTCTAATGTTTGTGAGGACCTGGGGTGAGTCAGAGGGACAGAAATATTGGGGATCGAGCTGAATGGGTTTTTCATAGAAAGTGTGAGGCTTTTATAATCCACTGTAAGTGCCCACTCTCTGTAAGCCTACAGCGATGCCTCCCTCGGCTTATTAGTGTAATAGCTTAGCTTTATGGCCAGATGTTCAGAAGTAGTCAACTTAATTGCAAATGCTTTGTCGGCACTTGTTAGGTTTTGTGGAAGCCAGAATAAGCTGCTTTAGAGCTGACCATAAACTTGCTGCACATGATAATAATCGGTGTAAAAAGAAAGAAAGCAATTAATAAACATTACTTTGCAAAGATCTGTCACCATCAACCCATATCAAGATGTCTAGATTTAACTTTTAATTAAAACTTTGATTTCTGCAGAGATGTTTGGATTCTACATCCTTCTTTAAAATAAAACTCATTAATGTTGGAATTTAAATTTGGATGCAAATAACAGGCGTTCAAACTAATGAACTGGAGGGAATTAACTAACTTACTTTTTGATGTAATTGTCAAATGAGATTTCTATGTTTAGGATTTCCAAAAAGCATGTTATTAGTAAATTAGCTGCATCTTATTGCCCTTTTAATTATCAATAAAAAAAACAAAAAAACAAAAACGTTTTTTTTTTTAAATAAAATGTAAATAGTGTAAAAATGTCTCCTACAGGGGACACAGAGACAGTTTAGTTGTCTTTGGTCCAACAGTCAAAAAACAGTGTATTTCCTTTGCATAGACAAGAAGCAGAGAAAGATAGAGAAACTGCAATAAATGGCATTTTTCATTGATAACTGATCAAAATTATTATCATGATTAAATGACATTCAAAAATGTTGCTGATTTAATTTTCTGTTGACGATATGAGTTTGAATAAGCACCACCCGTTTTAAGATCTTCAAACAATACATTTTCATGCATGTGTTTTTGGTTTATCGCTGCAAATGTTTCGAAACAAAAATTCTGCACACATATGCTGTCTCACTTATGTGTTGCTATAATGCTGTAGTTTAATCTTTTTAACAACGTGCAAGTTCTGTACAGTACAGAGGAAGCGTAGGTTAAAGAACATATCTTGTCTATAATCCACAAAACTAATTCATTTGGAAATGAATGTTGAGTGTTTGTACAGTTCATCTGTATGGCTCTGAAGTATGGAGGTTCAAATGAACTACTGGTGTTGAATCTAAACTCACTGTGTCTGTTTGTGTCTTTCCAGGTAAATTTGAGGAGAAGGAGGACCGAGTTCCCAAACTGGAGCAGCTGAACTCTCTGGGCTTTATGTGCAGCCTGAACCTGGTTCTCAACAAGAAGGATCTGATCAAAATGGAGCTTCTGCTGCTGGAGACGTTCGGCTGGAATCTGTGCATGCCCACGCCCGCCCACTTCATTGACTACTACCTCCATGCCTCGGTGCAGGAGGGCGACCTCTACAATGGCTGGCCCCTGTCCTCCCTCTCTAAAACCAAGGCTTTCATGGACAAATACACTCACTACTTCCTGGAAGTTTCACTGCAGGGTGAGTTCATGAGGAGGGCGGTGACTTTACTCTTGTGTGTCCCACAAGGGTTAAGACATGATTAGGGTGTGGTTAAGTCGGATCGATAAACTAATTGAACTGTTTTCTTGTCGTAGACCACGCCTTCCTGAGTTTCAGACCATCCCAGGTGGCTGCCGCGTGCGTGGCGGCGTCTCGTATTTGCCTTCAGATTTCCCCAAGCTGGACCACTGCCCTGCATCTACTAACAGGCTACACCTGGGACCACCTCACCCAGTGCATCGAGCTCATGTTGCTGTAAGGGACACACCAACAAACACGCATAAGTCTGGGAAGAAAAGGTCCAACAGAAAGCGAGAGCTGGCAGACGAGACCTTGAAAGTGTGCGAGGAACTCGAGGCAGACGACATCAAGGCCGCTCAGCTCGTCATATTTTTGGTTGCCATGGTTTCAGATTTTAAGATGCATGTGGTTTAAACCAGTTTATCCGTGCGTGCGTGCGTGCGTGCCAGTCATCTGACAAAACCTGTCCATCTGATAGTCGTAGCTGATAGCCAGAGCCGTGTTGTTTAACAACTATAATTAAGTTGCACATTTCTTTTTCGGTAGGTGGCAGTGTGTGTTCATTAGTGTGCATCTGTGTAAGCGTAATTGTTTGCACATGTTCAGGCTAATTGTGTGGAAGTTAAAAGGATTGGCGCAGACTGATCTCTGCTCCTATTAATGGATTTATCTGAGCAGCCCTTTTTTTTTCTGGATAGATCTTTCACTCAAACATTCACACTCTTTGCTCTCTCTACAACACAATTATGATCTTAGTGGTATTTCATCAAACTGCCAACATATTTCTTGATTCATTTTTTCCTGAAGATGTCTGAGATGTGTGTCTTTCCTTTTCACAGGGCTCACGACAACGATGTGAAGGAGGCCAACAAAACCAAATCCACTCCTCCTCACCGGCCCTCCTCGCTGCAGTCCCAGCCCCAGCTCTCTCACCTCTCCCCAGTGTCAGCCATCCAGAGACCAGCCTCCTCCTCCTCCACCTCCTCCACACCACAGCTGCTGTTTCAGCCAGACGCTTTCCCGCATCTTTCCCAGCATTCCCCGTCCCTGTCCCAACTGCAAGTGCTCGCTGACTCTCAGGCTCTGGGCCCCGTGGTGAACATGTCTCAGGACTTCCTTCAGAGCCACAGGATGGGTCTGCTAACTGGAGCTCCTTCCATCACTCCCGGCGGGGCGTTTCCTTCCTACCCGAGTCTAACCTCAGGTCTCCAGCCAGGGGCTCGTGCGCTGCCACTGCAGGGCCCCATTTCTGTGCAGATGGCCCTCGCCGGAGAGCCGCGACACTGTCTGAGTATGGCCTACAGCGGGACCTACCTGGGGGCTCATCACACGTTCACAGCTGGCTGCTTCGACAGGTGACGCCAGGAGACGGAGAGGGAACACAAACCCCTACGGGAGTCCACCGCTATGCTTCCGTCCCAACTCCCTACCCCGAAACATCCCCTCACAGAACTCCTCTCTCTCTCCGTCGGCACTGCAACACCTTCAGCTTGTCCAGCTCCCTCGTCGCTCTCGCAGAGACGCCGCAAACGCAAGCAGAGGTCCAAAGGCAAGACAGACCCAGTGGAAGTCATCACACTGACGTGACAAATGCTCCACTGCCTCTTACGAGATACTGAGGCACTGCAAAAGTGTTTCTGCCGTATTCTGAACTGGATTTATCAATCTGTGTTATTAGGAGACTGTCATCACTGTGAATGAGATGAAAGCAGCGGTGTTATCTGACACCCACCTCATTCAGTGCCTGTTCTCAGTTGTGTGATAGCTGAGCCAATTTTAGAAGTGCACAGGACACAAAGTATCTGTGATAAGCATATCTTGCTGCTTGACATGTTTTTTTTTTTTTTCTAATCCCAAAAATCTAATCCATTTTATAGAAGAAAATTTGGCTTGCATTGTTTTTTTTTTTGAGCCACCATTTGAGAGAGATTGGAACAAAAAAGGCTTGTCGCTGACTTGGCAGGTCATAAAGAGGCCGTGTATGACGCTGGAATTTTTAGTTGCGTGTCCTGAATGTCAGCGAACATTGATCTAACGAGCTGAATGCTCCTCTGGGAATTCCTCACAACATGAGACCTCCGAGGGGATGAAGAATTCATTGTTTTGTGCACAGCAGGTGAAGTCCGCAGCTCAAGCAGGCCTGCAGTATTTTTTTTTATTTTTCCCCTCTCTCGTCATCTTCCTCTCGCATCTCCAAAGCAGAGCCTTGCAGCAGAGTTCATGGTGAAAATGTGGCTCATTTACAGCTGCAGACTTTGTCATACTAAAGTTTTAATTTCTGCTGCGCCACTCAAAGAATTAAAGACACACTGACGTGACTGGACCAGCATGGTGAAGAAGACATGGACGTTGGTTGTGTATTGTGTATATATGAATTGCTGCTGCCTTCTTATGAACTGTTGGTTCTGTGTCTGTGTTAATGACTCCAATGTTTACATGAACCACTAAGTATCAGGGACTTTAACAAGATTACTTGAATATGATGCCATTGAAACATGCCATAGCTTTTATTTATGATGACTCATGTTTTTCTTGTTCTTGATTTTTTTTTTTTTTCTATTCATTTTTATTTGATATAGTGTAGCTTTTTTTTTTTTTTTTATACCAACTTACCATTGATTAATTAGTTTTCTTTGTACCTGTCCATTGAAGCTGTATATTCAGGCTCAGGTTTTAAGGCTGAATCTAGCAGCCTTACCTTCATTATTCTGTGCTATTATGCTTTAAAGTGGATGCCTCTTCAGCATCTGTCGGGGCTGCAATATTCCCCTCTATCATCACTGGACCATACTCTGTGGACATCTCGGTAACTGAACGCATGAAACGGTGTGTTTGGTCACTGGCTTCACACAAACATCTGCAGCCAGTCGTCTGTAATTGCTTCCCAGATTTCTAAAGCTGCAATCCCCAATCTTCCACTTCCTGTTAAAGGGTAAACACATCCAGATTCCCTGGGCTGTTTTACAAGGGTTGCCCACTGGTTACCAAGGTGATACCTTAGATGTGCGAACCCCAGATTTTGTGTGTTGTGACTTAATTACGGCGGTGATTAACGATTAATCAGTTGGTTACTATTTTACTGATTAATTGTGTCATCTATGACATTTCTGAAAATAGTGGGGAAAAAAACCACAATTAATTATTTAATGAGGGCTTAAGTTGATGTATTCATACTGCTGGTTTAATCCAACCAGCAGTAGAAAACTCAAATATTGTAAATTTACAGTCATATGTGGCAAAGAAATGGTGGGAATTATTTTTTTTAAATTTTTTTTATTTTTATTTTTTTTAAGTTGATTAATTTAAAAAAGTGCAGATCAAAGAAAGCTGTTAATCGTTTCATCGCTGGAATTTGAATTTAAACGTTCTTGGTTTTCTGGAGAATTGTGAGCTTGTTCTGGAAGATATTATAAATAACTTGGGTTCATTGGTCATGTTTTCTTCAACTTCAAATAGTCTGTAGTTTAAATGCTCTGACTTCACATTTCAAACTGTCGTCGTGTACTGCGGACGCCGGACATCCCCGTCACGTCCGTGTCTCGGCCTCAGCAGTTGTCAGACTCTACATGTAAACCCTGAAGTTCCCACATGTACAGACGTTTCTCAGCTAACACTATATGAAGCCTTCTGAAATCACCACACTCACAATATTGTAATCACCAAATCGTTTACTGCCACACATCCGTTTGTGTTTCCACCTCTGAAAAGGACATGTTGATGCTTTTCAGTGATATGGACTATGATACTATGCCTTTTGATTTTCTAACTTTGTGTACAGTTTTGTTATATTTTCTACATTCCGTTTGTTTTCATCGTATTTTAATTCAAACTTTGTAACTTTTTTTTTTTTTTAGATTTCAGTTTGCTCTTTTCCTCACAATTCACATGAGCAACTTGATTTGAGGTGTCAAAAGGTGCAATACGATTTCTGTTTTAAAACTGACCACAGCCACTGTCTTGTGTGTACCACTGGTTCATCTTTTGTAACTTATTTTTGATGATTGTGTGATTTGACTTGCTGTAGCTTGATCTCCTGTAGAGGGCAGTGGGCTCTGATCACAATGAATATGTTGCATATTGCAGCCACATGCTTTGAGTGATAGATATTACAGAATTTTCTTTTAGCTAGAGTTTTACTGTGCATCTTTCCCTCCCGTGAAAGGCCACTCACTCCAAACAACACTCTGATAAGAACGAAATGACACCACAAATTTCCAATTTATATTTTTATATTCTTTTGTAACAATCTGTAGTCTTGGTTTATGTGACACTGAAAAAAAAAAAATCTTATATCATAAAGTGCCATGACAAAATAAATACACAAGTGAACCGAGTCTCTGAGGGGCGTTTTTCTTCTGAGGAAGAGGGGCTGAAGAATCCGCAGCACTTGAAATTAAGTCATCACCAGAGACCCCACGATACGATATTATCACGACACTTGAGTCACAATCTGATATTGTGATTTAAAAACATTTTGTGATATGCTGAGTATTGCAATAACACATTGTGATATATTACCTTTTTTTTTTTTAGTTTCAAATTATGTTCCCAAAAGAAAACTTTGTCAACATCTGTTTTACCTAATTGAATAAAGTTTTCAGTTTGTTCATTTCTCTTCAGTCTTTTGTTGTTTATTTTGTTTGTTTTCAAAATGCTTATTTGTTACACTGTATAGTGTGGTAGTGATACTTCAGGGAAGTTTGTGCAGCAGTTTTCCACAAATGATTAGATGGATAGATTGATTTTTTTTTGTTTTTTGTTGCTGCAGCAGCATTTATAGATACAGGGTAAAGGCAATACAAATAACAGTAAAAACAAAAATATTAAATGTAAAAATGCACAATATATACAACAAAAATATGATAATATTAAACTAACTAAACAACAGTGCAAAGATTTAAACAAACAACCAACAGTGTTATTATTGTGAGATTGATTTGGTCAGAAGTGACTTATTGTATAGTCTGATGGCAGTGGGCAGGAATGATCTCCTGTATCTGTCCTTGTGACAGCGGAGCTGGAGGAGTCTTTTGGAGAAAGTGCTCCGCTGTCCCTGCAGCAGGTGGTGGAGAGGGTGGTCAGGATTATCCAATATGGATAATAGTTTGTTCAGCGTCCTCCTCTCCACCACCTTTTCCAGACTGTCTAGTTTGCAGCCAATGATGGAGCCGGCCTTCTTCACCAGTTTGTTAAGTCTGTTGGTGTCACCGGCTCCAATGCTGCTCCCCCAGCAGACCACAGCGAAGTACAAAGCACTGGCCACAACAGACTGGTAGAACATCTCCAACATCTTGCTGCACACATTGAAGGATCGAAGTTTCCTCAAGAAAAAGAGTCGACTCATCCCCTTTTTGTAGACAGCGTTGATGTTGGTCTTCCAGTTCAGTCTGTTGTCGATGGACACACCAGGTATTTGTACTCCTCCACCATGTCCACCTCCTCTCCCAGAACTCTCAGCGGTTGTGGAGCCGTCGTCTTCCTCCTGAAGTCGACCACCATCTCTCTGGTCTTGGCCACGTTCAGAAGCAGCTGATTTCTACCAGCCCACTCCAAAATCAAAAGCCTGCTTTGCATTTTAGATCAACTCTAAAGCAAATAGTTTAATCTGTTCCCAGTATGGGTGCAATCATAAATCCATGAGCAGCACTGCTCATCAGACCGCTGACAAAGTTATTATTCAACATCTAAGAAACAAGTTCAGCCTCTCATCTGCCCCTGAATGCCGCCTCCACAGCTCAATCAGAGCTTTCTATGTTGTATGACCTTTTGATATATAGAAACCTATTCAGTGATGGGACTCTCTCTCACACACAACACATTATACTCCTATATAATGCTTGCAAATCGACCGCCCTCCTCATATTGGACACAGAATAGGGAACTCTTTTAGCTTCGTTTCCTCCAACACAGTAGAATATTGAAGTCATTACGGAACTGAGGAAATCTGAGATAATCATGTACAAATATCTAATCGTGGGAGCTTTTCGATGTTTAATCAGCAATTTAAACGCGAAATACCAGAAAATATATAAGACTGAGAAAGTTTTTTGTTTTTTGTTTCTTCCCAGAGCTTCAGTGCAGAGCTAAAGAAGCAGGCTGCAGGCTTCCTCAAGGAAGAATTTAGAGAAGGGTTTGGTGGGGGTGTATGGAGGGCTGCTCACTTGATGTCTTTGGTGGATGTCTTTTAACTACGCTTAAACTCTCAATTCAACATTTAAATGACACTATTGATGATTTTAAGCTTGTATTTATAGCTACTTACTTTTAACACAGGCCTAGAAGTACATGCAAAAAATAACAATAAACTGTCAACTTTACTTTGTATTTTTTTCGTGTGTGTGTGTTACATAAATCACACGATTAAACAATATGTAGATTATAATATTTATTGCTTAAAAATGTATTTCCTCCCTCAACTATCAGTGAAACTGATAAAAAGCTAATTACCTCTGTTTTACAGAGGATCAAGAGCGCCACTTTGTGGAGACAGTAGCGAAATACAGCTCTTGCTGAGACAGCAAGTTTCAAAAATAGTATACACAGACATGTAAAGTTTAACCATAAATAGGACAATACAGGACTCACCTACTCTCCACAAAATAAATAAACACCCTAAAATATCACGTGCACATTGTGGTAGACTTTAATTAGTTCAATTAGCCAGCCATAAATATAATAAAGGAAGGAACAAACTGACCTCAGATCTAAAGGCAAACGAATACGGGATCATTCTTGAAAACACGTTTGGGATAGAGTTAAAAATGAGAAAAAAATAAAATAACAGTCATTGATTATTACAAGACGAAACCGGTCCACTAGGGGGAGGTAATGCACCTTTGAAGTTGGTCTGCCATCCTCCAACAATCCCGAAGAAGAAACTATCGCGCTCGCAATTTGAAAGAGCGCGCGCGCGGCGCGCGCGTGCACGAGCAAACAAGTTACCTGTAGTTGTTGGCACCTGGTGGCAGCTAGCCAGCTAAACCACCGAAGCAAGAAAAGAAATAGGACGAAGCCGGAGGAGGAAGAGCTACTTCTTACTTTGTACAATCGAAATGATTATTGTTCAAGCCGTACTTTGTTTTCCCTGAAGCACAAGTATGACTCTTTATTGACGCCTGCAGCTGATTCGGTGATTGAAACACGTGTCCCACTCAGATGTGTCCCACTCAGGCTGCCATAGTTCACTTTCAATAGCGGACAGAAATGTCAAACTAGCAGCAGGTGAGTTCACGTTTCCTCTGGCAGCAGCAAAAAATAGGCTGCTCATAATCACCTGTTCTAGTTTGTATTGTTGCTCCGCTGCGTCACTTGTATTTGCGTGGGAGTGTTTTGTTTAACTTCCCTCTTCACATTAGTCCGATATTGGAAGATGTGTATGTGCATTCAAGGTTTACCGCTGAGAAAATGATATTTGGAGACGAGATGAGCGAAGAGGTGAGTATCAGATGGGACAGGGAAGACACGCAGTTCATCACGGTTCAAAAGGAGCTCACGCAGTAGGAGCAAAAATGATGAGAACAGATTGTTCAATTTGATATAAATGATTAGGAACCGGTATTGTTTTCATTTTTTTTAAATTTTGATTTCATGTTGTGAAAGCCAGGCTACACACCCGACTCTCAGCCTCGAGGCGGTAGCACAGTGTCCCACACCTTGTATTCGTTTTACTCCGAAATAACTTGAAACTGCTGCAGTCGGGCGCCGAGCCCTCAATGCTGCAAGCACCTTTTAAAGAAAGTAGTACTTTCATGTCGACACATGCCTGCTCGGTCGTACAATAGGAAGTGAGTGGCATCTTCTCATCACCTGGGGTCTCTCGGCGCTAATATGTCCTCGTCATCCGTCACCGCAGCATTCGGTCTTTTGAATCGCTGCTTGGTTCAGTATCACCGGCACACTGGCAGGAATCTTGGGTGTCTTGACAGCAGGGAGTCATGTGCAGGCTTTTGTTGAACAGGCAGAAACTAAACTTGACGCGTAAAAAACCCCCAAAAAACAAACCCACAGAGCTTCTTCCGTAGTGGATCATGCAGACCGTAGCCACTGTGTGTTAACTCGTGTTGCTTTTCAATGTGCGGAGGGAAACGAAAGGCTCGGAAAAGGTTCATTTCACAATACATTACAACCCAATGTGACTTGCTCATGAATGCTTTTGTTGACAGTTTGTTCTGTGGGTTTCAGCCTGATTTATCAGCTTATTTCCCGGACAAAGTGGCCCGTTTGCATTTGAAGTAAACAAAACAATGCGAGAATCAATAGGATTTTGTTTGTTCTTTGAAAAATCCATCGTGGGTTGTGACGGAGTAAAAATTGGACAAGTTGTCTTAAGTGCATATTTAACTGTCAAACCATCCATGCTGATAAAAAAAAAAAAAAAAAGATTGTGAAAAGAAGCTGATCTGCTGTGAAAGAGAAAAGAAAGACTCGACATACTGTTGTAGCACAAAAGTCTGTTTTGATGAAAATTTCTGGATGGCTAAACCAAAATGAAAAATGATTGAAACAAAAAACATTCTGCTTCTTTTACTTATTAAGCAGCACATCAGGAAAAACATGAACTGTAGTCAAACATTTCTTTAAACGTTTCAGTTATTTGTGTAAATGGTTAAAAAGATTTGGGTTGGACTTCCCTAAATGCATTTTGCTCTCAGTGTCTTTGTTTGCATTTATTATTGTCACAGATGTTGAGAGATCTGCATGTAGAGATGCGTTTACTTCATTTCCAACCTTTCATTTTTGAGACCACCTGCAAATGATGTGCGGTGGGCAAACGGGTGCTTGTTCATCAGTTAACTACAGATTTTATTCAGTAAGGAGATCTTTTGATTAGACACTGTTTATAAGTAACTGTGATACAAAGTCCCGCTAGCAGTTAAGATTCAACCATCAGATCAGCCGTAACACCCAAAGGGCCAATGAGGTGCTCTCACTTTTAAGAATAGAGGGAATAAAAATGACTAACGATGATGTCTGATAATATTAATAACTAAATAATAATGATGATAAAAGTATTTTGGCTCATGCATTGTAAATATTTAAAGTGTCTGATTTTTGGAATCGAAAGCTTTTAGTATTGTCTGTGTGACTTGTTTTTTCAACTTTTCTCTGCTTCTAGGACAACCGTCTTTTCTGATTCAAATGTTTTTCCCTTTCGTAAATCTGACAGAAAACATCTAACATCTTCACAAAAAAATGTATAACGTCAGTCTTAATGGTTCTCTCACAGATTACTGTGCTTTGCTTTTTGTGTTTTTTTGTGGTTTTTTTTTGCTGAGTGATAATTATACTTGGACCATCAATAATTATCTTGTTAATTCACACTAGTGGGACTAAATCAATACTGCAATCCTAACCATTCTGCGAAAGAAGAAAAACTGTGTTTTCACATAAAATCCAATGAGGATCCTCCTGTTTGTGAAGCAGAACCTAGATGGGTGAATATGAGTATAAATTACACAGAACAGATGTTTAGCTGTTTTTTTTTTTTTTTAACAATCCAACATCATTAATGTCAAAAGTAAATGAAAATCTCACTATCACTTGGTTAAACAGGTTTATGTTGAAGTGATTTTAATTGGATCAACAATGAACAATCAGTGGTCATCTATGCAGAAATACAGTACATAGTGTAGTTTCACTACTTCTATTAAGTTTGGTCTGAAAGTAGCAACAACAGAATTCAGTCTTGTGAAGCAATGAGCCGTTTCACTCGTTCCTCCTTATTTCTGTCGTTTCAGTAACTAGAAGAAGCATTTACATAATATACCTTCTGCAGCCTCGTTTTCTATTGGAGCATGTTGAATCTCGCAGCTTTTAGATCCTCAGGTTAATTCTTTTGAAAGTAACACCCTTCTCTCCGGGAGTTACGCAATTCTACACGTGACAGGGTGGAAAAGAGAAGTGACGAAGATCAGGCGTCAAAAAGTAACAAACTCTATTCTGGTTATTGAAGTTATATCAACATGATGCGTATTAATGGTCTGCAGTTTGAGTGCTTTAGTTCTCTTACCATTACCAGCTTATCGCCAATGATCTCCGCTGTAAAATGGTACTGAGGAAACTGTATTGAAATCTTGCCGCCTTCCATAGTTACTGGAGCCTACAGGTCACAAAGACAAAAGGTCACAGAGGGAAATATTCAGTGAGCCTGATTTATATTAAAGCGTCATGGCAGATTTACTGTTAAATGATATTTTACTCCGATGCATGTTTTTAACTCACCTTGAATTTGGAGCCTGTCATTGTGGTCAACTCGCATTCCTGCCCAACACTGAACTTGTTACACCAGCTCCAGTTGGGGATGGTTTGTGTCCAGGTGAAGTCGTTCCCATCCTGAGCCACCTCTGTTACCACTTTGTGGTCCGTCTTGGCGTTAAGAAGCCCTGTGACAGAGATGGTGAAGTTCAACACATTTTTTAAATAAATGGTGACTCGCCTTTAATCTTGCATGACTCATTTATCTATTTAGAAAATAATCACAATACCAATTGCTTCCAGAAACTCTTCATAGTTCTCTTGACTCTCAAGCTCATATTTCCCAGCGAACGCCATGATGTGGAAAGAGAAGAGATAAAATAGGGAAGCACTTTAAAAGCCAAGAGAGGAGTGGCTTGTTAGACACTGTTGAACCTGCCTCCTCCTCCCTTCCTCTCACACATACTTCACCGCGTGTCCCCTCGACGAATGTCTGGAAAATGGTAGTTTACAATTTTTTTATTTATTTTTTTTCTTCCCCAAGACATAACTGTCACATTGTTTTAGTGTCCCTGCTCCTGTCAGTGTCAGGAATTTCCAGCAGCACTTCTGTTACGTGAATGAGACTTGATCTGCAAGTTTGAGCACGTGTGAGCATTGTAAAATGCTCAGAACATAAAATTAATACAGTGCGTCTTTGTTCGTGTTACAACATCATTGAGCAACAGTCCAAAGATATTTCATTTATTAGACCTAATCACAGAAGTTTTGAAAAGCATGAACATTTTTTTTGCATTTTTGATGGTGTCATCCAAATAAATGAGCAAAAAATGGCAGATTTGTGGAAAAATCTATCAAAAATAAATACCGTCTCATATAAAGTAATCTTAGAGTGTGTTCAAACCGCTGCTAGATGTTGCTTGCAGACTGGAAGGGCCTTCACCTTGAGCTGCAGTAGCTGCCTCGTCTTTTGATGTAAAATGAAATGTTCAAGGGAAAGGAAAGTGTCTGAGGTGAGGCTGGAAGATAAAAGGATAAAGTGCTCTCACCTGAAATGGTTGAGGCTTGGACCTTTTCAGGAGAGACACCTGCCTTTCAGCTGGAATGAAGAGGAGAGAAACTGAATACCAGCTTGTGAGAGTGCTGTGCTCTTATTGATAAGCTTCTCTGTTACCTGGAGCTCTTCCTCACCCCCTGACCTCCTTCGTCATCCACAAACATTTGTTTTCTTCCCCAATCCAATTTCTGTAACAAAGAGAACAATGAACAGTTTGTCTCCCTGAATGCTGGATAAACATTTACCAGATAACTGTACAGTATGTTTCCAGTATCTCGGTTATGAACACACCCAGTAGAAAAGCCTTGTGAGCTGATAAAGATGGTTTTCGCCGACACACGGATACAATATACACTGAGACAGCTCTAAATGTCCTTGCATATTCTGGAAATACATATGGAGGGGATATTGAGAACTCTTTATGTAACTGTTAGACTTGAAACAGGTGGTGAAATGTTACATTTACACTGATGATTTTGGATTGACGTGTTCACCAGCGATCTGTAGAGGAGCTATTTGGTAAATATAGTTGCCTTTTTGCTGAGCTAAGATGAAGCTTATGTCGAACATGTCAAGATGATTTTAAAATCTATTGTTATTATAGAGTCACAAACTGTAGACTATTATAAGTGTTAATTGGCTCTTTCTATACTCCACTTCAAGCCCTGTGTAACCGTGTCTTTGTATTCGATCTATTGTTTCTTTAAACTTCACAAAAAGTGAACAGTTTGACTTGTAGATGAAAACAATCAGCATATTGCATTTTTTTAGCTGACAGAACTGAAACCTTTGGGACATTTTACCGCATTGTCTGTACAAACCTCGCTGATGTAAGACAGCAGAAGATGACAATGCATTAACATACTTGTTAGTATTAAAAGGTTATTATGCTCCAGCCTCATGTTTTGAATTTGTCTTGTATCAGAGAAGAGTGCGCAGCCTACATGTTAATCACCTGGTTCTTAATCTGTTTGTCTCCACTCTTGCTTTCAGCTTCTCCACTGACTTCTACAAAAAGCCTCTATTTTGAACATCTGTGTGCGCTGAGCAGCACTGAGACTCAACATAGTGTTAAACAGAAGTTGTAGATTAACAAATGAACATTACAGATTATGAGCTGTGTTTAAACGAAAAGGCAACACCAAAAAAGATGGGTTTATAACCAACTACTTAATTATTGATCTTTCATTCTACATATTAGCATTTGCAATTTAAATCTAATGTCTACTGTTTTTACACCATCTGCCTGCTGGCTTTAGCACAGTCAAAATAGTCCTCTCTCCTCACAGAAAATGAGCAATTTGGCTAATGCACGATGATCTTTGTGAAATATTCTCCAAGGTAACAACTTCTTGTCGTATGCCAATCAAAGTTTGAGAAATTCGAACCTGCTGTGAACTGCCTAACTAGAATCCCACAGTCTTAACATGGCGACAAATGCTCTATGTAATGGGAGTTCTGTTTAAATACGGGATCGAGGAAAGGCTTCAGAGAGGGTTTACCATCTCTAAGCCACAGGGAATCCTCCAGCACCCCGGGACTGATGCTGTAGCCCCTCAGGGGATGAACCATGTTCAAACAGAAGAAAGGAAAACAACAGAAAGGAAATCCAGTGTCTTAGCAGCCTTCCCTTTCTACTTCAGACAACATATCCTTTCCGGGCGGGACTTATCCATCACAGTCAGTCCTCTTGAGTCCCAATTCACCTGAAGCTGCCCGATCTGGTTCTCGATTGCATGGATCTCTTTGGTTTCTGGGCCGCCACAAACATTTTCCTGTGCATAAACATCATGAAACCCATGGGAATGAAGGAGGGGACAGCAGAGCTCGCAAGGACACGAGGGACATGAAACATGACCCGACAGGTCTGGGTATCCTGCTGTGTGCAGCTGCTCGACACAGCAGGGGGCAACTGAGCGTACATGTTGAGGAAGATGCAAAGGGAAGAGGTGACCGGGGGCCGAATCCGGCAGAGCCGCAGCAGCACGGCCGAAGTAGTGCAGCGGGTCGCGCGCTACGTGTCGGTCCTGTACCGTCCAACCGAGATTAAAAAATAGAAGCTGCACAGAGGGTGTCCACCAAGAGGTGTGTTGGCGGAAGCAGCACTCGGCAGTGACAGCTGTCTGCCACTGCCAGGGAAACCACAAACGCTTTAGTGGACGTTCAGAGAGCGATCATGTCTCACTGTTTTAAAGGAAACCCGTGTCTGCTCACGTGTCCCGTGATGTGTCCCAGACTCTCGCTCGTATCTGTACACGTGTGTCTGCTTATGTCCAGAATTGTTTCATTGTTAAAAATCAAGCCCAGCAGGAGTAAACGATGAGGTGGGCTGCGCCAGGAGTCAGTTTCTGTCTCTGCTCACTGAAAATGTTCCTCTAAAGAACCACCTAATGTTTGCTCTTTACCTCGAGCACTCAAAACTAGACTCATCTCTTCACTAAGGACACAACAAATAACATCCATTACGGTTATTTCAATCATTAAATTGATGCCAAACATGAATCTAATGACTGAATACATGATAGTGCAACTTCTTTTCAAAGGAGAAACAGATTAAGACTTTACCTTTTAATTTGCGCGACGTTCTATTTTTATTCATCAATCACATTTCTATAAACATACAAACAAAATTATATCTGATGATTGTGCGCACGGCAGATAAAACGGGTTATACTTTATTTCCACAATATACCATGAAGATATTGAGTGACCGCAACAGAAATGTGATCATTTGTCTTGTCACACTTTTTACACGAGTCGGGTTGTTCGTCATGTTCAGTCTTTTTACAGGGCAGCCGTGAATTCTTTTTTTTTACCGAAAGGGGTGAATGGCGGCGGTGTTGAGTGAAATATGTTTATTTTCCTTCAGGTCTCTATTTAGTTGAAAGAAAGTACATGCACAGCTTTCTGTCCAGTCCAACGAGAGCAGCAAACTGATTTGATGAACTGCGTTGAACCCATTTCTGTCCCTTTTGAAATGAACTGTCCTGTCTGTCAATCACAGATACAGGCGCGAAAACAAAACAAAATACCAGTGTTACAGTAGCGTTTTCTTGACTTACATCAACCACTAATGACAATGACAATCCACTGACTGATGAAGGATCATGGGACCATGTACCTTTTGAAATCCTACATCCACCCTCTGTTTATGACTGTAATCCCTAATGAGGAATGAATCAATAAGTCACATCTTAATAGTCACACCTTGTCATCAGGACCGATACTGTCTTTGCGGACCCCTCCCTTGTCTTTATTCTTCCCAAAAGAGAAAGAGAAAAGCCCTCCAGTGGTCTCCTCAGCTGGTTTCCCTCCTCTTCTTTCCCCTCTCAGAGCTCCCTGCTGGCAGTCTGCGGGGCTGCCAGGTAGCAGTGTGGGTGTGGAGGGAGTGGGTGTAGTTGCTCCCCAGATGTATAACGTTTCTCCCTCGGGGCAAGGTGGGAGACCTTTGGTCTCCCTGGTCTCCCACTCCAGGTAGCTGGGACTCGGACTGGCTGAGGACGGCAGCGTGCGCTGGCTTCCGTTCAAGCAGCTGGAGGTGTGATCTGTGGAGCTTTTGCGCGAGTTTGCAGAGGAGCTGAAGTTTGAGGAGCGGTAATTGTACGCTTTCCAGCCGGGGCGTTTACGCTGGTGACACTGGCATCGTAGGATCTGAATGAAGGCCAGCTTGAACTCGCGGTTGTAGCAGGGGTAGATGATGGGGTTCAGGCAGCTGTTGAAGTAGCCCAGCCAGAAGATTACTTTGAAGAGCACATCAGGTGGGCGCAGGTTCACATTAAAAGACCCTGCGGGGACAACAGAAGAGATGAATGAAAGGAATGAAGAGAAAATACTTTGTCATTAGTGGCCAATAGCTATGTCCAGAAACCTCACTTTTACCCCTTAAAGGCCGCAGAAACAGGTTTGTCCTCCTTACAATGAGTGACGTCATCATGAACACCAGTGTTTTCTGTTGTTTTTTCTGTCTTGACTGTTTTCTCTGTGCTCTGTAACTAGTTTGAAGAGGACGGGGCTGCGATGGCAAAAAAAAAAGGTGTCATATTCTTCTATGCACCGATCACAGTTTATTCCCAAATATAATATAATTAAAATGGGGTGATAGTTGTTTAGGTTGTTGCTGCTACCAGCAATGTTAATTTGACCAAACCACACGCACTATATAGATGAACCAGTACAGATGGGGTTTTGATGGTTAAACTGTAAAACACAACATTTAATATGCATAATTAGCGGTATTTTTATGCAAACTTAAACTGAGTTTGTTATTTAATTTGTAAATAATAGAGAGATGCATAGACTTACATAAATATGAAACAAAGATTTTTGGGGATTTGCTTATTTGACCCCCGATGTCATGCCAAAACCAGAGTGATGATGCACTACCAGTGTTCATTTTGATAAATGTAAGGTATCTCTGTCTGTCACCGTGTTGAAGTCGAGCGGAATTCTCGCTCCGAGTCGGTGATGCTCTACCGGATTGCAAGTTAGATTATACCCAGTAGGTGGCAGCATTGTATAAGTATAACAGGCATTTACTGTCAAGACTCCGCAAGCTCATATGCTGGTCAGCTCCGCATTTTATTTATCATTACAGGAAGACCTTAAAAAAAAAACCCAGATAATGTGCTTTCTTGAAAAATAAAACAAAAAAAGCACCCACTCTGCAGTTCATTTGGAGCACTTACAGAAGAATACAGTGAGTGGGATGACCCTGGATCCCCTTTATAGAAACACACAGTGGAAGAGATGTGCTGCTTCGAGAAAGAAAATTTGACATTTTCGTTCAAACGAAACGGCAGCAGGTTATGTGGAGGTTACGCTGTCCCCTTTTCCGTACACGCAGGTAGTGTCAAGTTGTTCGAGCAAAACATTTGATACAGGTGCATGGATGAAGTCTTTGTGTTGTCAGTAAAACTCTTTAAAGACTTTTTAAACCAGAGACAATCCTGACGATGGAAACGGCAACATATGAGAGTTTGATCAGGGTTAAATTGCATCAATGTAGCCTCGTGGTGCTTTTCGTCCTGCTGCGGCAGAGCTTAAAAAGAGGAAGGATATCTTCCACGCTAATGAGGTGAGAGGGGGAAGCCTGCGGACAAAAACAGCAGGTGTGCAATTGGTGTGAAGAAAAACGTTGCATGTTTGCGTGTGGGCAGTTGTGAGTAAAACTGTGTTTCTTTACACCAACCCACGGCCTTAAATTAATATCACATTCCTGGAGAGAACGAGGGTGCACTCTAATCTCGGGCTTTCGAGTGTGAAATTACCTCGGTAAGATATGACGGACAGACACCTCAGCTTACCTCTTCATGAATGTCACATCAACAGCTTGAATCATTATTTGAGGTGGTTCTGTTGCGCATTACACAGCCAAATGGTGACAGGACACTTGTTGAAGGTAGTTGTGTTCACTTTCTCATCTGCTGATTTTCAGTTTTGATGCCCCACAAAAACGTGTGTCTGTAACTATGAAACCATGCAGTGAACACACACACACACACACACACACACACACACACACACACACTCGCTCTGCTCTCGCTCTCTCGCTCTGCTCTGCTCAATTTGTTTACCTTGATTGAAGTGATTGTTTAACAATATGAGGAAATGTCCTTTTCAACTTTGATTTGACACCAAGCACCGCAAGCCTTTCCTACCCAGCACGTATCTGGACCCTTTCCTGGCTTTTCCCTTCTGGACAGTCACCTACATGTGATTGCATAACCCGGATAGTTATGAGTGCGATTGGGACACGGAGCAGGGTGGGGTGGAGCTTAAACTTGGACAGCCCTTCATTTCTCTCCCTGTCCCTCTCCCTGTTTCTCTGATCAAGTGAGTAATAATTGAAATTGTAGTAACCGTCATGGCTTTTAATTAGAGGCTGTGTGATATTGGCAGACCAAATGTTGTAATTCTTTTAAAAATGTATTTATTTTTATGTACTTGTTAAAGCATCGACAACTTGTTGTGCTTGGACAGCAGATATTCCTTTTCTCCATTTTCCATTAATGAAACTATTTTCTTGTATTTAATCTGTAGGAACTAGTGAAAAATGTCCAAAATCTGCTTCTTTATTGAAGCCAAAACCACAAATAAATTATATTGGCAATGATATAAAGCAGCAAAACCTCATCCAAGAATCTGAGAATATTTTCCACTGTTGTTTGAAAATTGGCTTTAATGGTCTTTTAACTAATTCATTAATTAACTGACTGATAATTTCAGCTGAAAGTAGTCCTGTAGCGCATGATGTTTTCTTCACATAGAGAACTACTGGTCATCTTTTCTAGTGAGGAAAGCTCGTCTCGAGCAGAACTCACTGGCTTTCTCACACTGAAATCTCCAGCCTTAGTCAGAAGTTGAGGTGCCTAGGGAAATAAATTAAGCACCGTGAGTCTGCAGTTAGTTTTTAAGCATCTCTAACAGAAGGGGCTATGACCGGGCTATAACAGAAGCATCTGCACAGGCAAACGAAGACATGTGGTTCTGTCTCCCTCCATTGAAGGGCCCGTAAACATCCAGAGGCTCCGACTGAGACCAAAAGGTGAACATCATGTTCCCGTGTCTCCTTTCTACACAAGAACAGAATAGAAATGTCGGAAACACTGGTTGACAGTAGACCTTCCAGTAGCCAGATATGGCACATGTTTGTGTGTTTAAGTTCTGTGTGAACGTGGTCCATTTTTGTCCTTTTTGAAGTGTTTATGTTGAAAAGCTATAGTATAAATGGCAAAGGATGAGGGGGGACTGAGAAATGTTTGCACCTCCTTCCTGAAGACAGGCACACTCACATCTCACTGAAACACAGGAACATCTTAACAAAACAAGGCATCCTGTTATTCTCACTAGATTAATTGGAAGAAGCCATGTCTATTCTGTGCCATGTAGATCACACACACACGCACACAATCTGCTCTCCCAAAACTCACACACCCTGTTTCATAACACACCAGTAGATATGATTTAATTAATATGGCTTAATCGAAACAGACAGACGTGTTATTGCCCTCTCAAATTGCTTTTAATGAAACCATAACATTAAGCTACATTTCGGAAATTGGGTTGACATCTCAGAGACCCCACCCCCCCCAACTGCCCTGTGGCCCCTACAGCTCAGCTAGGCCACCTCCTTTCTTCTCCATCGCTCTGACACATTGCACTCTCATTATCTTTCCCATTCAAAAACCATTTCAATTACCTCTGGAGCACAAAGGCCGGACAGCTTAATGGAACAAAAAGGAAAACGTAAGAGATTTACACAGAACACACACATTGAGTCCCTAAAAATACATATACAAGGAAACAATTGTTAACACCTCAAAGTGTTGGTTGCTCTCACATTTGGGCGCACTGCTTGCACCACTTGCTAGATGCGAGTCCTTCACAGGGAATTTGTGCCTGCGCTGGGTGTTAAAAAGCCGAGGGGAAAATGTGTGCAATGAAATAACACGTGTAGACCGCAGATGACTAATAGTTTCTCTTTGGCTGAGCTGGGGGATAAAAACAAGAGAAAACGGCCCAGTGCAACACCGAAATGTTGATGAATCAATGTCACTGATTCTTCGTTATTCCCCATGTTTCCCTTAAATGTTTCAGAAATAGATGGAAAGTTTAAAAAAAAGAAGAAAAAAAAGAATTTCCCCCATGTTTTAATGCTTATATTAATATAAATGGAGCTTTCTTCATTTATCTGTGTAGAACTGAAAGGACTCGATTTGTTGATGGAGAGAAAATGACTAGCTATAATTTTGATAAATGTTCTTTTTCAAATGAAGCAATACAAGTAATATTTATTCTATCCAACTTAGAATATAGGTTTGTCTGCCTGAACAATGTTCAGCTTCTCAAAAATAAAGTACTATCAAGGTATATGAAATTTTATTTTTCAATAAATATTGTAATGTAGTACATTTTCTGGAACCAGAAGTAATGAACTTTTTATGGGTAAAATAGCCACATGGAAATCAAATTGAGTAAGTCAGCATCACAATGAAATAATCGTATCAAAATCAAGTTTTTGTGCCCAATGGCTAAGAAACACGAGCGTTTGTACGAAAACCTCCTTTAGTGTATAAAGTGTTACACAAATCTGACAGCTACATGTTTTTATTGAATAAATACAGTCCATTTCATGCTGCCCACTGTACCTGCTTGACATGTCAGGTTTGAGAGGTTAATGTCAATGTAAAAATGTTGTTGTTATTGAAAGTAAGACTACTCCATTAAATACATGGGCTGTTATAATTGTATATATAATTGATATAAATGTTTGATTTAAAAAAGTATTTTTTAGTCTATTTCTGCAACAGTTTGACTATTACTGTGTATATAAGTTGTTATGGCCCCATTTCTTTCATCATATGAGACAGGAATGTGTTCTCAAATAACTCTGAGTTTAGATATGTCACCCTCACTGACAAATAATCAGAGTTTGGCAGTGTTCAGTGAGTTTGTGTGAAAGTTTTGGCTGCTTTTTGTCCAAGTTAGCTGGCCCGGAGTAAGACGAACTTAAAAACGTTGATGTCGTGTTTATAATCCTGAGATCTGTATACCTAACTTTGCTCCAAGTTAAAGGCCTAAAAGGACTCTCAATTATTTAAATCCCAAAAAGGAAGGACTGCCATTTATGCACCAAAACAACGAAAAAAACAGTATTATTTACTGAATCAGGTGAGATCAGCTGTAAAGGAGGGACTGTCACTCGTTCTTTTAGCCGCATAAAGTTTAAGGTTAAGACTTCATGGCTCTGAGGTCTCTTGCTGTCAGATGACCAGCCCCACTTTCATCTCCGTAGGCTTTAAATTATTAAAGCATCTGCACTGACGGACGAGAGAGAAGCCTCTGCAGCCACCCACTGTGACACAATCACTCGATTCACATGAAAACATCTGCATATGTGCACAAATACACACATAAACAAAACACACATACCATCGGTTGCCACCGGCCTGCGCTCACACTGCCAACCGGAACACCACGTACATTGCATATCAGTGGCAGTATGCAGAGGAAGGAGCAACATGGGTGATAACAAGTGTGAAACAGGAAATCTCACTCTGTGGGTGGAGGCTCATGAATACTCAGGGATAGCGCTGCTGTCCTGCCAGACTTCTAGTTCAGATGTAAGTTACACCAGGGAGCCGAGGCACAAACTTCAAGTGAAAAACAACATCTCCCACAAACCCCTATTTGGAACTAAAGGATGCTCTGGTGTTATGGGGGCAGAAAGCAGTTTCAGTGTCCTGCTTTGATTCTGGTTGTATAGTCCCTGCACTTTGTGGAATTCCCTGCCGGAAGACTGTTGAACTAGTTTGTATTCTGTTCTTGGTCGTGGAGATCATGGATCTTGGAGGACAGATAAAATGCAAATGGTTGTTTGGTGCTGTGTCACAGCATGGGAGATGGCAATGGGAAATGCATTCTGAGGGGAGAGAGGTTTTTTTTTGGCAATCTGTTCTGTAGGGTTACATAAAGAGGCCCCGTCCACAATGAGACACACACACACACACACACACACACACACACACACACACACACACACACACACACACACACACACACACACACACACACACACACACACACACACACACACACACACACACTGTGAGGCATCTTAGATCTGCAAATCAACTTTGGACATTTACATTTGGTTTGTAGGTATCTGAGAATTCCTCGAGGCTAAATAATCCTCGCTATGTGACACAGCGTAGTGATCCTGCTTCAGGCAGTAATGTGTGCGTGTCCATGTGAGGACGTGATGAGCTGCAGCTTGAAGCCGGGGGCATAAACGCATTCCCATATGACCACGATAAAATGAATGTACTCAGACAGAAACACGCATGAATATATACAGCCAGAGCCTACAGTGACCCAAGGTATGAATGCCCTGGCAGTCAGAGTCAAGCAAATTGTAGCATATAGTGAATGCAGTGAGGCATTTTGTCCACATTTAATTAAATTACTTCAAGTTTTCTTTGCCACAACAGAGCCCATAACGTGGGTGTTTCACCGTAGTAATATATTGTTTAATTTCCACTGCAGTTTTTTAAAACGGCTATGACAGCGGGGTGTTGAATGCCTGTCAGTGTCTGTGGCATCACGGAGCCTCAAAAGGCTCCACAGGCCTCTGAAATAACTCACCAGAGCAGAGGGAGGTCACCTACTCTTCACTTGGCACGCACAAGTGTCTATTTTTTGCACCAAAATACGATGGAAAATGTTTGGATTAGCTTAAGAATTCCTCCTCAAACTCCCAGAAATGTATCACGCATAATGGGCCCCTGCATTCAGAGACCACAGTGAAAGTAATGCTTTGGCTGTACAGATGAAACAGAGCACAACTGGAAAATATTCCAAATATAAAGTCCATATGATGAATAAAATGATGCAGACAAACATAATTACATAAACAGATGCTGAGGAAAAAAATACAGATACACTCCTCCTGCGTCATATATTGAATGCAACCATGGTATATGGGTGATGTTATTTTGATTCCAGCAGTATAAAATGACCACCACAGTATATCAAAGCTGGCTTGTAGGTTTGGTGAAAATTCAGGGCAGTAAATGCTACCCTGGAGACTTTTCCAGTGACAGCTATAGATATGATTTACAAGGCCTGCAGCAGCCTTTAATAATGACATCATCTTAACTTCATCATACAGTTGAATGACTGATATATTTTGTACAAGCCTTATTAATTAACTAAAGTTGTTAAAGGAGGAGTGTGTTGTGAAGGAAAAGTGTGTGTGTGTGTGTGTGTGTGTGTATTTTTGTAAATGAAGGAGAGTATTAAAGTGTAATTTCAGATTGTGTGATGACCTACCTATGGGTAAGGCGAGGAAGAAGGGCAACCAACAAAGGGTAAACATGCCGACCACAACTCCCAAAGTTTTAGCTGCTTTCTTCTCCCGGGAGAATTTCAAAAGTTTCACCGTCAGGGAACTTCTCGCCTGGTGCGCGCGGCCTTTGCCGGCGCCCGTACTGCCGGCATCGTCATTCAGCTGAGATCCCTTATGGATCCTGAGGGTCAGCTCGCTGGAGTTCATCCTCTCGCGCATCACACCTGCCTCCAGGTTCTTAGTGGTCCTTTTGGCGACTATGTACACGCGGCAGTACATGGCCAGTATAACGACGAGAGGGATGTAGAAGGAGCCGAGGGAGGAGAAGAGCGCGTAAAACGGCTCCTCGGTGATGGGACACACCGTGTCGTCCGGCGACGGCGGCTGCTTCCACCCGAACAGAGGTCCGATGGAGATGACCACCGACAGCACCCAAACCCCGAGCATGGCCAGCAGAGCCCGCTTCTCCGTCACGATACCCGGGTACTGCAGCGGGTAGCTCACTCCGATGTAGCGGTCGATAGATATTACGCACAGGCTCATGATGGACGCGGTGCAGCACAACACGTCCACCGCCGCCCAGATGTCACAGAAGATCCTGCCGAACACCCAGTAGTCTAGGATCTCCAGAGTGGCGGACACTGGCAGCACCGTGGTGCCCAGAAGCAGGTCGGCGATGGCCAGGTTGATGATGAAGTAATTCGTCGGGGTCCGCAGGTGCCTGTTGCACACCACAGAGAGAATGACGAGGATGTTGCCCGCGATGGCAAAAACGATGAAAGCCCCCAGCACCAACCCGAGCGGGATGGCTCGGGTGAGGTCCAACTCGCTTGGCTCCGTGTGGTTTCTCCCAGAGCTATTAGTGAAATTGACCTGGGAAGACCCGTCGAGTTCCGAGGAGCCATTTTTCCACAAGTTTGTGACATTGTCAGTGTTCACACTCATTTTGAATCACCAAGTCCTCCATAGCAGGCTTCAGATCACTTGTAACGGCAGAAATAGCTTAACTAATCACAAACAAACTGCCAAAACGACCAATGTCCGCATGGTTTAACTGCGTGTTAGCCAGTTCGTTTCCAAATCTGTGCTGACATGTTCATGGCGCAGCCGTGCAGTCCTCATGCAGTCCCTCTCCCTCCAATCTCCTGAGGGCTTAGTGGAGAAGTGAGGGGGGCAGCAGTCATCTCCTGCCTCCTCTTCTCCACACACAGCTATGCCATATACTAACCAAACATACCTAAATACAAATTCATGAAGTGCGCATGACGCACAACAAGAGCTCCACAGAAAACGCACGCAGTGTTTTTCCATAATTTTACGCAATTTTGCTGGACTGAGTAGAGAATTGCGCGTTTTGGGAGAAGCAATTCGTTGGCGTCTTGTATTTATTTTTTTTCTCACTGTGGGAGGGAACGACATTGGGCAATTACCGCCTTAACCTTGCTCTTGCAGTTGAACTTGTTGCCTTGTCTGGAGGATGGCAACATGCTTTAATGACAGTCGAGAATAAGAACATTAATATTGAGAATTTTTAATCTCGGTGCTTAATCATATGTCCCAGTGTAAATTACGATAGAAATACATTTTAGCTCGAAAATATTTAGGATGTTCAAGCTGTCAAGGTTAAGATGGAAAAGTCAAACTGATTTAATTTCAGCTGTAGGCAACAAATCACACGCTCCCAACAGGTACTTTTTCCTATTTTGGTCAAACGCAGGAGCTCCTTAAAGTAATCTCATGTTGGATGTGAGCTCAGTTAGAAGAGTGACTGATATAATGGGCTGAGTCCAGACACATGCACATTCCTAAAATTCAGGTTTAAACGCTTTTTAACTACTTATGACGCAACGGTGCTGAAAGACAAACTAGTACAAAAGGTGTCCTCTGAAAATCTGAAACAGACATAAGTTACTTATCATTAAATGTTAAACAAAATCACTCACAGAAGCATCTTTAATGTTCTGCGAATGGCTTTTATTCAGCCACCAGATTGCACTTCAGAGGTTCAACTATTCAGTGCCAAACTATTTGTTATTCTTAAAATAATTTTGGGGAAACACAACACACACTAACTAAGTGTTTATAGCGTCATGTTATCATTTGAAACGGATTATTTTACAGCTCTGGGACGGCTTTATTTAAATCAGCATGTTATGTGTGTTTTCATGAATTCTCCCTTGTTCATGTAACACTGTCAAACCTCTATAAAGGCACTGTTGTAGTGTGCGGAACTGGAGAAACACATTCTCTACAAATGATAGAAAAAATGTTTCATTTAAAATGCACGATGATAATTGATGCCTGATAAAGTTGCATTATCAACTGAGCATTAACAGTGTCCTCACAGCTGAAGTGTAAAATGACAGTTTCCACCTCTTCTATATTCAGAAGACAGAACAGCATCCACCTCCTTAGAAACACAAAGAAAAACCAAACCAATGGAAAAAGGGAAAAGTATAAGTATTTAATGGTTTTGGATTGGAGAGTTTCAACAGTCAAAATTGTTTCTCAGAAAAACAATGACATTTTTGTTTTGATGAGAAAATGGCTGCCCTGTCTCAAGAGGTATAGTGTTCATTCAAATTTGGAAATACACAAAGAAATAAATACACAGATGAGGGAAAAGTTCACTTGAAAAGACAAGAGGGAATTTGATTGGGCACTTTTTCATTTATCTCCCTCCATTAAGTCTCTCTATGTTTTTCACTGCTGAATCTCTTGATTGTTTACACTTTTCTTCGGGGTTGATGTTGCGTGACAAGATTTTTAAAAAAGTGTTTTTTTCCCCCTCAAATCATTCAAAGCGTCAGTAGACATGCTGACATGCAGTGTAAAGCTCCTGTTGTAACTGTTGTGTCTGCCTGCTGTCAGATCATCACCTGCTTTGTGAGTAACTAAGTGTCTGTCATTGCTGTTTTATCATCTTTTGTGTAAATCTTTTGTCTAGCTTTCTAATGAGCCAGTGCCTAGCAGCTGGTATGTGGGTGTGGCCTATATATATATATTTTTTTTTACATGATTAATTTTTATTCTATGGACAGATACAATATATTCTTTTTTTATTTATTTATTTGGTTTATTTGCAACAGGGAAAGTACACAATGAATATATTGTGCCTGCACATTGCTATTTTCCTTCTGTTGTCCCTGAGCATGACATACATTAACATACAACAAATAAAAGTTATAATTCAATAATAATTCTTACATTCACAATATGATGATTTGATAATACAGTAATTCCAAGTGACACAAATAAATACATCTGTAGTAGGGACAAGTACTTACATTAGAGACCATTAATGACTGCATGTCTTTCAACCCTTTTTTAACAATAATTTTGAACTGATTAAAATGAATACACCCTCTGATATTTGTAGGAACAGTGATCTACTGTTTTATAGCTACAGCTATGAAAGCAGTTTGAGCAGATATTGTCTTTCGGTGTCGCCTGCCACTGATCTTATTTGTTTAGTTTCACTGAGTGTCATCAAAGTATACAAATAATTTTCTAAGGGCCATAATCATGTATATAAAAGAAACATGCAAGACAGTGTACATTTTACAACATGCATCATTTTTTAAAACCTTTTAGAATATGGATGTTGAGGGCCCTCCACCTCCTTCACCCTAACTCACACATATAACATGTCATCTGCCCCACAGCATCTTCCACCCGACACGTTCCCACAGCGTGTCAGTAAATGTATTTCCTCTTGCTGTCTGGTCCTTAAGTTTATAATGATTGTGAGTTTAGGTGCTCATGTTGCATCTTTTTGTTTGTTAACTGAAAGAGAGAAAGATCAGTCATCATAATAGAGATCCTAAGGCCAGAGATATACCTACTTTTGAACCATGCGTTTGCATTGACAACCATTTGCATCATCAACATTATTGCTCACCTATTTGTCTCTGTATACTGGCGGCCTCCACCAGAAGGCACACCATGGAAAACAAAGATTTAGTTAGAACATTCTGATTCCGAGATGACAGTGAGACAAAAAAAAATAGCCATCGGCACCGTCCCTACTAAGTTTTTGGAGCATTTTCAACAGTGCTCAGACATAAGAGTCTCAGTCTTGTTTTCATGTAGTATTTCAGGTCCCCGAAAAGATGAATCACCTGGAATGATCTGCAGTCATATCTACGGCTGGATTTTAGTGCCGGGATGAAGTGCATTTCATTGCCCATTTCACTTGATTGAATACGCAGAGCTTTCAAACCAAAAATTGTTGCTGCTCAGCGTGCTGCCAAGTGCTCTGGGTGAAAGAAGAGTTTCATATCTTCTACTGGAAATTCGACTTCAGCAGGAGTGTCGTTCATCTCTCTGTGTGCTTCAGTGGTGGGGATTTGCCTTAAGTTCATGAGGATCAACTTTTCTTCTTGGCAGGGAAAACATTATAAATCTTGAATCACATAAGACATAGAGCTATTTGATTTCTTTTTAAGGACGTGGCTCCTAGTGTGCAGGGATTTTTATTTCAATCCATTTAACATTAATCAGGCTTAAGGATGACTTTTTTTCTGTAGCTAAAGACATTTCCACGTTTTAGAGTATTTTTGTTTTTGTCATGTCAAAGATTTATGTCTTCGTACAATTTAGTTTCTGTATGTTATATCTTCCGGATCAACTGCTAAACATGAGCGACAGAAGGAAGTTTTGTTTCAGTCTGACATGTCCTGTCACGATACAAAATTAAAGTTAATTTAATTTCTGGGCAACGTCCAGAAATTCCACCTTAAACTGTTTGGGTTCAGCCGTCTGGGTTGGATGTTTTTCCTGCTGCAAAGACTTAAGAGGTCAGAGTTCGCTGTCTTTTTTTTTACCCGGACTTTAAACCAATTTGGTCACGGCAAAGCTGTGACCACTGACATCACATTAAATATTCTTTAAAAAAAAATAAAAAAATAAAAATCCTTTGATCATCACATTGAGCATGCAGGACTACACTTATTCTATAGCATACTGTTTAAATTTTGCACTTCACATAAAATCTCATTTTAGGGGAAAAAAACCTCTTCGTTACTTGTTTTGGATGTTTTTTTATCCATCAACATGCATATAGTTGCCAGCTGGTAGTGAAGCCCACTCACAGACTTGATCTACAGCAGCCCACCTAGTTGAGTGGGCTTCTACAGTTTGGTCGTGTAGTCTCTCCCACACCATATATGGCTGATGTTGTGTAATATGTAGAGACACAGAAAATACTTTTTGTTGTATAACTGTTTTTTGCGATTAGTAATATGGGTTTTGGAACAGCCGTAAATAGACTCAAGGAGCCAAGATTCAAAGATAGAGAACACTTTGCTCTCTTCCAGGTTTGTCACTCTTTTTTGGAGCGAATGAGATCAGCAAAATCATAAATAACAGAATAAATAGCATCCTGATTTATCATGGACCCTTTCTCAAAGGAAGTTTAAACTCACCATAATTAGAGTAATGCCAGTAGAATCAATCTCTATGAATTTACCTGCAATTATGTGAGAACACATTTTTCATCAGTGAGAAAAAAATAATACCTTTTTTTCTGAAATCGTTTAAAATGGCGAGATAAATGCTGTTTAAAAAAAAAAAACAACCTATCATTGTTCTTACTCACACTGGTTTAATAACTTAGAATACATCTTTGTAAGCTTGATCTTTATGCAGGACCTGGAAACCAAACCCCTGACAACCAGAGAAAGGATTTTCACATTTAAAGTCTTTTGTTTATGAGGATTGTCTATCTTATCAGTGTCGTAAGATTTTTCAGTTTTGTGTCACATATTGTATCTCGGACTGAGTTAGAGAGAACAGAAAGAAAAACAGGACGGAACTGAAAAATGGAGAAAAGAGAGCCGTTGGTATGCTCACTCGATGAGCATCAAACCACTGTCCGTCTCCCTGACTGGCCGAGGCCAAAGCGTCCGTCCGACTGGGCTGGAAGCTATGGGAGACCATCATCTACCTGGATGACTGCGGGGTCAGGAAAAGTTTTCATCTGCTCTGTGACCCTGCTCACCGATGGAGAGGGGCCTTTCAAACGTGACAGTGCATGTGGATGTTTGTGGCAAACTGGGAGCTCAGTCAGAATTGCTCAATAGGCTTTGTTGTTGCTACTAATGACCATATGAATACCATTGAAGTGAAAATGTTGATTTTACAAAAAGCAATGACCGTTGAAGCTACACTAAACAAATGGGAGTTTAACATAAATAATGGAAGTAAGCAAATGCAATGTGAAAAGTCTTGCTGGTTGGGATGAACCAAAAGGCAATTATCAGCTACATAACTCTGGAGCTCAGTTCAGTTCTGTGGCACCTTTGAGTGTCTTTCAGCTCATTATTTTGGTGCTACAGCTAACACCTTCCATTTACTCTATGAAAACTTTCACTTGTGTATCAAACTTTGTGCGAGCAATTATATTCTCTTTTATCAGCTCGCTTTTGCTTGTGGAAAAGCAAGGCAGGTCCCATCTGGCTTCCTTCAAAGGAGCAGAGGATTCATACCTCAGCTTGTAGATGTGAGGCGTATTTCCCAGGAACCACAACATAGAAAGACCCAGGCCAGCACGAGTTTGGTAATATTTTTGTTTCTGTGGCAACAGACATCTGTGGCAGCTGCTGAATGTTTCACATTTAAGAAAACATTACACATTTTGGACAAGAAATCCAAATATCGGTCCAAGTCTCCAGTGATTGTCACTTAAAATGGGAAACAAAGTAAAACTGTCCTTTGGGAGTTTGATTGGAATTAATGTGACAGGCTGTAAAGTATGATAATACAACTCTACTTAAAACTATTCAGAGAAAACTGAGCAGTTACACAATTTGCCTAATTTTCTAGTCTCTTTTGATTAAACAAATAATTTAACAACATTAAACTTCCCTTTTGAGCAGTAAGAGTAATTACACAACGCTGTAGACACTGCTTATGTCAAAGCTTCTGCCTATGAAGTCACTTCTATTGCGGCTGTAAAACAGTGGAAAAACTGTTTTGAGTGTCACAACAACATTACCCATTTCACCGTCAGAATGTGAACGTTTCGGCCCGATGAGATGTGGAAAGTTTACAAGAGATACTCAATTATAATATTTTATTCCCATTCAAGTTAGCATGGAACTAAACCAGACATTAGTCGCCTTGGCAGAGTGTTGGCAGAAGTCTCTGGAGTGCATGAGCTGCCTATAGAGCATGTTCAGTATTCATCTGACAGCGCAGGAATGTCACACCAGACAGCGGTTTGTAAACCTTTGTGCAATAAGATTTACATTGCAGTGATAGATTTAATCTGCAATGTGTCAACTCCTTTGACAAGAACAGGCGTCCATTCATATGTAAAAGTCGTGCACCGTAGCTTTAAATGATAAATCTTTATATGGACATTGGACATGCAGATGCAAAACAGATTCTCCCTGACAGTCTATAGCACTGGACTGAAGGAGTCCAAAGCTTTTGAGCTGAAAATGTTGACGAGATGAATTGAAGCTCTTTCCTGCCTCAACCATTATGTCAAACTGCTGAATTTAGTGGTTTGCTCACGTTTTATGAATGCAGCTCTTTTCATACTGCTTTACAAATCTTGTCTGCTGCAAATGGAAATACTTGCAAAGACGGTGCATATTATGTACACAGCCGTGACTAGCTACAGTGTAATCTAATATACTTTACCATGCGTGCATTATACTTCATGGCTGCCTTATCCATGTTATTTTGGAATTTATGTGTGAACAGTAACCAGACAATGTTACATTTTACACTCCTTATCAAGTTTCTGGGTTGCATCACAGCGGAGTTAGGGGCCACTGAAATGGTTGTGGTGCAGACATGAATGTATTTGGGTTTAAACACCAGAGTGACATTCATTATTTTCTTGTCAGTAATAGTTTTGTCATCATAGTAAAACATATGTACATTATACTTAACTGCTAAGAGAGAGCAGTCTCCTGCACTTGCATGGAATTTGAATAATTACATTTTCATTACTATTATAACAGTGTGTATATATATATATCTAAGTTGTCAGATATATATATATAAATATATAATGTACACATGGTAAAGTATATTATGTTGAGTGCCATAGATTTATATATATATATATATATATATATATATATGTATATATATGTATATGTATATAGCCATTTGGTCAGATACAATTTTTTGTATCTGACAAAATGATTGCCTTTGGGTTTCTCATACGGGTCAGCAAGTAGTCACATGATCAATATGGACCAATAAGCAGTCACCTAATGTGTGCAAGCAGATAACACAGGATGAACCATCTCCAGCAGAGGAAACCACACATTAAGCATTACATAACCTCAAGGGCAAGAAAGCAAGATACAAATAGAAGAATATATGTCAAACATTTTAAAATCTCTTCTTAGGTTTTCAGTACATACACAAGATAGATGTCACAGTCCACATCAAGCTTATGTTTAAGATATTAAAGGCTTTTTCATTTATTACATTTATTAATCTCAAACATATTTGATACCTGAACTCAAGGGCTGCACATCTGTACATCATGGAGTCTGTGTCCAGACTGTTTTGGAGCAGTTTGTGATAATTGTGCTGGTGGCTGTTTGCATATACGTTCCGATTACATTTCCTATGAAAATGTGTTGCTTTAAGCTTGGTGATAAATGTGAACTTTAAAATCCACCCCAACAGATTTGTCAACAATACTTTTATCTGTCTGATCAGACTGGTTCATTTTTTTTTCTCTAATGTGAATGGGAGTACTTTAAACTATTTAAAAATCACTCTTATACTAATGGATCTTGGATCCGAGCCGTACAAGAAGATCCTGGTAGTTCCATTGCAGTTTTGAGACGGCTCTGCAGCAGACATCAATCTGTAAATTGTAATGAAAAGAGAAGAAAATGGATTTCAACAGTGCGACTCAGCTGTCAGTGCGCCAGAGGAGACAAAACTGTGTTGGCTGCACAAAAGAGAAGATGAATAGCTTTTCTCTTCCTTGTAAAGAGCAGCACGGGGCATGATTGAGTTTATCTGGTAGAAGATACCTTGAAACACTGTGTAATTCACTTTGTCTGCTCCGACCTCTCTCTGACCCCCCTCCTCTCACTCTCAACATTTCTGGTCATGCAGGATAAGTTATCATACCTGTCCACATAGTTACAATGACTGCCCATACAGTTATACACCATGCAAAGGGACATTTATTGCTGCACATTGATATGGTATCTGCCCTGCTGGAAATTAACAGCTGGCAAAGAGGTGATTTCCTCACTCAGTGGAACAACTGCAAGGCCAGCACTTTCTGAAGCACAATTCATATCTAAAAAAGAGGGTATCCGCAACAATGAAGAGAGGAACAAATCACTGTAATTTGATAAAGCTCTGGTATATTTCCTGACTGCCCCCTTCGTAAAATCTCATTGCTGCAAAATCTGTGTGTTTGTGCAAGTTGTTCGACAAAGACAAAAACAGGAGCGGGGGATAGGGGTGTGTGTTCGAGACTTGTGGGCCGCACTGTCGCTGAGTTGTCAGTAGGTGCGTTCATCAGAGGGGATTCTTGGCTGGTGATGCTTATGGCTGGAAGTGGCCTGGCAGGAGCCCAGGCTGTACATACACAGAGTACTGCTGAGTGGACACTTTGTCAGTGCGGTGAGGCCCAGCCATTAGATGATTGCCTCTGAGGTTTTGTAGGGAGGATGAGTCTCCTTACATCTTCAAATTTTCCTGTGCAGGATCACGATGATGAGGTCTTTGATCCACCACAGTTTACTGCAACATCACTGGAACTTCATGACACTGACTTCTGCAGGTTTTCTGACCAGTGCGGACAAAATACCAATGATCTCTCGCTGTGGTCTCAGAGGACTTCAGGTGATTGTTTGGTTTATGCCATGTAAATTAAATTGCAGCCTTATTTCCCCAAAGAAAGAGTTTCTAGTCCAGAAGTGTGTCATTTCACCTCCACAACAGGGCATTAGCCCAGCGACGATATGATGACTAGCTCGATCAAACAGCATGTTACTGGTTACCTCAGGCTCTCCATCATCTAAAAAATGTTGATATCATAGTAATTTTGCACAACAAAAAGCCTCAGAGCTGTACATCATAATTCCGTTTCAATACCAGCAATCTATTTGAATGCCATCCTATTCCACCTGGAAGTAACAAGCAATTTGTGCCTGGAGACATGTCTTTCCTAAATTTAAAAGAGAGTGTGTGTATATGTGTGTATGTGCATGTTGGTGTCATTATGTTCCAAGATTGATTGTCACTTTGGCTTATGGTTGTGATTAAAGCGTGTGTAGAATCTGAGTGTAAGCCTGTGAATGTGTGTCAGTGTGTAGTGCAATTTTTTTTTTGTCAGAGGTACTTTGTGGAACAAATGGAGCTGACAAACTAATATTGACATGAGAATAAGACCCAATCACATAAATTATAGTGTTTCAGCTTCTTTGTTCATCTCCCATTGACATAAAACCTTTAGCTGATGCGATTTGAATCAAAGTAACAACAAATTCAGATCTTTACTACTATTAACAAAGTAACTTTCAGTTCTTTAGTGCTTAATGTATATCCGGCTTTGGCCCGTGTCTCGGCCCATCAAGCAAATTAAAATGGTACGACAGGGAATGGAGACCTTTGCGAATCAATTGGTGGATGATAAGCACATCTCCGTATGTTGATCAATATTGTGCTGCAAACTAAATCTAAACTTGGCACTGAGCTGTCAGAGCTAAATGAATTACTGTCGGTAGAAGCCACTTATTTAAATTATGCACCTGCAATATATCAAGGAAATGTTTATGTTGTCCTGCTGGTCTTGTTTAGATTAGGTGGTGTGAATAAATTTGAGGTTGAGAAACATAGACAAAGAAAATATATATCTTTACAACTTTCTTGGTAACTTTTACACATATTGCATTAGACACAACATGGATTACTGAACATGAATACTAAACATATATACTAAATACAAATAATGAATAGAAACTCCTATCATGGCTCTAAGGATGGAAAAGTCAGGCGGTCAGTTGGCTGGTCCACCACGGACTGAAAAACCTTCAATACTCCAGGATGGTTTGAGATTTTGTTGACATTTATGGACCCTGGAGATATTTATAATAATGACTAATTGGTGGTTCTACAAATTGCCCTTAGGTGTCAATGAGAGCGTAAATGGTCTTTGTTACCGTCTGTCTCTATGTGGCCCTGTGATGGACTGGCGATCTGTCCAGGGTGTACCCTGCCTTCGCCCAATGTTGGGATAGGCTCCAGCCCACCCGTGACCCTGTTCAGGATAAAGCGGGTATAGATAATGGATGGGATGGATGGACTCTCCTTTTACCCTGAAATTTCATATGATGCCTTCACCACTCATAGTTATAAAATAATTTAATTTCTTCAATACTTTGGGATAAATACCTTTATAACTGATGACATGCTCAGAATTTCAATCGTACGTTTTGTATTGAGTGCTAATTAGCAAATGTCGGCCCAATGAATTAAGATGGTGAGCAACATAAAGCTGCTTAACATCAGCATGTCACCATTGTCCTTGTGGGATATTGTGCTGATGTTAGTGCAAAGCGCATGTGCACCTGCACAGAGTAGAGAGTTTAAATTATTGGTTTTATATAACTGTTCATGAAATTGTCTTTCTCCTTAATATAAGGATTAGAAATATCCTACAGGTTTTTTTGACTTTCTGTTTTTGCTCCTCTGTTGTAGGGTATTTGTTGAGGTTTGGACTGTTCTAGATGTATTGCAAACTGAGCCAAAATCTTCAGTCGCTTGTCTTAATGCTTTCTTAAAGTTGACTAATCCCTTTTTTGAATTTGGTAAAAAATTGTGCGCCAGTTCCCTTCCACATTTTCAAGTTTTATTATCTCTTTCAATTGACTCCTTATGAATCTCTATGGGCTTTGGTAATTACACAAGTTGAACAATGTGCATTATCCTTGCGGATAGTTTGGAAATATTTTGCAAAAGGACCTTTCTTTACCCCAAGGCCAAAGTTCCTTTAATCTTCTTTTAAGTATTTTTTTTGTTACGTTCACACATTGCACAAAAGTGTAACGTAATATTCTTTGCCAGATATTGACAATGTTACATTAGCTGACACGTGACCTGTGTAGCCACAAGTTTGGGTGAACTGATGGCGAACCTGCCCGCCCCAATGGTTCCAGTTTCTCAGAATATCCTGTGAAAATGATTGAATATAACTCTTTCCCTGCAGAAGGGTGTAATATGTAGCTAAACAACCATAATAAACAAACGCATCATTTACTCTTTTGGACACGGGCAGAAAGGTGAGGATGGATAAAACCTTCGAGAGCTCTCTGTTAAAATACATTTTCTTCACTGAAGAGAAGGACATGTTCTCTTTGAGGTCCAGGTGCACATTGTTCATCCCACACTCATTTTTCTTTTCTCAAGAGAATTTATTTTGAGCTGCGTAAACCCATTAAAGGTTTATTGGTCTTTGGAAGATGTCTTCAATATTTAAAAGGAATAAACACATCATAACTTGAAGCAAAAACAAGACACTATGGAATCTGCAGAATGTCTTTCCTGTGAAGAAAACATGTAAACATGTATATTTCTAGATCTTTTTGGTTAGCTGTGTGACACTGGAAAGGATCTTTGAAAGCAGCAAGAGGTTTGTGATGATGTGTCCGAACCCACCGAGGTCACACCAAGCACCCTGTAGAGAAAGAAAAGCTGTCCGTAAGAAACGAACTTTTCCTCATGAAAACACGATGCTCTCATAATCCCCTGCTGCCTTTATTGTATTTGAAAAATGTCCACAACACAGCTGTGGTTTAGCTGGTCTGTGCTTGAGTTCAAGGTCATAACCCCTACAGCAGTTTTCCATCACATCCCAAGAAACATGAACATACTACACGAGGTTAATCGTAACAGTGAGCTGCTGAATTCATGACCATCAAGAATATAATCATTCTTAAATAAAATTTTTTTTTAATTTGGCCACACGGAAGCAGCAGGAACAAGCTGTGAACACGACAGTGACATATCATCACTTTTTAAGCTGTATTTTATTACACATCCAGCACACACAGAGCAACATTATCAGTCAGTTGGAGAAATGTTTGTGGACACAGTTTGGATTTTAGTTGATTATTCACCCTCCTTTAATTTAACGAACCCCTTGGTGAATGCTAAATGCTCTAGCCTACTTTATTCGCCAGCTCGTTCCTAATTGTGCCTGTATGCCATTTGGAGCCGAACAGGTAGCGTTGGATGGTTTGAGAACTTTTCCTGTTTTTCTGCTGCGACTACAAATGACAAGTACCCATACTAAAATGACAAAGGTAGATTTACATTGACTCCCCAAATGATGTGTTTTAAACTCCCTGTAGGAGCAACACGTCCCAACTGTAGGCTGTATATAAAAGTCCTAGCACCTGAACAGCAGAATAGGTAACTTGTCCATTGGAAAGTACCAGTAACAGTCTTACGGGATTTTTGTCATCATGGTAACAATAATAAGCATAGTGGTTCATTTTGAAAAGGGTTGCTGTTTGGGTAGGTTTAGGCACCAAAACTACTTGGTTAGGTTTTGGAAAAGATCAGAGTTTTGGTTGAAATAAATGTGTTAGTCAGGTATGCGACATAAGCTAACTGACATATTTATGTAAGTTAAAATTAGTTAACATCAACATTTGGTTTCACACGGTACATGCACAGCACTTTTCTTGTTGAACTCTATGTGGACTTTGCAACTCTTTATACTCAGAAAAACAACCACTTGTGTTCGCAATAAATGTAAATATAGAACACGTAAAGATAAATAATCATATATATATATATATATAGAACACCCTTCAACAATCAACCACTGTTGTCATTTTCGATACAGTCAAAATTTCCACAGTTATGAGAATAGGACTCGGGTTTAAAAATACTGAAATGCTTCTTTTATTGATCATTAGGTTCACAAAGTGTCAACCAAAGTCAATTTAACAAGTAATCTGTAGGTTTCAAAATCGTTGCCCCCTCTATAAGATGCCTTAATATTGTGGAGACGTATCAGAGGCTTTTGGAAATGTTATTTGTGGCTGGGAGAATTGTACAGAGGTTGCACTGTGTTGTGATGTTCCCCAATCGCCAGATGCAAGGACTCATCACGTCAAGTCTGCTAAGAGAAATGCTTTCCTTGCTTGACAGAATTATCATTCCCAAAAGTAGACGGTGTATTTGTGGGGTCATTTGTTTTTGCAGATATCATAAATCTCAGCTCCCAGGATCCATTGCAGTGTGTATACATTAAGCGCATCCTCACAGCATAGTCGATAACTGGCAACAGACTATGTGGATCGGCCTCTGTGAGTAATGAAAGCTGCCAAACTGAAAAATATCAAACTTATGTTCTAGGTTTTTTTTTTACATAATATTCAAAGAAGCATGTTTACACACAACATAAACGTGAACCGCAAAAAAGTTTGTCTGAGGCTTTGTGATGATCCCAGATTCTTTGAGGAGGATTTGCCAAAGGGGAAAAAGCTCATGAGTCTAAATAAACTTTGTGTGGAAGTTTGTAAATAAGTCCCAAAATAAGGCCTAATAGATAGCTCTCTTGACACTGACCATGGCCAAACCTCCTATTTTCAACATGAGAATTGTTGTGCACCATGAGATCCTCCGGCAGTGAGGAGAACCAGGGACTTTCTGTAGATGACTGAAAAATAGGTCTGGACCCATTTAAAACCACAGAGAGCAAGATAGATGATCAAACGGTGAGACGTGCAAAGCATCCAAGTTCAACTCCCTCTGGAAACAAATTTCAGGTGCTTTTCCTTGCCAGTGATCAAAGCAAGATATCACAACCACTTCTGTTTAGTGTCATTCATCACTTTGGTGATTCATGCCTCATCCCAAGAGTGAGGAGTGAAGGAAAACACTTGGGCCTCGATAACATTATTCTTTATCCCCATTTCAGGAGTAGCTCCAGCATTAAAATCTCTGCATAGAAATCAATACATTTTCTCTGTAAGGACATTATCAGCAGTGAAACCCAATAAAAACACCTCTCAGCAGGGTTTTTGGATGTCATGAAGTGCAGCTGCTTGGAGCAAATATTTAGGAAAAGCTCAGATTCTTCCTTGCTGGGAACACATGGTTGTAGTTACGCCGGGAGAGGTACTAAACATGCCCAACTAGAAATTTGTTTATATATGTGTTTTATTTATTTGAATCCGAGTGCATCTACAGCATGTGTGTGTAACGTACACATCTTTGTCTCTTCTTTTCTGTGTTTCTGCCACTTGGCATACTGTATATATGCTTATGAAGATATTGTCTTCATAAGAGTGAAAAGGTGCCGTTAGATTTTTAGCTCCGGTAATGGATCAACGCTCTGTGATAGCAATTAGAAAGAGCCGATTTCAAGGAGCATCGGTTTTGGACAGCTGGCAGTGTGAACCTGAATAAACAGAGATTCATTTTCATTAACAGCATGATAGTGAAGAATGTTTGAGTGAAAAAGGAAGAATCAAATACAGTGAAGGAAATAATTATTTGATCCCTTGCCGATTTTGTAAGTTTGCCCACTGACAAAGAAATGAACGGTCTGTAATTATAATGGTAGGTTTATTTTAAGTGAGACAGAATATCAAAAAAAAAAAAAAAAAAAAAATCCAGAAAATCACATCATATAAAAAAGTTATAAATTGACTTACATTTGATTGTGTAAAATAAGTATTTGATCCCCTAGCAAAACATTACTCAGTACTTGGTGGAGAAACCGTTGTTGGCGATCACAGAGGTCAGACGTTTCTTGTAGTTGGTCACCAGGTTTGAACACATCTCGGGAGCGATTTTTGTTCACTCCACTTTGCAGATCCTCTCCAAATCCTTAAGGTTTCGAGGCTGTCGCTTGGCAACTCGAAGCTTCAACTCCCTCCACAGATTTTCTATGGGATTAAGGTCCGGAGACTGGCTAAACCACTCCATGACCTTAATGTGCTTCTTCTTGAGCCGCTCCTTTGTTGCCTTGGCCATATGTTTTGGGTCATTGTCTTGCTGGAAGACCCATCCACGACCCATTTTCAGTGTCCTGGCTGAGGGAAGGAGGTTGTCTCAGAAGATTTCACAGCACATGGCCTCGTCCATCCTCCCCTCGATGCGGTGAAGTCGTCCAGTCCCCTTAGCAGAGAAACACCCCCAAAGCTTAATGTTTCCACCTCCATGCTTGACGGTGTTCTTGGGATAGTCAGCATTTCTCTTCCTCCAAATACGACGAGTCGAGTTGATGCCAAAGAGTTTGATTTTGGTCTCATCTGACCACATCACCTTCTCCCAAGCCTTCTCTGAATCATTCAGGTGTTCATTGATAAACTTCAGACGGGCCTGTACATGTGCCTTCTTGAGCAGGGGGACCTTGCAGCGCTGCAGGATTTTAATCCATTATGGCGTAGTGTGTTACCGATGGTTTTCTTGGTGACTGTGGTCCCAGCTGTCTTGAGATCATTAACAAGTTCCTCCCGTGTTGTTCTGGGCTGATCCCTCACCTTTCTCATGATCATCGATACCCCACGAGGCCAGATCTCGCGGGGAGTCCCAGACCGTGGGTGATTGATGGTCATTTTGTTTTTCTTCCATTTTTCTCCAGTTGTCTCCTTCTCACCGAGCTGCTTGCCGATGGTCTTGTAGTACATTCCAGCTTTGTGCAGGTCTACAATCTTGTCCCTGACATCCTCAAACAGCTCTTTGGTCTTGACCATGGTGGAGAGGTTGGAATCTGATTGATTGATTCTGTGGACAGGTGTCTTTTATACAGGTAATGAGTTGAGATTCGGAGTACTTTCTTAAAGCGAGAGGACTAATCTGAGCCATCTGTGGGAGCCAGAATTCTTGCTGGTTGGTAGGGGATCAAATACTTATTTCACACAATCAAATGTAAATCAATTTATAACTTTTATATGATGTGATTTTCTGGATTTTTATTTTTTTAATAAAAATCTCTGTTAAATAAACCTACAATTACTGTTCATTTCTTTGTCAGTGGGTAAACTTACAAAATCAGCAAGGGATCAAATAATTATTTTCTTCATTGTATTTCTTCATTTACACTTTGTGAAAAACTCTCTGTGATCTGTACGATCGATTAATGTCACCTGAAATAAAACTGGGCCTGGCCCGAGTTGACCCACCAAAGACTAATCAATAAAATCCTATAAAGAAGCACATCATCAGTGGCAGCTCAATGTGAGGGGGCAGACATAAAGGTCAGGGTTGAAGTCCCCATGCTGACAAGCACTGACCCACCAGCTCTGACATCGCCGTTTTATAACTGGTCCTGGCCTCTGACGTCTCATCTATACTCCTTTTTCTACTCATTTTCACAGTGATGGCAACTAGTGAGTTTCAAGCAAAGATAATATTTGATGGACCGTCTACTCTGTGCTTCGCTCTCAAATAACTTATGTTATGTTAGCTTTACCCGGTAAAGTTTGCAGTGCACCTCATCTTTGTTTGTCTCGTTTAAGGATTTCCACTAGAACTTTTTAGAAGGGTGTCGTCGTTGATATTTTTGGTTCCCGTCCAGTCCAGCAGTAGCCCCATGCACGTTCCTGCCTCTCCCAGTCATCTGACCTCCACACTGACCTGTACACATGCTCACAATTCCCTTGTCATTATTTTTGGCTTTTTGGCTGCCTGCTTTGCCTCTTTGGTCTATATTGCATGTCATAGCCTTCATTCTGATTTATAACAGCAAACTTTGCTTTTACCTGTTTTAAGTCAACAACCTTTTATTCTTCCAATGGGTCACCAGTATAAAAGAGAACAGGTTTTTTTACACAAAGCACATTTTGACAAGTCATACGAGGAGTCTGAATGATAACTGGCTGAATTTCATTTAGCTGCTTGTGTGTCAGAGGTCTGGTATTGAGCACTGTCGCACAGTCAAGGCTCTGACACTTGAATATTGGAGCACGATCATTATTTTAATAAGTAGCACCTGTTCTTTTCCTACTATGACCAGTACATGTCTGCTGTAAAGAAGGCCACCATTAACACCAACCTGAAATTGGTTCACTTGAATGTTTCATCAGACAATAAAGACCATCTGCTTCCAAGGACTACTGACATCCAAGACCACAAATTACTCATACGCATACATACATGTTACAAATGAAAGGAAACCTGATCATACAGGTCACAAGAGGCCACTGAATGGTTTAATGATTAAGGAAAATTGTATGAATCATATGCCTTTACACCAGGTCCAACCTAATTAAAATGCTATGGGAGATTTTGTGGTCAGGTGTCAGACAACAAATTGCCAAATGAAAGAACATCTTTTGAGCGACTGCTGCCCATCCCTCCAGTCCAGTACAGAGACTTTTAAAACTGATGCCACAGAGCAAAGAAGTTGCTCTGGCTGCTTGTTGTTGACCAACAATTTACCGTTTTATGTTGCTTTCTACGTAATTTGTCAACCATCTAAAGAGGATATGATATGGGCTTGATCTCACTCAGTGGAGACTCTAATGGAATCCATATTGTTGAATATCATCAGTAAATAATCTCAAATGCGCTAGGCTTTTTAAACATATTTTAAACATGGATACGTTTTCTCATTCTCATACTTAATCTAGCACTTTGTCCTATTCACGACCAAAGTGTAGTAACAGTTGTAATTTCAGTGTCAGTGTGAGCATATGTGTGGTTGACTGAACTCCCCAGACCCACAGCAGCTGCTGCATTGCAGCTTGTTGTCTGGGTTTCTCCTCCACTGTTTGTCCTAGTGAAGTTTGATGTGAGCCAGCTTGATTGTAATCAGTCATGTCTTCAGACTTGTTCCTTCAGAGGCGGCTTTTATCTTATCACTCTTGACTTTCAACAGTTTAAAAACATTTATAACTGTTGTCTTGAAGGATTTAGGCTATTATATCTGCAGTTCTCCACACCATGAATTGCATTTTACTGATATATTTCAAAGTACTCTTTAAAACTCTCGTACTGCTCCTTAAAGAACACAATCTCAAGGGATACATCAGCTTAGTTTCCCTCCGGAGCAAAAGAAGCTGAAATAGCATCTGGCCACAAACTACGGAAATTCTTATGCTTGTTAAGCATCTGTGTTCATGACATGAAGCTGATTATTAACAACTAGAAGAGGTTGCATTGACTGATGTTCCACTTTGTTCAGAATTTCTTTAAACTGCAGAGAACATGCACTTTAATGTCATCTCTGCAAAGCTTCACATTATAGAACAGATTGTATGTCAAGATGTAAAAGATGCTCTTGGATTTTGACCCAAGTGCATCAATTTGTAACGCAAAAATGTTGCTTTAAAGTGGGAAGATTACCCTCTGTCCTTGATGATTCAGGAGGTCTACTACTGCACTTAACTCAATTTTTTTTTTTTTTTTTTTTTTGTTAACACAACTGTGGATATACCTGCAAAGGGCCACAGGTACAAGTGCATTGTGGGGCTTTAAAGTTTAAATTTCAAGTTTGTAAGCACACAACCACGGACATTGCATTATTTGGAAATTCGATTACATCTACAACAGCGGTCCACAACCCAGGGGCATCAGACTACTCGCCCTCAGGGTAAACCAAGCATGTACATGGACAGTCTGGTATGCACAAGGCCATATAAACAGCTTCTGTTCTCATTTGGTGGCTTCCTGTCTCTCCCTGTCTTCCTCCTGAGTCCTAACAAGAGGCTGCTGTGACCAGCTTCCCATGTGAAACCTGACCAGGCCTGCCAAAAAGGCCATGGCTCTGCTCCACCAGTGTTTTCAGAGTTTGCCAAATACTTTGGACTAAATGTCAGCATGTCTCTGCCTCAGCTGTAGTGATTGCAAATATTTGCATTACAACTAGTTGCAAAATTGTAGAGATAAGAGAAAGCTGGTTTTTGACCCTCTCTGTAATGCCTAACATGCTCAAACAGTTTTCGTTATTTTGTCACCGTGTTTCATTTTTGTATGTTTGGAAAAAAAAAAACTTTTCGGTAAGTGATTGAAAGTACTTAAGTACTGTACGGTATTTTAATGAAACACACCAAATATATGCTGAAAGCATACATCCAACCAAGTGTCACATCAAAATGTGTAATAGCTACATTGATCCACAGTGCAGACTGTCCAACAAAACCTGCTGCCATCTCAGACTGGTACCAAAGATGTGGTTATTTTTAAGAAAAGATCAAATTTTAGGTTACATGTGACACGGTCACACTTTTCTTTCTGGCTAGGCACCAAAACTTTGTGATTTAGGTTTAGGAAAAAGTTTAATAAGTATGTTACTTTATAAGTAACATTACCTGTGTGAGCAAAGTTATGTTATATAACCTAAACATGTTTTATGTATTTAATTACATGAAACCATGTTGAATTTTGCTTTCTCACTGAACCGAACAGAGGTCTCCTGGGTGAAAGTCCTGTGTTTGATCCACCCAACCACTCCCAACTACACAGACACTATCACACTTTATATACAGTCACATGACTTCCTTCTATGACAATATGTTTACAACTTGGCCGTCTTGTTATGGTGAAAGTATTACAATTTGCACTGTGGACCAATGTAGCTACTACACATTTTGATGTGAGGTTAGTTACAATAGCTTAAGAGGGCTTTCTTTTGAAAAAAAAAATGGACAGAGACACATAAACATAATGTATGTATTAACAAACCCATCAGTTGCATATGACAATTTCTTTATCAGGAATGGTTGGTAGTTAATAATGACTTATTAGAAAGTGGTACCAGAGGGCTCTCCACAATTCTTCATTTCAATGTTTGTCATCAATGACTTCAGATCAAACAACAAAGGTCAAACAGAACTTTCAAGCTACAACATTTCCTTCAGTGTACTTTTTTGGTTGGAGGTGATGGGAGTGAACTAGGTCATTCAGAGAGGACCATCTCTGACTCCTATCTGGAATTACCCTTTAAGCATCGACACTAGCTGTGTGAAACCAGGACAAAGTACAGCAGGAGGCTTTTTTGTTTTCTTCCCTCTACTCTCCTCATTTAGTCCAAAAATATAAGGTCACTCGGGGCCCAGAGTGGATATAAGGAGAGATGAATGTGGGCCTTTAGACCACAGTAACATGCAGCCTGAGTAAACACTGCCTAGAGAAAAGGCTGCTCTGACCTATCAGATCCATGTGAAGGAAAACTTCTTTGTTTTGGAACATACATTATGTAATTTATCACCGCTTTCTTCCACTTTCTGTATACAACATTACTGTGTTACACTTTAACTGGAGGAGTCGAGTGCGTTGTGATGCTCAGCAGAGCTCATCAGAGAAAACTGGCTGTCATGGTTCAGAAAAAGACCACAGGACACAGGACTTAATAATTACTTTGATTCACCACAGTGTAGTAAATATGAATGTCTTCTTTCACCAAACACAAGGGCCATTATGATGACATGTCAAATAACAAATACCTTCTCATGTCATGGTTTTTAGTTTCAGTCCACTCATTCATCTTTTCATTCATTCAGTCCAGTTGTTTGTGCAAGCATGTTATAATTGTGCTGAAGTTAAAGGTCCTGCCACTCCAACCTGCCTGCTCTTCTTCCTCACTCACCTGCTCACACATTCTCCATTCCCTCTTTAGCTCTCTGTACATACCGGTCTGTTTCCCCTTGTTCTCTGCCAGATTGTCTTTGTGCCATGTGCCTTAGCTTTCAAGCTTTATGTTCTTTACCTGCCTGTTTTGATCTTTTTTTAATTATTTTTTTTTTACCTTGCCTGTGCTTTTGGATTTTGCTTCAGTTCACCCGCTTGCATTTTTTTTTTTTGCCAGTCTGGCATTTGTATCCTTGTTTTATCTTAGTTAAGACTCTTTACTTTTCTATCTACCTCTTAAGTCGTTCTTTTGGGTCCTTTTTCTCAGGACCGTAACATCTTTAAATCCTGAATATTTATTAAGACAGTTTATTCTCATACAGTTTATTGCTCAGCGGAGAAAACAATAACCCCATAAAGCTGAAATGGAATTCACATTAGACCCTACTCTCCCATAAAGCCATGACTCTTAAATAGTGACTCCTGTTGATAGCTTTGTGTTTAAAGCTGCTACAATTGACTCCAAACTCTGAGAGTCTTTAGAGGAAGTGTGTCACATCAGTGTTGCATCTTGTATAGCCGCCATTTCATCAAGCTTATCAAGCTTTCATAAATGCAGAGCCAGAATGTTTATTGGCTGAGTTTTAAAGCAAGTGCTTGCTGAAACAGGACCTGCACTTATTTGTTTGTTCGGCAACATTTCTCTGCAGCACAATTTCATTGGTTTTAGGTGTAACAATGTCCCACTGTGTCTCCATACTTTTCTGAGAACCCAATTTTGTGTAGGAATTTGAACAAAACGGTCCTTATAATTGTTTGTAGATATAGAGTTGGAAATGTATGTCTCCACTGCTGATGCAATCTATCTTAACATATCTGTTTTTAGATCACCACATAATGCAGCTATTCAAGCCAAATGCAGTATAGCTTTGTTTACATACCTTCTTTTAACAGAGTAATAAATAATTTGCCATCTTGGATCTGACCTGCTCAATATTTTACCTTTAGTGCTAGCAATGCTGATATTTTAGGTTTTGTAGTTTTATTTGCCCAGATAACATACAATCCCTTATCTCTAATTTATATCTTTCCAACCCTTCACAATAGAGATGAGTGAAGTTTCAATTGTGGTGCACAGCATTAAGAAATTACACTCTTAACAAATCAGCAAAAATATCACTCCAAAATCGGTCTCCCAGTTACTCAAAATAGTTTTCATGAGGTCTTGGTTTCTGATAGAAGGTAAATCTGTTCACAGTGAGGTTTGTGGATTAACAAGAGTATGAGGGATACTGATTCTGAAAAGACAACTTGCAGTTGAGTTTTGCCAAAAGTAAATGTTCACTGCTGTGACACTGTTGAGTCAGCAGAAATCATCCTTGGAATAAGTCTTGACCTTTAATCTAGTTTTCAAATGCCAGAGAAGGGCTGGTCACAGCTTATAGTATTACTTGCAGGGAATCAGTCCCTTGGAGTAAAACTGCCTAATAAAGTGATGGTATTTTGATTTATTAGACGGAAGGGAGTTGCACTTGTTTTGAAAGAAAATTGTTCTTAGAAAACAGGAAAACAAAATACAGAATTCACATGGCAGACAAACACAAGAGTTATTAGAGTGGTGAAACGTGTTATAGTAGTCCTACTTGAGAGTCCTACCATTTTTTGAAGGTCTCTGTCTTGTCTTGAAATTGAGCACATTTTTGTTTGGCCTTGTTTGGTGTCAGAAAAAAAAGACCGGTCAAGACCACAACTGCGGGGATATCTTTAAATTGCTTGTGCAACACCAGTGATGAACTGATATCAGTAGAAATATTAGCAGGTGATAATGATGTCTGAGATATCGCCATGCCACTAATGCAAAAGGAATATAAAAATGTAAACATACTCTTTACATAAATTACTAAATGTGTTTATGAGAAATGAGTATATAAAGTAATTTGATTGATAAAACCATCCAAAATCGTGCACTTACTGAGGAGCTTTCAACCATGTCATGTCACTGTCAACACTGGTGTTAGGAGCTTGTCTGTTGTTCTGGGGATTAATCTGTTGTGGGAATTTAGTAGTTGTAAGGATTTGATCTACAGCATCCCCAGGACTCTTCCGCACTTCCCTGACAAACTTCATCCGATCATGAACATTGAGTCTTGTGTTGGGACAGAAGCCAACCAATGAAGTTCATGTAGCTACAAGTAAATTGCTTTCCCAGTTATGTTTATTTTGGGTGCAACACTGCTACACTTGCTAAATGATGTTCAGAGGCAATTTTTTTAGAATGATTTATGAAGTGCATCTTGGTTAAAGTTAGAAAAAGATTGTGGTTTAAATGTAAATAAACATGCTGTTTCTCCATTAATGGAGACTTTTTTTCCCTGTTTAAAACCAGACCACAATGTTTCCCTGACTATAACCTTTTGCTGTGATTGTTAAAACATAGGTACAACAAAGTTGAATAAGGCTGGTGTAACTACAGGTAAAAAAAAAGAAGATGTTTAGCATCAACATATTTGTGACTTGAAAAATACTTTTATTAACAATGTTCTCTCATTACATTAAAAAATGTAATCCATTTTCACTTATGTTTCCTTAAACACAAATTATCTTATTTTTGGTTAGATATAAAACATACTTTCTTAAAGACAAGATTGAAAAGCATGGACCTTGAATTGGGACTAAAGATTCTGCTTCACAGTGCCAAAGATGAGGATTATGGACAGTGTTTTTGATAATATGCTGTTATCTACTAAATGCACTTTGAGACTACATTTTACTTAAAATATTTAAATGTATATGAATATTTGTTTGTCATGTTGTATGGGTGTGAGTAATTGCTAAATATAATCTTGCTAGTAACAGTAGTAACACAAAGGAACCCTCAGTGCTTTCTTGAATGCAGTCATTCTTTCATTTTTTTTACCTCCCTTCAGCAGCGCAAATCAGAAAAGACACTTTAAGACACCTTACTGGTTTGTGGATAACTCTTTTGCTGCTTCCAAATATTGTGGTGGCTTGGCTTGTCTCTTTGTCCTAAACAATATGCAATTTTGCAGGGAATACACAACCAAAAATCTGTCAAGGGACTAAATATTTTCATTGTTCACACCAGTGAACCTGAAATTTAACAGGTGTGGAACATTTGCCTTTAACCAAATATTATAAACACAATTTATGATCTCAGAAAAACACGAGATCACTGCAACCTCTTAAGTAGGTTTTTCCACACTGGGGCCGTGATGAATTAAAGACACAAAAGTGTGAAATACTTACCAGTGAATATTTTGCATTAAAACTATACCCTCAGCCATGCAAATTTGTGACCATTTTTTAAAAATAAATAGATTCATGTCAGTTAATTTTTCAGAAAATAAGAATCATTAGAAAGGGCAAAAATATATATTTTTTAAAACCGGCATGGCTAGTATAAGGAATTATATACCACTGGAAGTAAAACAATACTGTCATAAACTCATGCTCCTTTCTCTTTTAAACTGACAGACATCCTTTCACGTCATGTATCGTAGTACCCATCAGTCAGACAGGAAGGCAGCCAATCGGAGAAAGAAGGAACTTTGTTTGGCAATATTTTGGGTTAAAATCTAATGACACAGTTGAGCCGACCAATGCAGACAATAATAATGCGATTGGTAAATGTCTTTATTCGTGGTTCAAAAGCTCAGAAAATTTTTCTAAAATATATTGACATGCAAATTAATTCCATGTTTTCTTTTTGATAACAGATTCACTGTTAGATTCATGGATTGTGTCTCTGAGTATCACAAGTTTTTCCAATTTTTGATTGAAGGCAGTACATGTGCCATCCCATTTGTATGTAGTTCTTGAAACTCTGATTAAAGGTGAGATTTCGATCGCTGACAAAATCATCTAAGTTGTCATTTTCAGATAGAGGAGGGCTAAGTTTGTAATGAGTACATCTCCATCTATTCTGCTTGAAAAACTCTCCCTAACCTCAGCAAATTGTGCATTGTGTGCCAAAATCATCCCCATCCACAGCATCAGGAATACTGTTATTATCACCAGATATGTTAGCTACATATCTAACTTGCCAAACTGATGGCTTTCTGCTGAAATCAGAGAAAAGAAGACCTCACTTTAAAATTGTTTTTGTAATTGTCAAAAGGGGATTACATTTTTGAACCGTCTCTAATCTGCCACTTTAAATGTTCACATAAACTGAAAAAGGTTTTGGAGGTAAACGCACATCCCTCCAAGTGGCAGGCCACATCAATACAAGTGTGAGACCTGCTGAGAGATGACTTGGGCTTTGAGTGTTTGCAATAGATGTGAATCTGAAGGGTAGTGGCAGTACTAAAACTACAATGGCACCCAACAAGAAACATGAAAGAAGTTGGCAAAATTCCTGTGTTCTTTGAAATTCCTGATGCGTATTGTGATAGTCTCTGCAGAGTAACAACACTGTTTGATGGAGAAACAAATTCCAAAAAATGGAGGTCTCTAAATTCAGTTGCTCTAAACTTATCTGACCATTTGAAAGTTTGAGTATATTCACAACTATTCACAAAGCTAAATGCTTGGTCATCCTGTTTGAAAAAAAATATTACAATAAAAGCAAATATTTTTGTCTGTCAAAATGACTACAAAAACAATCAACCACACTAACATTAACTCGTGATTTGATGAGGAAAAACTCGACTACATCTAGGATCCCTCTTTTAGCCTTAACCAATAAATGTCTATGTCTGAAGGGAAAGTAATAAAGTTAATCCACCGTAAAACAAAGTACGTAATGCACTCAAATCAAGGAAAGTCTTTCATTTGAAGATGTAAGTTTATGGTTGGTTAATATTACTGTATTTAGATTCACAGTGATATTTTCTCAGAAAGCATTGAACATCTATAGTAGCATACTGTACACAACTTATATAGTAACAAACTGTTGAGAATACATTAATGACACTGAAAACAACAAAAGCCACTTTAAGATAAAAACTGTAAAACTTTTCAGTATTACATTTTGTTTTGAATAGAAGTTAACCATTTAAAGGACAAAGCCGTTGTAACTGGCATAACAAGTTATCAAAAACACCCAGTAATGGATCAAATTAAAATGTAAAACAGTAACTCACTGAGTTGAAGGCTGCTCTCAAAATAGGCGGATGTAAGTTTAAGATTGCTTAGATTACTGAGGGTGGGGGGGTCATCCAAGACCACCAGAGGCTAAGTTTAATTTGGCATGCAGGCAGTGAAATTTGTCAGACGCAGACCATCTACTGCATAATATGCCATGTTAACTCATACAATACTATAATGTGGACGTGAAAGGGAAATTCCGCACAAAACATTTCTAAACGGAATGAGAAGTTGCGTTTGGACTACATGTCTGACCCCACACAAACACAACACTGACAAGAATGATGTACAAGCAAAAATTGGAAGCTAATAGTGGAAAAATAAACATGATTAATTAAAATGGAACTAGAAATACCGCATTGTGGTTGTATGCCTTCACCAATCAGTCAACTTGCAGATCACATCCATGATTTGTGATTCAGGGATGGATAAATATATTTGATTTGGCTTGACTTTGTTCAGCTTTGTTCTTCTTGTTCAGCTGTGCGTCTGCTGTATTTGTGTATATCAGAATCAGCCTTATTGGCTGAGCAAATGAACAAGGATTTTAGCCCTCTTTTAGTTTTTCTCAATGAATTTATACATTAAGCTTATATCATGACAGTTGACAATGCTTCAAATATGGATGTTGCTGCAAAGAATCTACAGATTTTTAAATGTGAATGGTTCACACACATCCGTAACCCGACAGCACAAAAAATACAATCACCGCAGTTTCATAGTGTACAAGAAGGAAACACTAAAGCCTTGTACTGTAAGACATGAAAGCAAGCCTACTTACTGCTTTGAATGATGTTTTTATGTTTAATTAATTTGATCCCCAATCTGTTTGACACCACCAAATAAAGCAACAAAATTGTCATACATGCCATAGGAATTGGCATTACTTTAAAATCTACCTAATCTGATTTTGCGTATCCGTGAACTCGTCACATCAAATAGGGAACGTTATATAAACACGTTTCCCCTATGCAGACAGCCTTGAGGAGTGGGAGGGTGGGGGGTGGGGGGGGGTTGAATGGGTCATAGGAGTTACTGTGGGATAGTAGTTATTGGACATAACTTTCAGGGGGGGGCGGGAGGACCCGTTGGCCTGCATTAGTTTTGCATTAGTTGTGTATTTATCACTACTGGTTTTCCTCTTATTAGTTTTTGGTGTCGTGCGCCACAACACCAAGACAAGTTTGATCTGATTTTGATTCGGAAGAATTCATCTAATTGGCACATCATTTTTTTGGAAATGTAATTGTTGTCAAATGTGTTTGTGCCCTAATGATGGGAAATTGTTATCAGAAGCCTTTTAACATTTACACAGTGTGAGATTTTTTTTCCCCCAGCTGTCCTTCTGGCATGGCTGCTTTTAGCCTATACTATGTTGAACTGCTTTGTAATTTGGGTTATAGTTTCTCTAGCTCTGCTGCCAGAACATTAGTCCATGCTTGTTATTGGTCAGATGCTGTAAACCCCGCCTCTTTTATGTGAACCTGCTTAAGGCTGAATTGGGAAACCCTGGATTGACTTGGTGAGCTGTTAATCAACTTCCGAACGCTGTGTTACCTTTCTGCAGAAGAAAGGGCTTCATAGAACAACTTGGGCAGAAAAAACACAATACTCTGATATTTCTTTTTATGCCCATTTTTTGCAGACCCGGTGTGAACGATTAACCAGCAAGCAATTTTGTATCTGTGATTTCTCAGTTGCTGTCCATCCATCTGACATACCTTCCTCTGGATCCCAATGACATTAAAACCTAGCTATTGCTTTAATCAATGCATTAGTTATCTCCTCACACACACACACACACACACACACACACGCACACACACACACACACACACACACACACACACACACACACACACACACACACACACACACACACACACACACACACACACACACACACACACACACACACACACACACACACACACACACACACACACACACAAGGGAGATCAAAATGTGCTAGTATGCCATTTGGGAGCAGAGCTGCTATCTTCTCTCTGTTTTAATTACTGTCATTACAGGAAATAGTGCAGACAAGCATTTGTTGTGTTCTCACACTGTATATCTTTCACCCAGACTCACACAATGTTCAGGAGTGCTGTTCCCAGGCCAGTCGCCTCGCTCAGTCATCAGTCACATTCTGCTCTGTTGTACATGGCCATGGCAGCAATAGGGCCACAGATTTACAGCATTACCTTATCACTGTCAGGCTAAATCTATGTTAAAAATGAAGGCCTGTCAGAAAGTCAAATATGTCAAATATTTTTACATTTTGTCATTTCTCAGGATCTACTTTCAAAGATTAATTATTACAGTATTGAAATCATTAGAGCCCCTTCTACTGCTCAGTCTGGTCCATTAACTTCAGGCATCATTTATTGGGATGGTTGTGGGTTTGTTGATAGTTAAGTGTATGATTCTGCAGAATAAATGTGTTCAAACAGCCAATTGAATTTTTTTTTTAAGATTATTTTTGTGGTTAAGTTCACCTTTATTTGACAGCACAGATGCTAAAGAGAAAATGGATCAAGTGGAAGAGTTTGACATGCAGTAACTGAACCAGGGATATTGGAGTATAGTATGGTACACCTGGGTGTCATTAAAATATTTGCAGAAAATAAGTGATCGAGCACGATGAAACCCTGCCAACAATAATTCGTTACCTTTTACAGAAGTATTTGTTGTAATTGTTATTTGTAACCAGGTATATGGTAATACTGAACTTAGTGCAATTTCTTCCGGTTCAGCCCCAGTTCATTCCTCAACTAGAGAGTAGACATTGACTTTACTTCATGCTATACTGATCAATTTTGATTTGTTAGGGTCTTCAATTTCCATGTTTTTTTTAAGTTTTTTTTTTTAGAAATTATAAATTTTAGAAAATATATTTTCAGTAAGCTAATATGTTGATATTGGCCAGTTCATCTTTCTACTCTACTTGTAGTTTAAATACTGTTTTAAAAGTTACCCATGTGGCCAGGAACATAAGTTTCACTACTTTTATGCAATTAATAAACTTTCAATTAAATAATACTTTCATTTTAATTTACTGTTTCCCTTTTAAATATTTTTGAATGTTTACAATTATTTAAATGTATAAAATCAGATTAAATGCAAAACACTGTTTAACGAATGAGTTTGGAGTTTATGATTTATGAACTTTGCTTCACACTGCTGTGTATAGTATACAACAGATTTTAAGGATCTTAAGCATTCACAAAAATGCAATGATATCAAACGTAAGGCATCAATAACATGGCCGTATCCTCTAGTCCCCTCCTGCAGTCTCCAGCTCTACTAATCTCTTAATGGGATCTCATTATGACTTGATGGTGTATTTAAAATAGTTTGGGCTGAAACTGATTGAGATTGCCTCTATTTGTTTCCATTTGCTTCACATGAATGTTTCCAAAGCCATGTGTTGTGTATATGGGATGGCAGGTATTGAATAGGAAAAACTACAGTCAGTACTTTATAATTTTTATCTTACATTAATGTTGAAAGCAACGGACAAAGACATTTTTGCTGCTCAACACATTTTAAGGAATTTTTGCTCCTTTGATTAATCAGTAGTGATTCATTTACCACATGCTAATATATATTACATTGCAAACATTAAAATCAAGTTGATACTCTCACTAATAATTACGTATATTGATGTAATGATAATATAAGTAATTTACAAATCAAATGACCAATCATCAGAATGTGCTTATGATGCTCTCTTCAACCACCACAGTTTCACACATAGTATATTGATGTTGATAGTTTATTCTGCATCACAATGGAATTCTAAAAAACATGATAGGATGTTTTTCTTGTTTATGCAATCCTTCTGGAAACAAACTGTCAACAAGACAATAGCTGACATAAAAAAAAGGATATTTTAACAATCTTTTATCCATAAGAACACTATGATTTTCCTCTTGAAAGTTGACTGTTGTCCAAAATGTTCTGAGCAGAAACAGACCACATAACCATGAGACCCATGTTTAATCCTATTGATGAACGTTACAGAGTAGAATTGCTGCAGCCTCTCAGCAAAAAACACTGCTCTTTTGAAATTCACAGACCTCAGCCAAAATAAACAGCGATACAATAGAAGCCCGTACAATATCCTCCCTCATTTACAGTCGCTCCCTCTCTCCTCTAATTGGCAGCAATGTTGGGGAACAAGCTAAAAAAACCAACAATGTGTTGTTTTGACAGATGTAAGACATTGTGAGTACAAGATGTACACATCTCTGGGGATTTCGTACTCGTAAGATAAATTAAATAGTTTTTGAGGGAACAGCCAACAATTTTTCCAGATCTCTTTTTTTACACTGAGTTTTTAGTATCCAAGGCAAAATGTGGAGTAACTCTGGATGCTACACATGACAGGGATATATCATTTAAATTGTAGTATGGAGTGATATTTTCTCAAGTTAAGATCAAATTGTAAAAAAAAAATTGTCCATTAATGTCGGTTAAAAAAAGCCTAGAGTCTTCTGTCCCAAACAGGATACTCGTTGTTCTTTAAGTTGAAAGGGTATCTAACGAAGTAGTTTTCTTTGCCTAATTGAAATGCCAGAGGCGTCTGTGAGAAACTTGGGCAGTCCCAACAGAGTCAGGGCCAAGTGAGCTGCACAGTTGCAGCTACAGTGTCTCCAAGGAGATTGCAGTGTGATTATAAAGAACTGCGTCCATGTTTTTAACCTGTCAACAGGGTGCAGCACAATGCAGCGGAGATGAGAGGTCGATTACGTAACCTGGGAGTAATTTTACTGATTGGCCATTCAAGTCTTGGCCTGGGCGGATACACTTTAGTAGAAACCCGTGAAGCAGAAAGGGAGAGGGTGAGAGAGAGAAAGAGACTCACTATGAACAGATGGTTTGTTAGGAAGTCCAATCAAAGTAACTTTTACTCTTGGCTGGAAAGCAAGTTTTAAATCATTCTGTATATTTCGCAACTATTTTAAGTCTTGTACAGAGATACAAAGATGTCTCTGCAAATTTTTAAATCGCTGTTACATGCTATTTTTGATTTAAACAAAAAAACAACCATATATGGTAATTTTCTAAAATAAATTATTATTTATATATTACAGGCTAATTTGCCCTTCACGGTTGAAATGTAGGGCCAGTGCAATTGCAGTAGCAAAGATCATCAGAGGAAACAACTACAGCAGTCGGATGAATGTTCAAGTGTGCAATCTGGAGTTTTTGACCCTTAGTAACACTGCAGAGCGAAGTTTTAATGAGTGAGTCCATAGTTGGTATGTTCTTGAGCACATGCATGAAGATGCACATGCATGACCAAGCGGAGTGCACATTCCTGCCAGCAGTTTCACACTAATGATGTACAGGTTACTGCTGGCAAGTGACAGGACATGTAAATAGTTAAAGGTATTTTTTCCTCTTGGATTTCTTCTGAACCTCCACCTGCTGTTCTAAAGTCATGCGTCTGTTCATCAACACATCATTGGATTTCTCTTTCTCCCCCACCTTCTCCTCAAGGACCTCCTTCATGGTGCTCAGAGTAAAAAAAAAAAAAATGCACTCAGCTTAGATTCAACAACTGTGCTGATTAGACAAGCTACTTGGTTTCTGAAAGTTTGTGATGCATTTGTAGGTGTGGCCAACTTTTTGTGTAATTTGGTGAAAACAAACAGAAGCACATCTGCTATGCAGTGGGGAAGTAGGATAAATAGATAATTAGAAGGTGAGTCGCAGCCAACTTTAATCATGGCCAATCAAATTAGCTCATCTCATCTCAATTAAAACCGCTGTGGCACAGGGTATTGTCGGAACAATGAGCTGACCGGCAATGCAAGCCAGACTTTACGCTGGAGGAAACTGACATACTCAGTAGTTTTAGGCTTGTCATCACCAAATTTATGGTACTATGAGTTGGCCTCCACAGTCAGATGATGTTGAATCAATTTGTGAAGAGGTAACTAATATCATAAATAACATATTTGTGGCCATAACTCAATAATTCAAATATCTTATAAGATAAAATGACTATTATTCCTCTTTGTCCATTATTCAACACCAAACCTTAGGAGCAGAAGGGGAGATTGTGACCATATTTTACATTTATGATGGATACTAAAATGGTGACAATCCTCTGGTGAGTCCATCTAGAAATCTTTGTGATTGTATCGAGCTTCTATCTGCTAGAAATTTTAGAATTTATATTTAAATGTTTTAGGATTTATAGCTTTGGAGCAGTGTCTATGAGTTTGGACTGATATGCATGTAAACTATACCTTGAGTGGTTAGTGAAAGCATTCAACAGCTAGGCGGTAATTCTAGTTTATTTTCATGTCTGATCATCTGACTACGTGTTTGTCTTGACTCTACATTGAGTCCAGTTTGTAATGAAAACCCGAATTGAATTTTGGACACTATAGAGAAGTAAAATAGATGTCTTTACATTTAGACTCAATATAGACAGACTAAACACAAACAGTGTTTTGATTAGTGGAATGTCACATCTTCCCTCGCAGGTGAGTTTTGATGTTTTTTGTCCGTGACTCCGTGCCCTGTCTCCATTTCCCTTCCAATTGCAGCCGCCCACGCAGATAGTGTGTTTCCTTCCCGTCTTTGTTTAGGTTCCATAGGAATCCAATAAACAGATCACTGGCTGAAGATGCATGTTCTCTGCAGACAGGAAGGCTGAACGCTGAAGACGTGTCTGTGAGTGTGATACGTGTGTAAAAATTCCTGAAATGCCTTGAGTACATAAATTTGTCCAAGAGCAGATTCATTTTCTGACCTTGACTCCAACGCACCAGCTGTGACGTGAGAATTGACATAACATTAAACAGTGGCAATGCTTGAGAGGCATTTTAAATCACTGCGAGATGTCATAGCCTAACATTTACTCTGGGAAAAGAAAATACAAAAACATCACTTGCTGTTTAAATACCTTTTCAAATGACCTTCTATTTAACCTCTGACAAGACATGGCTGTAAATTGTGTCCTGTAGTTCCTTCAAAGCCTCCCATAATAGTGGCAGACTTGTGAGTTTACCCAGTTGATGTACATCTCAGGAAGGTATTTGCAGTGGCCTTCTATCCTATCTGACTTGAATGGAGTTTTAATAAATCAACCCACCATCTGTCTTTAACAATGAATTAATCAGAGGCCACTGAATGGGTGTTATTCCTGCTGGTCTGGTCTGAGTGATTGAAAACTGTCTGGAGTAGCAGAAAGTAGCAGAAGGTCTTTTTCTTCGTCATGCATCTATTGATTGGACTTCTATTTTCTGCTTCTGTTTCAGACAGCAGCTGGATGTACAATGTTTACTTGAATGTCAATATTAAACAGAAAACAACTGGATCAGAGAGTGACTGTATGTCACTGTATGTTATTTGACAGAAAGAGGCACATTATATGTGCTACTTTGGGGTATCCATCTAATGGGAAACTCTCCAGGGACTGCTTTGACCCGTGAGCGGTGGTCGCGTGACTGACGGCTGAGCAAGCCCCAGCATTGATTGTAATTTTGTGCAGTCAGTTCAGTTCACTTTGAATATTCTGTGTCAAGGATTTGTTTGCTCCACAAGACATAGCAAAGTATAATATCCCCCACTGCAGTACACTGGAGCTGGTTTAAAGCGCACAGTTGCAGTTTACGCTACTTGAACATGCATAGGCCCATTTTCGCTACTTTAATTATGTTGCACTTATTGTATATAAGGCATTGTAATGAAGTTCAAACATTAAACTTACTAACATATTAAGTGACATACAGTTTATTCTCAAAACAGAAGCTCAAAGAGTCAGAGACAGAGGGAGTCTAAGAGCCAGGGAGACGTCAAAGCCTTCGGGCTTTCAATCTATTTAATGAAGAAACGATTTTCAGAGTAACCACCAGCACACTCGTTAGAGACCCAATTGATTAAAACCCTAATGAAAACTTATTGACAGCGTTTCAAGAAAGACATTGATGTGTTTTTAATGGGAGTCGGATGGAAGCAGGGACTTTCTGGACTCAGCATCTAGTGGTCATTTGTGACTTTGCACTTTAAAGGACTTCCACGTTGGCCTCAGCCTCAAACCGTAGTCGTTGCCACTACTGAACACCTCTACTTTCACTGGTATGTCCAACATGTTTACTCCTGGATGAACACTGTTAGTTGTGCGTGATACCATACGTGGATTTTATTTTATTTTTTTAAATGTAACCGATGCATATTGAAATTATTACAGATTGTGTTTTAATTCAAAATTGAATTATGTGAATCTGTGAAATTTGCTTTGTCACAAAAAAAAATGGTAGAATTAATTACAATTACTGCTGCAGATTTAGTTCACTTTGAATATTCTGTGTCAAGGATTTGTTTACTCCACAAGACAGCAAAGTATAACATTCCCCACTGGTGTATACTGGAGCTGGTTTAAAGCGCACAGTTGCAGTTTACACTACTTGAACATGCATAGGCCCATTTTTGCGACTTTAATTATGTTGCACTTATTGTATATAAGGCATTGTAATGAAGTTCAAACATTAAACTTACTAACATATTAAGTGACATACAGTTTATTCTCAAAACAGAAGCTCAAAGAGTCAGAGACAGAGGGAGTCTAAGAGCCAGGGAGACATCAAAGCCTTCGGGCTTTCAATCTATTTAATGAAGAAACGATTTTCAGAGTAACCACCAGCACACTCGTTAGAGACCCAATTGATTAAAACCCTAATGAAAACTTATTGACAGCGTTTCAAGAAAGACGTTGATGTGTTTTTAATGGGAGTCAGATGGAAGCAGGGATTTTCTGGACTCAGCATCTAGTGGTCATTTGTGACTTTGCACTTTAAAGGACTTCCACGTTGGCCTCAGCCTCAAACCATAGTTGTTGCCACTACTGAACACCTCTACTTTCACTGGTATGTCCAACATGTTTACTGCTGGATGAACACTGTTAGTTGTGCGTGATACCGTACGTGGATTTTTTTTTTTTTACTGTAACCGATGCATATTGAAATTATTACAGATTGTGTTTTAATTCAAAATTGAATTATGTGAATCTGTGAAATTTGCTTTGTCACAAGAAAATGGCAGAATTAATTAAAATTACTGCTGCAGATTAATTAAGATTCTTCATTAAATTTTTCTTTGTTGCGTAGAATTTATTTATTTAATTAATTATTTATTTATTTCACCACAGTTTGGCTACAAAGGGTACTGAAAAGGACGCCACAGTGGTGCAATTGTTAGCATTGTCGCTTCACAATGAAAAGGTTTCAGGTTCGAATCCGGGCCCTGGGCCTTTCTTTGCAGAGTTTGCATATTCTCCCTGTGCCTGCGTGGGTACTCCGGCTTCCTTCCACCATCCAAAAACATGCACCTCAAGTTAATTGGTGGTTCTACAAATTGCCCTTAGGTGTGAATGGTCTTTGTTTCCGTCTGTCTCTGTGTTGGCCCTGTGATGGACTGGCGACCTGTCCAGGGTGTAACCCTGCCTTCACCCAAAGTGAGCTGGGATAGGCTCCAGCCCCCCTCGTAACCCTGTTCAGGATAAAGCGGGTATAGATGATGGATGGATGGTACTGAAAAGAAGATATCATCTGGACAGTGTCTGGAAATAAAAATTATATTTTAGCTTTATCACTTCAATCTGCATCAGGCTTGTAATTCTGTATGTTGTGGTGCTTGATACATAACCTTTCAAATTTGCACCATGTGTATTACAACAGCTAAAAACAGTATGTGTATGTGTTTGTGTGTGTGTGTGAACATATGTAACACATACTTTCTCATGAACTTTAGCTCTCACTTTGATTAGTGTTGCGGACTTGTGGGTTGATTCACAATATTGTGTTGAGTCAGGCTTCGTCTTGGTGTTTTTGCTGATGGAAGCTGCAGGAGTGAAGCCAACTAAAGTGCTTCAACTTCTGCCCTGCATGCGTTTGATCATTTGTCTTTGATTATGTGAGTCCCTGTTTAGCTTTTGTTTGACTGAATGGGTGAAATTGTGTTGGGAAGCACAAAAGATAACTTAGCTCAGCTATCCCACACTGAATAGTCTAATAGTAAAAACTGACTTCTCATCACTCCTATTCGGGGACTGCTGCTCAGGATAATCTTTCCCATACTGGTCCCCTGCTCATGTCCTCGTATGGTTTTCTCAGCATCTCTCTGTGTTAGTAGCAGGGGTGGCCAGGCCATGTGAGAAATGAAAAGAGGACTTTTTTTTCCCAGCGGAGGGAAAGAGTTGGATCTGGCTCAGCCTCGGGTCAGGAGAGCTTCTTCTCCTCTGTATGTCCCTAATCATCTTTCCTTTAAGGGTATGTTTATGTTTGCACATTTTTCCCCTCCGATTGTGCCGAAGGAGAGTGAACTCATGAGAATGCTGTTGGTTACGTATCTTCATATCCAGCAGCGCCTCTCATAGAGGCACTGTCTCTGCATCCCACCTTTTAAATGCCATGTTTTTATTTAGGTCATAATCACCTACAAAGTACACACCACAGACAACTATGGACATAATCAGGTGGTAAGTGATTGATCCATAGACTGTTTGTGGGAACAAACTGCATCAACTGGATCTCCCATAATAATGCTGCAATGAGTAACAGTGACGAGATTCATGGCAGCGTCCCAACACACTGGATGGGGAGGCGAAAGAGAAAGAAATTGAACCTCGGCAATGTTCAGTGACTCTACTGTATGTCTGACAACATTGCGAGTCCTGTTTCTTTTCCTGGAAATCTTACATCTAACCGTGCTAGTGAGTAAAAGGTATATTTCTGTCTCGGTCAGATCTCCTGTCCTATGCCAACATCCTTGCTTTTCTTTCTGTCTTTAGCTACTTTGTTTTCACTGCCACCCTGTTTCCTCTCCTTACTCACAATGTCTGACCCTCTTTCACACTCTCCTCATTCACTTTCATCTTCTCTGTCCCTCTTTATTTTCTCTCTCCCAGCTCTGTGTCTTCCAGGAGTGATCAGAGGCGTTTCCGCTCCCAAACTCACCATGAGTTCTGGTCTCCCTTGTGGGATATTAATAGGAGAAAGGAGTGGAACATTGAGACACACTCCCTGGAGGGACGAGGGTGGGAAGTATGAAGTGGGGAAAGGGTTTATCTCCACAGTCGCCGCCAGCGGCGGCCGTAAATCCATCATGTGTGAGTTGTGCACACACATAGACATATGTACTTATATTAGAGTATGTTCCTGTAGAGGATGTTAGCAATACATCAACAAAGAGAAAGCGATTGGCAAGAATATGTAATAGACAATGTGATAGAAACCCACTCCATATTCCATTTAAACACTAACTTGATAAAAATTTGCTGATCAATAAAGTCTCATTCACAGCAAGAAAAGTGGCAAAACCCAAAATATTTATAAAAAAAAATACTTTTGTCATTAAGTTCATGTAAAACCCATTTTCTTCCACTAAATTCATAGATTTATAGAGGTTTTTTTTTTTTTATAGAGTTTATGTCGTGTTTAAAGCTGTTAATGCATGTCCCACCTCGCACTTAAGGTTTGGTAATACTACAACAACACCAGACATGTTGAACATACTTTCTTTATCATCCTTTTAAAAATATTTTCCTAAAGACACACTGTTTATTCACATTGTGGTATAAACAAAAGAAATTTGTGTCATTACCAAGAATGAGACGTTGCTGTGCATATAGCCGTTGTATATTTTACTGTGATAAAGAGTGGTGATCATGGTGAGTAGAGGTTTTGTAGTAGCCTGGTATTACCCACAGACCACTATGTTGGAACTACATTTAGAAACGCTTGACTTCAGCATGCCCTCACTGGTTGCTGATTGGCCCACCATTGAAAGTGGCAGCGCAAACGTTAATGCGAACAGGGTTTCCAGACTATTATCACAGTGAAGAGTGAAGCTGTGAGTAATATTCGGGCGGTTTGCTGAAGAGAGAGCTTCGATGCACGTTACTGAAATGGACAAGACTGCTGAGTTTTTCATCAACTTGTCGGTTGTAAGCTTCTTTATCAACAATGCCTACCAGCAACGGAAACTTGTGGGACAAGCCAGCGGTTGAGGCTGACAAGTAGCAGTTCTTGTTGGCTCCATGTTATGTTTCAGTAGCTGCAGCAGCCTACGTTGTTACGTTGTGGAGGAGGCATGCAGCAGCAAGAGCCAACGAGTCATATGTAACTTGTCCATGCTATTTAGTTTATTAATGATCTGATACTACTATCGGCAGTATGGTGTCATTTGTCTGTGCCTATAGAAACTATCAAAAAGCACTGATATTGCTGTGGTTAAGATTTGTGTGGTTTATGCACAAAAATAACATTTAGGTAAACATTGTGGTTGAAAATTTAAATGTACTGCTTTGTTAAAGTAGCTTTGTGGTCATGTTTTTTTTTTTTTTTTTTTTAGCAGTAAACACTTGGTTAAACTTTGGGAAATGCTGTGGTGTATGAAGTTATTTTTGTGTCTTTTTTTTATTGAGGCATAAAAGACCGTTTTGAACGAATTTTTACACAATTCCCTCACTCCGACTGCAAACACTCGACAGGACAGGACTGCATGCTGAGCTACATGGAGATAAGTCTGCAATTTATTGCTCTTTGTTTTTATTGCAATGCTTCTAAATGTATAGTAGCACAATTTACACTTGGTGACGGTTTCTGTTACTTTGTATTTTATGTTGTCAATGTTTATCTTGTTTTTAAATCAATGGCTAAGCGGATGGCTTTTGTTGAAGCCAAAGTTTAAAGACAACATTTCATCCTCTGGACCAGGGGTCTTCAACCCTTTTCAGGCCAAGGACCCCCAAACTAATAGAGAGATGGAGCAGGGACCCCGTACTATATATATTGTATAAAATTGTGTTTTATATTAAGCTGGAGGAGTGCAGGAGGCTTGGAGGGACAGATCCAGGCTAGTCTCGCGCTGTGAGTGAACCGGTGTCCAGCTTGAGAGAGCTCCTGTGTGTCGCTGAATGTGTGCATTTCTGACTGAAAGATAACATCTTCTGCCTCCACTTATCCATTCGCTACAATATGTTGAATTCATGTTAATGTGTATTTAAAGACGTTTCAATTTGTGGTATAAAATAAAAAATGGTCTAATCAACCAAAAACTTCACGGACCCCCTGCAGTACCCCCGCGGACCCCCTAGGGGTTGCAGACCCCCTGTTGAAGACCTCTGCTCTGGGCTCTTTGCTAGCTAGTTATTGTTTATGTCCAATTCAGCTTGCAATAAATCATTTTTGTGAGGCTTTATAAGCAAACTTCTCAAGTCTGAGACCGAAACCAACAAAACTATAACTGATTATTTGTTTGCAACACAGACGATTATTGTCAGGATGTTTTCACTTGCAAATTAGATTTTTGATTGTTAGTGTGAGAAATATGATCTCATAACTGTCTTTTGTCTGACACAAAAGTACTTTGGTCACATGGTCATGTTTTAAAAAACAACTACAGTGTTTTCTTGACCCATACATCCGCTTTGACCTCTCCCCCATGCAGACTTTGTGGCTTTGTAACAATATCACCTGCTTTCTCCTTTGCTCTGGACATATTTATGGCAGCAACTGGAACTTTGTCACCTATATGCTTGCACTGCTATAAATCCACCTTCATGGCGGCAAAGGGGTCTCTGCTTAATAACAGGAAAATGGCCAAGTGGTGTTTTTTTTTTTTTTACCTTATCTGACTGACTGTTTTGACAAAGTGAAAGCAAAAACAAGCTGTCATTAGAGGACAGCAGCAGTCACGTACAAACTGTCAATCCTAAATATTTGTTCAACATTGTGACCACGAGGTCTTCATCAGGGCATTGCAATGTTGAATAAATGAATAAATACATGTCACCCTGGGAGCTGACTTTTACTGCACCTCACAAGGCAACCCATCTCTCTGTATTGTTTTGAGTCCAAATATTTAACTTTGTAAACTCTCTCATATACAATATGGGCTTTTCCATTAGTGATGGTCATTTAACAGACCTTTTCCTATAGGACACATACACATTAGCATCAGAGACCCCACATAGCCATATTGCCTTCCGCGGTCGAGGTCATCTGATGGACCAAGGAGCTGTTTGACAGATCAGCATGTTTTCTCCAAACGTAACGTATTGGTGTCAGCAATATTGCAAATCGATGCATCCTCTCATCCACCAGCTGTGATGGATCACTTTAGGAAACCTCAAATTGACAAAGAATGAAGTTGATTTATGTTTCCACATTTTTCTTTGTCCTCTCTGTGTTTTGGTAAATGGAGCTGACCGCAGCATTTCCCAACCTCCTTAATGACTCCTAAAAACGACACAGACTCTGACCCCTGTAGTCTCACTTCTTTTTTGTTTGTTCCGGGTTTTATCAGACATCAGCAAAAGTTGCCCAGCCGTAGATTTTTTTTTTTTTTTTTTTTTTTTTTTAGTGCTAGCACTTGGGCCTGAGACCAGTTTCTCTTCTCTAAATGCCATTTTTAAACCGTTATCTGTACAACTGATTGACAGTGGGTCCGAGCTGAACTCCAACATGAAATCAGCGGAAACAGGAATCCTCCATGGAGAGATCATTGGTGTTATAGTCCCAGTTGAGTGTGCACATAGCATGACTTTAGTTTCTAACATAATGTATATGTAAAACGATATTACATAGAGAGAGACTTGATTGAAATAACTGTTTTATGACCACACAGAAACTGTTTTCCATCCAGGATTGTCTACTTTTTTTCTTAAGTTAATGAAGCGCTACATTTATGAACTGTATCAGAGTCGGCAGGAGGTAATGGAGGTGGATGGTGGGCAAACAAAACGCTTGACTCAGCAGAAACTGGGCCTCTGGATCCAAACTCTGCTTCAAGTCAGGCAGTAAAAGTACGTACTATAATTAAATGTAGAGAACGATTGGTTTTGATTAAATTTAAATGCACATGTTGAGTCTGAAGTTTTCTGTGTTAAATTAGACCAAGATATTTCCCTAACCTTAACCTGCTGTGAGTGCTTAAACATGAAACGGTTTATTAATGCTGTTGTCACTTTAAGTAGAGAAAATCAGAAAGACAGAGGTTGTTTGTTACCATATTACTCATATGTCTGCTAATGTGTCTCCCCTTTCCACTTTTCCTTAATTTAGTTGTCGAAAAATGTAATTTTTCAGAGACAGTGTTGCTTTAGATTCTCTCACCACGTTTGTGTCCATTGAAAAGTCTGTTTAGTTATGTTTTGTCCTAACACAGAAAGGATCTGAGAGCTGATTCACAGCTGTTATAGATGACAAAGCACAGGACATCGTAGTGGGAGGACAGTGATCTATGGAGCACTTGAACAGCTCGGTGGTGGCTGACAGTGTTGACAAGTGGAGGTGGAGACAGGCCTATCAGAGGTGAGTGCAGGCCAGATAATGATTGGCAAAGACAATATTTTTCTTAGACTGGTGTCGTCATATACACACACAATGACGCCTCCTTTGCATTAGTAGCTATCACGTAACAATGAGTTTTTAACATGTACGCACATAACACATGCACATATACAACGTACGTCCTAACTGGAACCCTCAACGATGAATTTTATTAGTGCTGCCAAATATTGATTGATTAATTATCCATATTAGTCATTGTTCCTTTGTGGAAGTAGAATAAAACAGAAATGAAAATGACACTAAAAAGCTTCTTCGAAATTACACCAAGTCTCTTGAGCTGCGTAAAACAAACAAAAAAACCAACAATCTCAACAATAGTCTCAACAGTATAATCTGTGCTGAATAAATTAATGATTCAAGGTTAATTAGTAACTTTGAAAATGATTTTAAACCAAATTAAATTTGTTAAATTGAGTTGTTTTTAGTCATGAAGGACAGGCAAGACAGTTATTTTAAGCACTTGATTAAGAGGACATTTTGGAGAGTGGACAGTTTGACTCTGCTTTGAATTAAAACTCCAGAAACAAGGCAGATGTTGATGCATTGAGTGACTGTAATGAATCTTACAGAATATTTTTAAAGAAAAAATCGGGCTAAGGACTTCTCTTGCAGGGTCAGTGAAAAACAATTTCAAACGCCCTGAACCACAACACTGACTTAGCTAAATTTGAGTGACCTGAAAAGATATGAATAAATGAGAAAGGTAGGTTTCTTCAGAAACTGCTTGTGTCAGATATAACACTTACTCAATTGTAACATTTCCTTTTGAAGTGTGTGTTATCAGCTTCTGGTAATTAAAACTTCCCATACTGGATAAATAAAGGATTGCATGTTTTCCAGAGTAGAATATTTGGATTTATCGTGTTACAGCTGAGGTTTATATTCACGATGATAAACTCAGACGTGGTTTATAGCAGCAGATGAGACAGATTCTTTTCCCAGGGGGCTCATTGCACATCAGAACTCAAGTCCGAAAGTAGACAAGACTAGTATTGATTTCCTTCCTGATTTAAGGAAAAAAAAAAGGGAAGTTAAGCCTTCAGTGTATGATAGCATCTGCCCTGCAGTGTGTGTGGGGGAGACATTTATTTTATCCTCACTTCAGGACATTGTTATACAATAGCCTACACACATGCGTGGTCTATCTTATTTTTTCCTCTCGATCCTGATCCACGGTAAGTCGATCGGTTGTGCTTTTTTGTTTCCTGCTATTTGTAGTGTGCTTGTTGGTGGAAGGTTATGTGTCGAGGAGTGTAGGTGCAGTTGAGGGATTCATATCAGAATCATAAATGTAATCTGTATCATCCAGTTTAATGCAAATCACTGCTGTCCTCTCACAGTGTCATCCGGCACCGTCACAGTCATTGGCCTCATCGGGCACAATGTCTCTTTGCCCTGCGGGTACGACACCCAAACTCACGGCATCCTGAGTTTCTGTTGGGGACAAGGGAAGGTGCCCAGGTCCAAATGCTCCAACACAATCCTCTCCTCCCAGGGTGGGGATGTGCTTTTCAGGCAATCTTCTAGGTACCAGCTGCTGGGTCGGGTGACAGATGGAGAGTTGTCCCTGACCATCATGAACGCTCAGAGGAGTGATGCCGGTGTGTACGGCTGCAGGGTTGAGTTGCCTGGGTGGTTCAATGACCACAAGGTCAACACACAACTGATTATGGAGGAAGGTAATGCTCAAGCAAGCAGATGATCATGATGTTTTTCAGTTGAGCCAATTGAAGTATTTTGTTTTTGTCAGCTCCAATCGGACAAACTGATACCGAGATCTGCACACTTTCTGCTGGTGGGACAAAAGAGATAACAATCAAAATCATTTTCCAAATCTGAAAGTCTTTAAGCAGCTCTCATTTGAAATAAAACATTATTTATTTATTTTTTTATAGCATAAACTTCATTTTATGGATCGTACTAACTGACAGTTGAACTTCTTACAGAATTACTGACAACATCCACCCCTAAAAATGTGGAAGTTAGTGAACCAATACTTGACATGATTCAAAGTACAACAACTGAGGTATGGAACTGTTCTTTTAAAAATGAAGAAGCATTATATATTCAAAACACAAAATTTATGCAGATAATTAAACCTTTTACAGGACAGGAGGACTCTTCGGTGACTAAAATCACAATTTAAAATGATTTAGTAAAAATGAATGTCTTATTGTTTTTTGCAAACTATGAATAACAATAGGCCGCCCGACTCTGGACAAGATTGGTTTTGCAATTAGTCATTAAACAACAAGAAGGGGGAGATGTCACAAAGGCACAGCTCTGATACAATTTTTTTTAAATTTATTCTTATCCAATATTTAGGTAATTCTATTTCAGGAACATTTTGATGCAGCGGAATGTGAGTCATAATTAGAATCATAAAAATATACAAAATTATAAGCATGTGTCTTTCACATCTTATTTTGTTGAAAAATGTAAATTCAGCTGCACGTGTGTGGTTGTGGGTTAAAGCTAGAAGTGAGAAATAGAGAGCACAAAGATTATAACATTTTTCAATATACTATTTAATGTATCAAATTATGTTAATTATTTATGGCAACGTATTTAAAACTATGTGCCAATCACAGTTGACCCAGTTCATTTTTCATTGCAGGAAAAATTCAAAGGCTTCTGGAGAATGGGGAACATTGGCAGAATGGCAGCTATTTTCTGCTTCCCCATAATCGTAATCTTCGCCTTTATTTTCTGTAAGTATGGAATGGATTATAGTTTGTGACTCATCTGCCATCCAAATTAATTTTACATTAACAGTGGGCGTCTATTTATCATCTGAAGCCACAGAGTGGGCTTCCCTTTTTAAGACTGAAAATAATGTTTGCATTTCTTCAAACTAGGGAGGGTGTTTCTGTCGAGGGGAACACGTCAACATCTCAACACCTCAGCTGCTGAGAATATTTACGAAAGTGTCCCAATGATCTAATGATGGTAAAAAAAAACAGGAAAACAAAAGACACAGGTTTCTATTTGGAATTTCTGGCTGCAGAAGTGGCTGCCAGTCATGTGTTGAATCTCTCCCTCTCCTTGGCTTTTGCTTTGAACTCCTATCAACAAGAGAACAAAAATGACCTATATCCTCACTAAAGCAGCTTATAGCATCCCGCCATTCTCTGAAAAGGGTAAATGTGCATCAGAAGATACAAAAATATTCTGCAGATTGTCGTGGCAAGTATGTATTTCCACGTGAGAAATAAACAAAGATAAAATGAAATATCCTTTTCAATTTAATAATACAAGATAACGTAAGAATATCAAAGACTCAAAGAATATCAGAGAATCACAGAGTCAATCTTTTTCAGCTGAAAGGACAGGCTAATGCACACAGAGTGTACATGATGAGTCTGACAAAACGTACAGATACAGCCACACATTTATAGGGAAAATGTAGTCAAAACAGAGCACAAGAACATCTTCCACCCCAAGATTGGAATATGTTCCTCTTCACTAGACATAGCGAAGCAAGCACCTCGTACACAAATAGAAGTGCTGGAGGTTAGCTGGAAAGTTACAGAGAATAATAAAAATAGCACGTAGGTTATTACATATATAAGGTAATGATTAATTTTGCTCCAACACAGATTAATTTGCTTTAATTTTCTGTGCTTGTTCAGAAAAGCTTGCGGATGTTTTAAATTTATGGAGGTGATGCTATGGAGCCATCTACTGGACCTACTGAACATAATCAGAATACCTATCAACGTGAATAATGCATTACAGGGGTGAGAATTGGATTTAAAAGAGGGAGAGCAAGATATGTACATATAACTCTCTACTGTATATGAAAATACAATGACTAATAACGAGTAAATTAAATAATAACACACTTTGGACATGGTTAAATAAATTACATTTTCACCACATTTGTAGCAATTTTACGATCAAATAAACTGCCCTGATGACACACTGAACCCTCTCTAGGTGAAAGACATGTGTTGGGTTATATTGGTTATGTGTTTTGTTAAGTGTATGTAAGTGTGTGTATTTTTTCTATAAAAAATAAATTTAAAAAAAAAATCAGAGGTGAATACATCTTTTGTGTCTCAGAGAGGCTTTGCCTTGTTTACAGCAACTTTACATTCATGACTGATGTGAGAAAATCATCTGAAAGGTGTCAAATTTACACGCAAAATTACTGCTGATGTATGTAACTCTATCCTTCAAAGTTTTATTTTTTGTTTTTGTAAGTATCCTTGTCGCGTGTAATTAAAAAAAAAACGTTTGTACTTTCATTGCTAACAATAATGAATTTATCTTTACCTCATCCTACTTAATATCCTTTGATTTAGTGCTTAACTACACGTAATAGGTGTAATAGCCATCCAGCCATTATCTACGGATCCCAGGGACCCCAAAGTCAGCCTATCCCAGCTGACTGTGGGTGAAGGTGGGATGTATCCTGGTCGCCAGTCCATCACAGCGCCAACATAGAAAGACAGGCAATCACTCACGCTCACATTCACACCTTCAAACAATTTAGAATCACCAATTAATGTAGCACTCATGTTTTTGGACCGTGAGAGGAAGTCAGAGAGCCCGAAGAAAACACACGCTAGCACAGGGAGAACATGAAAACTACACACAGAAAAGCCCCGGCTGAGGTTCAAACCCAGAACCCTCTTGGTGTGAGGCATGCTGCCTGTATTCAGTTACCTTTTTCTGAAAATACTAAGCTTATAAAACATCCTGCTTTGAATCTTACAATTATGATGCAGGATCAAAATATTTACAAATTCGTATTTGAATTATTGTAATAGTTTGTTGAACTAACCACACATTTTGGGAAGATCAAAGAGGACGTTCTTTGCTGGGTCACTGAACATCCAACAGATCCAAAGTGTTTACTCCGCACTCTAAGAAATTTGCAAAAGTCCAATGCCCCTCAGTGAACCGGACATTGTATTTTTCAACAGTGTCTGGAAATAAACAGTCAAAGTTTTTTCTAATTTTAATTAAAATAATCAGTGAAGGCATCTTTTTAATGAATCATTGAGGGAAATATTCTCAATGAAGCTGTGTGATAAAATAATATAAATTGTTGCAAGTCAGCATGTTTTCTTATTGTTTCCCTTGTATGTAATTTTCTTCAGCGCTGCTGTCTCTATTTGTGTTGGTACACTGGTGCGCATGTGCATATCATCATAGAAATTCCCGTATGAGTTCAGTTAATAATAAGTGTTTCATAAATCCCTCTGGATTTGGATTTCATGTGGTGCTAAACTCATCAGACAGGTGTGATGGTGTATAAATATCTGTTACATTGTAAGTTATAGTGACAAACGGGGAAATAATGTGTTTGTCTGCTTTGAATCCCACAAGTAATTACAATAATATAAGAAATCTACTCTTTGTATTTTGAGATGTTGTTGTTGTAACCTTATTCCAACCACATGTTTCATGAGGAGCTATTACAGAGGAAGTTCTGTGCTCGGTTACTAAACATTCAGCAGACCGATATGTTTACTCAGCAGTCTAAGAAACATACAAAAGTCCATGGCCCTCGAGTAAACCGGACTTTCTATTTTCATCTGTGTTATATTTGAGAACACAATATGTACAGTTGTTGGATAAATAAAGGTGTGTGGTATTTAAAACCACCTTATGTTTTTGCTCACATGCTGATAATAAAAATTGTAATTAACGTTAAGAGGTATCAAATATTTTTGGACCAAATTATTTTCTTTGGCGTGTGCTCACTTTCACAACTGCAGAATTTCTGTAGATGCAAAGCTGCTCTGTCACTTTCTTACTCCCAGAAGAAAAGATGAATTCAGCTTAATAATATCTTTCTATCTCTACCACCACAACAGGAACTGAGAACAAACAAGGTGGCATGTTTATAACCTTGGTTGTGTCTCTGTCTAATCATCAAAATGAAACAATGTGCCAGGAGGAACATTGTTTCATTTTGGTAGAAGGAACAAAAACCACAGAAAAGGAAACGGCTCTTTTCTGCATCCGTCTTCTGGTTGCAGAAGTTGTTTGTGCGAGCATATCAAGGGCGGTGTCATGTGATGTGAAAAGATTTCAACGCAGAAACCGGACTGTGGTTGGTTCAGTGTGGTTGAGCAGTCGAACTAATCCTTCCATTGACTTGGAAACAGCTGTAAAATGAGTATTTCGGGCAGCATACACCTTTCTTTGTGTTGCATTCTTTTCTTTTATCTATGGCTTGGTAAGACAGTCATGTAGATGATTTGCATTTTCATTTACTAACCATTGACTATTTTGTTTTACCAGAAATCTTGCATTGCCTTTTCAGGTTGTGTGTCTGCAGAGGCCCTGATAGCCACAGTGGGGACAGATGTTACTTTAATATGCAACTATGATGCTCGTAAACAAGGCAGGCTTTCAGTGTGCTGGGGCCGCGGGGCCATACCCAACAGAGGCTGTGGCAATGAGGTGATCAGGTCGGACGGGGCATCTGTGATCAGCAGACTGTCAGAGCGCTACCAGCTCCTGGGTAATCTTGGTGAGGGTGATGTGTCGCTGACCATCAGGCAGGTTGTGGAGAGCGACTCAGGGACGTACGGCTGTCGTGTGGACATACCGGGCTGGTTCAATGATCTCAAACGTCAGCTGACTCTGACAGTAAATGCAGGTGAGACCAGCAAAGATACATTATAAAGATAAAAAGTGCTTTTATGAAGTCATGTCTGAAAATCCTCACATTCCAGCAGCTAGAACAAGGACGTTAGACTTGACAAAATTACATAACAAATAAAATGATTTTGGCGATTTCTGATTTTTACCTGGAAAATCATTGATCGATATTGATCCTGATGTTTCAGCACTTTACAGCCTTGTACTATGTTTTTCTCGATTTTTAGTGCGCCCTAATCCCGTGAAGATAGACACAAGAGAGGTGAAGGAAAGGATGGTCACTGTTCACTGGACTCCTGTGTTTGATGGCGGCAGGCCCATCACAGCCTACAGGATTCATCTAAAAAATAAACAGGGTAAGCAGAAGGAAACTACTCCAGTAATCCTCACAGATTATAGATACTAGGCAGCCAATTCTACTTTTTGAAATACATTTAATTTACCATGTAGATCTTATCTTCCTGTTGCACAGCACCCTGGGATACTGCAGTTGTAACCGAAGTGTCAAATGCTGATCTGACTCAGGTGACTTTGGTGGATTTGCGTCCATCCAAGACCTACAACCTTCGGATGTACGTTATCAACAGTCTGGGAATGAGTGAAAGCAGCAATGTTCTGACTGTCACAACAAAAGAAGCAGGTAGATTTAGACATTATTTATTCATTAAGGCAGAATTATTATTATAGAAAACAAAACAAAAAAACAACAACAAAAAAAATCCACATTTTCAAATGTGTTTTCTGTGCAGCTCCAGAGGGTCCTCCTTTGGATATGCAGCTTGTGGCCCTCAGTTCTCACAGTATCGAAGTTACCTGGAAGGTAAAGTCACAATTTTGAAACTTTATTTGCAGACACATTTAACAATATGCTCTACGCAGCATCCTTTTTTATCCAGGCCCGGTGACTGGACATAGATGGAGTGGTTGTTTTCTCTTACAGCCTCCGAGGGCTGAGCTCAGAAACGGCGTGCTGCGGAGTTACAGAATTAGCTACAGAGAGTTTGACCCTGCAAGCAAACAGTTTAAACAGTGGCAGCACTTAAGTCTGACGGCCACACGTGAGGTAGAGAGTGTCGTCCTAAAGAACCTAAAGCCTTCTTCCGAGTACGGCGTGATAATACAGGCCAAAACAAATGGAGGAATAGGACCTGCCTCAACTGCACCTCTCTGCTCCACTCCAGATGAGGGTAGGTCAGGAAATATGAGAAAATTATGATCAAAAACATGAATTTAATCATCATTTTGATTTAATTTCTTTTGTTTTGTTTTTTCAAAGTTTATGAAACAACAACAGCAACTGGTATGTCTTCTTCCACTGCTGCCACAATGAGGACACAATACTCAACCCCGGGTGTGTGTTATTGGGCTACTGAAACTTTCCTGAATTATTTCTTGAAAACCATACATTATAAATCAATTGATTATGACTGGAGTATGACTTCTTTTTTTTTTCTCTCTCTCTCTGCTCTCAGCTCTCACAACTTCAACTTCGACAGTTGAGTTTTTTTCTGTGACCACAGTGTGGGAACAAGGCACAACAATAATCACCCCAGGTACTTCATATTTTATATATTTATATGGAGTTTGTAGTTTTTCATTAATGGTTTAAGCTCTAATAAAGGAACATTAACCAAACACCATGTAAAATGATAATGATTTCCATCCAGTAAAATCTGACTTAAATCACAAACATCTGACAAGAAGACATCAGCAAACTGTAAGAATGGCTTCACTGATATTTAATTACTTTAGACCTGCTTTGTTTTAGATTTGCAGTATTACATTGAAATTTGTTTTATTTGAATGAGGGCTTCCAGCTGTGTCTCACATATTATGGAAGTTAGATCAAATGGTGTACTTTAGTGTCCCATAGGCGAGCCACTATTTGCAGCTCCCGATCACAATGTTTCTGCCAACGAATCACGTTCAAAACCACAAAAGTAAACTGAGCAAAACAAAAGCCAAACCCAAGGTTGTCTTTGCTAAACGTCACCGCTGTGTGCCTCCTAGTGGCCCCCGATCCCCCGGTAGTTGAGCTAAAGGAGGTGAAAGACAACACAATTTCCCTTCTTTGGACTGCTGGATTTGAAGGTTACAGCCCCATCACTGGCTACTTCTTGGAGTACAAAGCAGCAAACGGTAAGAGAAGACCTCAATTGAATAATTCAACCTTTGCATCTGTGCTTCAGTTAATACAACCGTGGCATTTGGTAACATAATGTAAAATATTTTTTCCCCACAGCCTCATGGGATTACACAAAAACTGTTGTGGACTTCGGCCCCAACCAGACAGAGGCCACAATAATTGAAATCAATCCCTCAACATACAACATCCGCATGTTTTCCAAAAACAGTCAGGCCACCAGTAGAGCCAGCAACGTCCTCACGATCACCACCGGAGAAGCAGGTATTGTTGTTTTTATTATAATTTTCGCTGTCTCAGTTGTACGTTACTGTAGTTAATCAGGCAGAACCGGACTTAACTCTTTCACATTATTGTTACCAACATGCTTTGGTTCATTAACAACTCTTTTCTGTAATAGCAGAAGCAGTGGCTGTTATTTACACTCTGTCAGGCAGCCCAACAATATATACATGTACTACATTTTTGTTAAAACTCAGTCACAGTTACTTAAACAACAAGAAGCCGGACTACTTCTCAGTTCCGGTCTTTTATTAGGCGAACTGTTTCTGCGTACTTAGCAGTTTTGTGAGAAGCAACACTTTTGAAACTTCTTCCTGACTGCTTTCCTGTGTGGTGTGTCTGACAGGTCATCAGAGGGACATTCCCATTACCACCATATCAACAGATACTAATAGTGTTGTAAGTATCAAACTAGGACTGAAATGATAACAATCTGAGTATTTACATCACATGTCTAATATTCACTTATAATGACAAACCCAACAGAGCTTTAACCTCTTGGAGCTCATTGTTTTGATTTTACAGTCGATATTAGACACTTTTGGACCACTGTTTCTAACAACTGTGGGAGGAAGTACTCCCCATTTTTTCTGTCTCAATGCAGGCACTGAGAACCAGTTAGGGGACTTTTTTTTTTTTTTTTTTTTTTACATACATACAGTATGCATATTTTTGCAGTACAGGTAAAAAGGTACTCGTAATATGCATGTTGTTGCTAACCCTGTAAATAGATCGTTGTTGTGCAGATAAGACGTTGCCAACTGCTGGCTTATGTCATGTTAAAGTTCCTATTGGTGGTGCAAATGCAAGTACAAAAAGTCCTTGAAGGTTTGTAGTTCTTGGAAGTTCCCCGGTAGGTACTTTCTTTCAGAACAGTTCGGTCCAAAAGAGCCCATATTAACTCAATGCCATAGGTCAGGCACACTTTAACCTTACATGTTAATCTTCTCTGCTAGGTGACTGTTGAGGACAGTCAAAGTGGTCACCTGGCTGCCATCATTGTTCCGGTGATGCTGGTTGTGTTGATTGTTGCCATAGTAACCACATGGCAACTTCGACGTGAGTATGCCCGGGAGCATTGCTTCTTACAGAAACCTGACGAAATTTCCCTCATTAATTTGTTCTTTTCATTCTCTCTTCACAGGATTAAAACAGAAAAAAGGCAACCTACACATGTGAGTGTTTGCATTACTTGGTACATTTTTTTTTTAATGGAGAATAAAGGAGCAGTGTGTAGAATTTAGTGGCATCTGGTAATTAGGATTGAAATCAATTGAGCTCCTGTCCCCTAACCCTTCCACGCATGTGAAATCTTCATGAAATCTGCTGAATGGCCCTCTCCAGGACCAGTGTTTGGATCCCTTTGGGGCTGAAAGATTCTACTGAAGTCAACTTTCCACCGAATCCAGCTGCATTGCGTTTCGGCCCCGACACGGAAAACTGAAGCTGATTTCTGCCATTCTCGTCCGAGCTTGTGATTCCACCTGAGACAGTGCATCAGCAGCAACCCAGAAGCAGCTTGGGACTCTTCTATGCTGCAGATAGATTGTGATTTGCGATTTGCACATAGCAGATCAGCTCAGCAGGAAGTTTGAAAAGAAAAGCATAGAGCAGCTGGTCGATTTTCAAAATAAAACACCCTGTGCAGAATTCTGATCATACATCTCATCAATTTATCAACTTCTACCCCTCTGATCTTTTAAGTAGGACCAAATGCATGATAGCTATTAAATAATAGAAGGATGAATGTTTTCTGTAAAAGCTGTACAACAGAAAACTGCATTAACTTTGTAGGAAAGTATAGGAAATTACAACCATAAACCAAAAACAGGCAAAAAATAAACCACTTAACACATTTTCCTGCTAGAAGCAAAAATAATCAAAGAAAAAACTTACCAAACAAACAAAAACCGGACAGACAAAATGCTTCACTTGTCAAACACTCCAAAACTCCTGGTAGCGTATGAAGTTGCAGAAGATGAAACAAAATAGCGTTGCTCACGCAATGTGATGGGCCAGTGCGTGTGGAAAATGCACGTTAAATCCTACACAATGAACTTTTAAGACACTTGTGTGCCTCTACTGCACTGAACAATTACTTTTATTTGTCTGCAGGTGGCTGCCCAATGGAATACGTTTCAGAGACTCTGAGTCATTAGAAGAGCTGTAAAGCTCTGAGTTGCTCTGCACTTTAACCGAAAGACCGTTAAACTCAAAAAGAAGCAGCAGTTCTGAATTTTATGAAATTTGTCAAAGATTGTATAATTTTGTTTATTTTGTCATTAAAGAAAGAAACAGAAAAAAACTAACCAAATGAATGAAACTAACCAAAGGAAAACAATGACCTCTTCTTTGAGAACACTCACTAAACACACTAACACTGAGGTGTAGTTTGGGTTTCAGCTTCCAATCTCTGTTGTGATCTGTTGTGTGTGGTATTATGTGCAATGGAAAGGTACTATAGTTTTTCTGTTGTCTATTTTTGGTAATAAATCTCTATGTTGTTTGTTCATCTACACTTTATTTTACCGAGTAAACCATTGTGTGTCAATAATGATTATATTTTGTTTTGATGGTGTCTTTCATGTCATTCTAGGGTCACCTTACATCACATAAAATCAATAATTTAGGATAACATACACAACAGAGCAAAGCTCAGCAATGAGTTTAATGAATTAACTTTATTGTGGTTTAGAATAGGATGCAGTTGATTGAAGTTAGTAAGCTTGTTTAAAAAATGTATTTTGAGAGTTTTTAATTCTGTAGTGTTATGAGGAAGTGAGAAGACGTTGACTTCCAAAGTTTGGGAGCAGCATAGCAAAAGGCCGTGGCACCAACTATATAGAGGGTGAAGGCTGGTCATGCCAGTAGACCTGCTGATGGGGAGCAGAAGGGAGTTTAAGTCTGAAGGTCTGTGACACAGATAATCAGAAAGTTTTACATTTTAATGATACAACTTTGAAATTAAACTGTTGACACAACAGATTTACTTGGTGGTTATGTGAATGTGTTTAAAATATTCTAAATGAAATCAGCTGGAAAACATTTAAACAGTTCAAACAACATATTCACCCAGCCATGAATGGTTTATAACTGTTTATGTGTTGAGAGTAAATTTCATTTAGAGTTCTTTTTTAAATCCTCCATCCTCAATCCTATTTTCTTTCTACTAACTATACCTAAATAGACTCGACAGATATATATAATCTTAAAATTGAGGAGCCAGCAATAACAGTTCAATTATTTACTTATTAACATATATTTTATTTGACCACCACTTTTATTAAAAAAAACAAAAAACAAAGGCAACATTGTGAAATTGAATTTCCACATCTCTAAAACAACCACAAGAGTGCACCAGAGTCCCACCAGTCAGGGGATGCAATGCTCTTCAGTGCCCACTCAGATCTCACCTCATCATCAGCACAGCCGTCCTCAGGGGCAGGCACTGCAGCCAGCTGGATTTCCATCCATCTGTCCTGCAAATCTCTTAATTGTCCTAATTAGGGAGAGGAGGAAGAGGAGGAGATCTGATACCTCTGTGGAGCTTTGAGGCAGCTGCCTGTGAGGGAGTCTCCCTCTAATGGGGGATCACAGGGGGGATACCGAAGCCATGCGTCTGAGCATGGCACATGGCACAGTGGGGATCGATGTTTGTATGGGTATGAATGGATGTGTATATGAATGAATGTTCAAAAAAAGGACTTCCACTTCCTTTTTCTTGTTTATATCTCCAAAACAACGAGGCCTCTGATGAAGGAACTGTTGTTATTTTTGTTTCTGACTTCACAAACTGAAGTGTTACACTTCCTGAGAATGGGACTAATTGTCTGCAGTAGTGTAAATATTGCCTGATTATTGGTTTGCTGCGGTAACCCATCACAAACTCCAAGCTGCTGACGCACGGAGTCATAGTACACTGTGTGACCGTGGCCTGTAAACACAGCTCCACCACATCCCTCCTCTCTGGACTTCCTCTCATCCCTGGACCTCTCGCGTCTGTCCGCTGTCTGCTGCTTTCCGCTGCCTCCTCAGTCTGGCTTTGCTTACAGAAACACAAATGCCTGGTCCTGACCTCGCGCTTTCCTCAATCGCAAACTTCTCCATCTTCATCCATACTCCTCTCTGCTCAGGTCCTGCTGATTACACTGTGTGCCACTTACATAAACAGAAGAAAAGAGGCAAGGAAGGTTGTGGGAAGCACTGGTTGGATGACTTTGATGAGGTCCCTTTGATTGACCACACAGCCAAAAACCAATTTACCTCCCAGCCACCTACCCCCACCGTCATTGATTCCCCGTGACCATGCCTGCCACCAGCAACCCAGACAGAGCAACAACTAGTAGTCAAGGCACAAAGCATGAGGAGTTAAGACACAAATGGAAACAGCTGATCTCGCTGACCAGTGGTCAATTTGCAATATGTATCATCACCCCAACAATTTTGTCACCTCCTTCACTGCATGGCGTCCTGTCCGCTTTAAACATCTGAGACCAAACATCCATTAAGGCGACAGCACACACACCTTATGTAAGCCGTGCAGGGCTGTGTCAGCTGAAGGCTGCAGTGTGAAACTGCAGGTGGGAAATTGAGGACGGAGGAGGGAGTGTATGGTTATAATAATGGCGGTGGGGACAGAGTTAGCACTGCAATAAATCATGCACTTTGGTTTTGGCCACATCAAGGCACTAACACTCAGGAAGTGGAGACTCTGAATGGTACCACATACACCAAAGACTGAGCTCCACAGGAGGGGCTGATCTCAAGGCCTTGTTCCCCCAGAACGGATATACGGCCCTGGGCCGAAGGAGCTGCCAGATGTTGGCCCTTCTGGGGAGCCTTATGAACTTGAGAGGAACAGAGCGGATGAGAGTATCGAACAGAAATAAAAGGGGCAGGGAGTTGAGGTGGAACAACAAAAAAGAGAAGGGCGGTACAGAGGTAGTCTGTGGAAGCATGCAGAGTGCTGGGGCATGGACTATTTGCTGATGAAAGAAACACTAATTGAATCAAGTCTTTATCCAAACCCCCTGCAAACTACAGCAGCTCAAAGGGGACTTTTCATCTTGTCAGAGCTACAGCATGCCAATCGATGTGAAAATGAAAAAAATTAAAATGTAAAAAAAATAAGGCAAAGTAGAAATCCTAAAATCAGGAGCAAAAGTTTTGTGTGAGCTGGACAAAAGAATAAGAAACTTGAGCCGAGAATGATGGTGAAGTATTGATCCAAAAATCCCCTCATTCATGATGCGATCTGACGGTGCATTTGTGTGTGCGTTGATGTGATCTGATCAGCCAACCTGAGCCAGATGGATGTCAGCGCACATGTTTGAAGGTCAGACATAACAGTTACCATGGAGACATCACCAAGTAGACCAAGTAAACCAAGTACAACGTTGCGCTGCACTGTTGTCTCCCCAAGGGACGTATCAGCCTGTGTGTGTGTGTGTGTGTGTGTGTGTGTGTGTGTGTGTGTGTGTGTGTGTGTGTGTGTGTGTGTGTGTGTGTGTGTGTGTGTGTGTGTGTGTGTGTGTGTGTGTGTGTGTGTGTGTGTGTGTGTGTGTGCGCACGCGTGCGCGTGTGCGTGTGTGTTAGTGCGTATCTGCATATCTGCATGTGTGGCTCTTGACGTGTGTACAATATAATAGTTTCAATCTGTGTGCTACATTTCTTTTTTGTGTTTTAAGGATTTGAAAGTCATGTTCAGATCATTCAGAAGCAGGTTAGATTTAAAAAAATAATAATAATAATAATTACAGCACGATACAACTCTACAAACTTTGAAAAATCCAGGAACAGAATACTTTTAAAAATTGTTTTGGGGAAATTACTTAAATAGTTTTCTTGCGACTAACAAATATTAAAGTACAATTATTTGATAAATATAACTGCATGCTTTTCTCTTTTGTGTCTGTGCTGCATATGTAAGCTGAACACATTGTAGAGATTCATCATTGCGTGTTATTGAGCAGATCTTGAGAGAAGTGGCAAATTTCAACCTTGTCGGAGGTCTAAGTTTCCATAGAAACACACTAGACTTTATGTTGGCGTAGCGAGTTTATCAAATGCTGGAAAAAAATGTTTTATTTGACAGCCAGTCATTGAGGACATAAATAGCTATACTGACATGCTTGTTGCTTCCTTTTGCACACCCATAATCCTAAATGCTTGCAGTTATTTCCATAAACGTTTGAACATCCCAAACCATATCTTGTACGATTCATATCACACGTCACCTCTCATTCAGGCAGCATTAAGTGTCAGAGCTTTGAACAGAGGCATGGGCCTTAATCTGTTTAAATTTGCTTCCTTCTCGGTGCTAACACCACTGACTTTTGCTTTTTTATACACCTGCCCAGAGGCGAGTTCTAGTAAGGAGAGGCGTCAAATTGGAAGACCTCCATCGTCCTGGCAGCTGAACACAGTGGAAGTCTTGGATCTGTTCAGGGGATTGGACCAGCTGAGCTCTGCCATGGAAGACAAGTGGCTGGCGCTGTTGAATGGGAGAAAGAGTGCGGCGGGAACGGGGAGAAGGAGGGGGATGTAAAGCAGAGGAGGAGGAAGAGAGAGGTAATCACATCAGGGGATTAGTGGCTGTTATTAATGGAGGATAAGGCTCTTTGCTGTCAGTCTCTTGCTCATACGCACACACAGACACAAACAAATTCACATTGTATGCTCCCTACATCCATCCATCCATCCCTCTCTCTCTCTCTCTCTCTCTCTCTCTCTCTCTCTCTCTCTCTCTCTCTCTCTCTCTCTATCTATCTATCTATCTATCTATCTATCTATCTATCTATCTATCTATCTATCTATCTATCTATCTATCTATCTATCTATCTATCTATCTATCTATCTATCTATCTATCTATCTATCTATCTATCTATCTATCTATCTATCTATCTATCTATCTATCTATCTATCTATCTATCTATCTATCTATCTATCTATCTATCTATCTATCTATCTATCTATCTATCTATCTATCTATCTATCTATCTATCTATCTATCTATCTATCTATCTATCTATCTATCTATCTATCTATCTATCTATCTATCTATCTATCTATCTATCTATCTATCTATCTATCTATCTATCTATCTATCTATCTATCTATCTATCTATCTATCTATCTATTTCCTTGTCTGTGACACAGTAATTCAATTACACAGCTGCCTCTCTTCTCCTCGTCCAACCTCTGGCCGATGGCAATGCGTTATGATTTTGGTTTGTAATATTCTCGCTACCTACTTCATGAGGGAGAAAAATGATCTGCTCCTGTGTGTGTGTGTGTGTGTGTGTGTGTGTGTGTGTGTGTGTGTGTGTGTGTGTGTGTGTGTGTGTGTGTGTGTGTGTGTGTGTGTGTGTGTGTGTGTGTGTGTGTGTGAGCTTCTGTGCTTGTGCTGGCATGCCACCCCTTGAAAGATGGCCATTCAGTGGTGAACAAACAAGACATTTGTCTAAAGTCTTGCATCACCTCGGGGAAGACTCTGTGGAAATGTGCTTTGCCAGGTTATCTTTCGCTGTTATTTCCAGTCCCCCTGTGACTCACAGGATCCAAACTTAATGGTAAGATTTGTGGGAAAAAAAATGTCACCTGTCATTTGTGCTCAGGCATACTTGACACAATGTCTAACCTGTTTTTTCACTCCAATGCCTGCACACATGGATTAGAAATACAGGGCTACTCTTAGTGTGCGTGTGAGGCTGTTAAAGAAGATCATAAGACAATGATGTGGACTTATTGGCCTGAGAAGGCAAATACACGCAGACATACGTAAAGATGATAGTCACAATGGCTTTTCAGCGAGAAGATGTACGGGCCTGGGCTAAAGAGGCACATTTGCAGACTCTTTCATCAGTGAGAATTTGCCTCAGCTTTGCGGAGAGCCACAAAGACACCAGCATCCCACCGTGAGCTGCAGACACAGCTGCGCTGCAGTTTCATCATCTGAATGGAGTTTCACAGCAGTAGCAAGGAAACCAAAGTCCCTGAGCTCTGTCATATCACCCAAGGACCCTGGAGGTGCAGCAGCATGTCAGAGTGGCTCAGTGGCGACACAAATAAGTAAATAGACAGAATCCACATGCAAAGCAGGAAAAACTGGAGGGAGGGATGGAGAGCGTTTGAAAAGTAGCCAGTCGTTCCTTTTGGCCAAGCAGAGAGGCGGCAATAAAAATATATTCAGGTTTATGGATTTAATATTTTGTCTCTGACAGCCTGATAAAGCAGAGTTAACTCGAGTGTGAAACTTCTTCACAGGTGTTGAATTGAGATGTAGTTACTTAAATAAATCGGTAATTTGTTGCACTTGTCTCCAAATAAGTAAACAAGGCAAAAGTATGACTGCCTGCTTGTATTTACGCAGCTGTGTTTTTTTAAGTTGGTCTCTATGAACAGAGGGAGCTGAAGGCCCTGTGGGGATACACACACACACACACACACACACACACACACACACACACACACACACACACACACACACACACACACACACACACACACACACACACACACACACACACACACACACACACACACACACACACACACACATGCCAATCTATCTGTCTGTCAGCTCTGTGCTCATAATCACATCCTATCCCCTCGTGTTCCCATACACACAACCCCCCTGCCTCGCTTCACTGTAGAGGGAGAGAAAGGAGAGATCCCTCCAAACGCTCTCTAAGATTAAGGCTTTGTGTTTTACATGTGTTATCGTTGCTTCCCTTCGTTATCCCCCTGCTTTTGTCTCAGCCTCCTCCTCTAATTAGAATCTTGTCCCTTTCATTCCTCCATCCGCCTTTCTTCCACCTGTGAGAGCGAGGAGAAGAAGAGCACGGAGAGGGAAGAAGAAGAGGAGAAGAAGAAGAAGGAAGGAACGGGTGGAGGAAAGATGAAACGCGCGCCACACGGAGCGAGTGGCGGTGCGTTGTGGAATGCGGTGTCTGAGGGGAGGATGAAGGCGCTTGTCACGTCTCATCACACAAACGTACACACACGCACACACGCATACACAACCTGGCTATGGTGCAGCAGAGACACACAGTCCCGCTGAGCCGAGCTTTGAAAAGAAGAAAGTGCAAAGGGAATGAAAAAGAAGAAAGAAGTACAAGCAAGAAGAAGCCACCGTGTTGGATGTTTCATTTTGACCCATATTTGTCCTGACGCATGAATCAAACAGGCGCTGAGGAGCCCAGCGCATCTGTCACGACAGGGCGTTGGAGAAAATATCTAAGCAGATCCACCCGAATGCGCACACCGCTGGTGGTATGAACCGCAATTAGGAATTGCAAATAATGAGAACAATAGAATGTATACAATGTTAAGGCAAGTGAGCCCTGATGGCAGCGATTCTTTTTTCAGCAATGTGAACTGCTCTAACAAGCATAAAATCATTGCCTCATGCTCTCTTGCTCTCTTGCCTTCCCTGCTCCATACCCTCCCCTCTCCCTTCCCTCCTTGCCTCCAGCCAAGTTCAATGCTGTCTGTCCTTTGGCCCATAGCGTGGCCTCCTTGGTTGTTTATGTGCGAGGTGAGGACAGGCTGGCAATGCGCCTCTGTGTGCGGTCAGGCCGTGTTTACATCTGTCTGGCCCTGGAGCCTGGAACCTGGAGCTGCGCGCCGGTGCATCCTGGACATCACCCAGACGACTGTAGCAGGATCCGGGGACCGACTCTCACTCGGCTCCGACTCTGCAGGACTGCCTGATGAATGGCCTACGGTCTCAAAGAGTCACGCGTGTCCCTTTGCATAACTGACCCCTTTTCCTACATTGCTCTTAAATCTACTGCTTTGTTTATTGCCCCCAACTATCACTGTGCTCCACTCTCTTACCAGTGTCTTCATCTGAGAGAAAGTAGCATAAGGAGCTTTAGCCTGCATGTTGAGAAAACTACAGACCCTCTTTCCCTGATTGAATGTCTATATCTTAGTACTTGGGATTTGTGTGTCTGAGATATGTTTAACATGCACTAATCCGCTAGAAGCAGCAAGGACGGGAGAGAACTGAATAGCACTAGTTGCGGTACATGACAAACAGTGTGATCTGCCTTTTGTTTTTGATAGCTGATGAATATGCATGTGGCCCCGGGAGTGACTGAGTTTGGGGTGGGGTGGGGGCTCAGAAGAGCATGTTAAACAATAGAATTACATCTCTGACATGCATCCACCGCGAGGCTGGGATTAAACACAGAGCAGAAGAAAAAAGGGAGAGAAGGGAAAAGGATAGAGATGGAGAGCGGAGCGATAAAGAACGGATCCGCTGCTTATCTATTGAAGAAATGGAGGCCTCGGGGAGGAGAGGGGAGGAAGGAGATGAGGAGGGAGGTAGTGGTGGCAAAGAGAGGGGGGAGGTGGGGGGGGGGTTGGGGGAGCAGGTCGTCAATCCGATGTATTTAATTTCTTTTGCTGTTAGTGAATCATCAAGGGGATGATCCAACAGCGGATCAAAAGAACAAGCAGGGGAACGGAAAAAAGCAGATTAATGCAACAGAACAAAGGAATAGTCTCTCCAAGATGATCACAACTCCTCTTTCTCTATCTTCCACTCACACTCCCTCCTTCCCTGCCCATTCTCATTCTTCTACATTTTTCAGTTTTTCTTCCCAGACAACTTTTATAAATGGTACAAAGACACAAACAAGATACGAGAGCATCAACGGGAGTTTTATCGTGCAATGGGAAAAGGCTTGACAGTAGATATTTGCGGCCCTCCTGACAGCTCCAAAACGCTCTTGAAGGCCAAAATCTGGTAGCATCTGATTCATCTTTGTGTGCTTCATCGGTGTTTTGTCATGTAGTGTGAGCAGCTTCCCACGAGGCTGCGAGCAGACCACTTGTTTAGTCTGAGCTGCACTTGTTGGACGAGACTTGAACAATTTTATGAAAAGCCCACAGATCAGCGTGGCAGGTGTCTAGTGAGTGTGTCGGTTTTTATCCCTGGGTGTGCTCAGACAATGTTCATGTTTAAAGTAAAGCCTTAATCTGGACTGTTGTACACCACTATAGCCATAGCATAGTTCCCCTTGAGTGGCGCTGGTTTGTGGAGGTGTTTGAAGTATCTTCATGTAGTATTGTTATTGGCCCAGAGCTGTTCTGTCTGTCTCGCTGCTGCCAGGGAGAGGAGAGCATTATGGGCCGTATCTCAGAGGTGTCAACCCTGACTACAACACTGCAGTGTGAGTATTCAGCTCTGGAGGGATTCGGATCACAATACTGTGTGTGTGTGTGTGTGTGTGTGTGTGTGTGTGTGTGTGTGTGTGTGTGTGTGTGTGTGTGTGTGTGTGTGTGTGTGTGTGTGTGTGTGTGTGTGTGTGTGTGTGTGTGTGTGTGTGTGTGTGTGTGTGTGTGTGTGTGTGTGTGGGAAAGGTGGGCGAGGGGCTTGCTACGTCAGGCTTGAACGGCACTCCAAAAGACAAACGGGCAGTCGAGATGGTCCGACCGTGTCCAGTTAAAACAAATATTAGAGGCTTCAGTGATGCTGTTATAATCCCATTTTACATTTCACTGCATCACCTTCCGACACACTCTCTTTTTCCCTTTCTCTTTCTCTCCCTCTCTCTGTCACCTTTTCTGTCACTCTGCCCAAACCGCTGCAACTCCCACTCAGTTCACCGTAAAGCCTCCTCATACCTGCCCCGTCTTCTCCAGATGGCAGGTTGAGACCGGCATTGAGTGTGTGCGTGTGAGCATGAGCCGTTAAGCCTGGTTTCGCTCCACACAGGAGTCCCCGCCTCCTGACTTTCCCTGCCCCTGTTAAACTAGAATGAACCGAAGTCTGAAATGTCAAGCGGTGTCCAGCCAAGCTCACGAATGGTTGACGGTCAATATTGACCCTGGGCTCGGTGTCTCTCTGTGGAAACGAGGAATAACCCCCCTCATGTCACCTTAACTTGCTCCGCTCACAGACAGGACCAAGTTGCCAGCAGAGGCTTGACCCAACCACTGACCCTGGTCTGGGTATTTTCTCATCCTCCTGCCGGTTAAGAAGAGGTGTGAATCTGTTCCCAGCTCTGTGAGCCAGCAGTGAGTGATGGATGGAAGTGAGATATTGTCACTGATGCTTAAGTTTGAAGGTGCATCGTTAACTGCTCTTTGCCAAACAACTACAACAAAGCAAATCCTCACACTTGTGTACTGCGTTAAAACTCAGTATTAGGTTGGGAGAGTTTGCGTGTCTGGAAAGAGACAGAGACAAAGCAGAAAAGTATTGTATGTTTATGCACTGATGTATCGGTGTGCCGCTGAATGCGTGCCTTTGTGTGTTTGTCAGCACAAACACCTAACATTGAAGGAGACAGGCTGCCTCCTGACAGTTATTTGCTAGTTTTGGTCTCTCTGTGCTCTGTCTAACTTTCTGTCTCTTTTCCTCTCCCCAAATTACCCCTGGAGGACCGAGCGAGGGTAAACACAACCCCTGAGAAAAAGGCTCGCGACACAGCGCTTGTTATTGTGAGAAGCCTCCCTCTGTCTTTTTCTTCCTCTGTTTTATCTGTGGCTCATATGATTCCCTATTTGTCAGCCATCTGGGTTCTACAGAAACGGCGTGTGTGCTTTTTACGCATTCGCTGAACAAAGCCAAGCGAGCGTTGAGCGGGAGCATTACATCGCAGAGAAGCACAAGGTCTAAATCCAGAGAAGCATGTGTGACAGCTGGGTCAGTCAGTCAGTCAGTGCACAGTGCAGGGGAAATTATACCTTTGTAAGAATGAAAACGCCGCTCCTCAGAGGGTTGGTGATGGGGTGACTGTGCGTGTGAGTGTACTGTAGGAGTTTGAGATTACATGAAATCATTTCAAGTTCCATCAATTATCCGGCTCATTGGCCAAGGTGAAATCCCACCAGCTCGAGCATCTCGGTTTTAACCTCACTGAGGAGAGCAAACTGATACTAAGTGATTTATTCATGAAACACCATCACCAACTCTATTACTCCCCTCTGAGTATGAGCTGCCTGTGGGACAAAAAATTACTGATTTGTCCGATTATAAAGAATTTCTTAAGTCAGTCATGGATGGATGGATGGATAGGAACACCTGAGGTTGCTGAAGCCAAGCATATGTCAGCCATGCATGAACACACACTATAATCACAGACGTCTTTGGTTTTCTTCAAAGCCCCTAATTTTCTCTGTTCACATCTTATAACCCCGCCCCCTTATACGTCTCTCCTAGCACACCTGCACTCAATATGAGTCCCAGAAACTCCCCAGCACATCACACACATACACACATTTAGCAGGACCTGCTCATGTGTTTCTAAGTAGCCCTCAGCCTCGTCATCACTCCGTGTCATGTGTCCACTGACAGGCATTACACATGCGCTCCCCCTTTTTCGCCAACCCACACTGCTCTCTTTCCTTCAACCTGGAGTTTCATTGCAACAGGATATCCTGAACATGTTACATTTCCCTCAGTTGTGCAGCAGATGTGCTCACCGAGCACAAAGCTAAAGAGAAAGAGGGGCCGAGCTGGAACTGCTCTCCGTCGACCAATGAGAAAACAGTCGGCTACCAGTCCACATTCATGTGTTTCCTCTTTTCTCTTCATGTTAACTCACGTCTGTTCACTTCCGCTCTGCTGCATCCCCAAGGTGACGGCTGGCTTCTGCTACTGTGGCTCATGCCTAAAAGCTACAAGGCAAATGGGCCTGCTGTCCTTAGAGGTTTGTGACCCGAGGCCATCTGTCCCCCTTGATTCTGACCAAACCTCACTGGCATGTTTCTTTGATGAGTTCTGTCTGAATTAGTTAGCGTGAGTTACTCTGCATTTCGATCAAAGTTATTCCCGAAGCAAGGAGACGAGGAGCGGCAGTATTGTGAGAACCACTAAATGGACTTTAACATCTGGTGAAAGCCAGCCCTTTCCTAGACTCACTGTGGAATCTTAGAAATCCCCCAAAATATTTACATTTTCTTTTTTATTTCACAAATTTGATCTGTCTTTAAATCTGGGAACACATACTCAAACATGAAAGCCCACCCTTAAAATATAATTTGTTTACATCGCCCTCCAAAAAGTCCCAATGTGCTGGAATGCGCAGGGAAAAGCACTATGAAGCCCCAGTGTGTTTGCAACCCTATAAATAAAGGTGGTGGTGGGGAGTGTGGTTGACCATAATTACACAGGCCCTGTTAAAGCCGGGCGCGCTCTCTGTCTGTCTGCCTCCTGGTCCCGTTACCAGTCATGGCCACTCCCATCTATGCACGCACCCCTCCACCCCCACCCCACCTCCGCACACGCACACACACACACACACACACACAGAAACACTTTCAGATGGGATGTGGGTCAAAAGTTTTGTTTTTCTACATCTGTCTGGACGTTTAAAACATTGTGACTGCTGACAGTCTATTACATAATTGAAGTATTTAAACAAACAGTTTTGTTGGCTTCTTTTTTACAGATGTTTTACAGTCTAAAAGAACTGCTTCTCATTTGTGTGTTTCATATTCTTATCGGTATTTCTAATTTGTACATATAGGATCTATAAGAGAACAGTATTGATTTAGCTTGTTATCCAGTGGTGGGGGAAATTGAGATTCTTTGCTTTGAGTTGTTGGTCCAGCTGCTAAATGACTGCTGAGTTTCCAAAACCTTGTAATAGAACAACATTTTCGCCTCATTGCAAAAGCCGCAGTCAGTCAGTCAGTCCTGATTAGAGTGGCAAGACTGTTTTTAGTCCTTTTCACTATGTGTATTTTCATCTCTGTGGTGCGCATGTTCACATGCTAAATCTCCATCTGGCCGCTGTGAAATGAAGTTCACAGCATTGGAGTTGAGATGTAAACACACATTCACACAGTGTTCTCTTTCTCGCTAAGCTGCAGAGACAGACATTTACCAAACTGTGCTGTATGTCGCGTATCTGAACCAGCCAAGAGTGGTTTAATGGTGTGTATGTGTGTGTGTGTGTGTGTGTATGTATGTATGAATATGCACCTGCATGTGTGTGAATGTGTCGAAATGTGCGTACATTAGCCAAGATTTTCTTTCTTACACTGCTTCAAGCAGCCAGAAAAACACTGCAAATTCTATACTCTCTGCCGTATGGTACAGTTTGTTCCAAATCACTTGCCTTGCTGTACAAATCACAGCCAGGCAGCCAACTATAACTAGCTCAGTCCATTACCGTCAACAGGGATACTGCCAAGAAGAAACACATCCAACAGTTTTAATACCTTGTTTTCACACAAGCAGTTTTTCATTCCAGCTTATAAAAGCCAAATGACAATAACAATAGCATGTACAAGAACACCAGGCTTTTCTTCATGTAAACTAAAGTCTTCTTGAAACTCTGCTGTAGTCAGCCAGTGGATCCTCCACCCCCCCCCCCCCTTCCCGCCTTCTTTGTCCTCTTGTGGTTTGGCACGTGAAGCGTGCGGTCTGGGCAGGGCATGGTCAGATGTTTTAATATCATTTGTTTGCACTGTACAAAGAGGATAACATTTCTTATCCAGTTTGCTATCATGTGAAAGATGACACATGTTCCTATCTGCACACGTTTGCCCCGTCGCTTTAAGATCCTCGCACACTGAATGTTTGATGGAAAAAGCTGAAAAGTGACAGCTTGGTGTGATTCCTCTCGCCTCGTCTCTCTGGTCCATTTATCTCAGAGGTACCCTGGTGCAGAACGGCAGTAATGTATTTTAATCCACCTCTACATGATAAAAGTTGACCGGCTGCTACTACATGTGCCACACTTGAGTATTAATCCCCCCCCCCCACACACACACACACACATTTCTAAGTCGTATGCACCACTGTGCTCGTAGCATTAAACATTCAGCAGAAACAAATGAAAAGCTCTCTTAAAAGCACTAACCAATAGGCTTTTACAAGCCTACCAGGCTGCATTCGAATAAAAACAAAGACTAAAGTGGTCTAGACAGCAGGAAATCCAACTTTGAAAGAATACAACAACTGAAGTTAAATGCTTTCTCCTTTGGTGGTGGCAAATGCATTGCAGTGTACCATATATTCACTCATTTGCTTTATTGCTTGAAGAAATTGAATTGGGGCCACAGAGATGCAATATTCAGATCTTAAGGGGGGCTGCCAGAGAGCTGCTGGTCGACCATGAAGACAGACGAGAGAAGGATGGAAATTCTGTGGAGCTTTTGATGAACGGTGATGTATCATCACATGCATTAACTGTCTCCAACACTCAGGATCAACTCCAGTTATCCCAAACAAGGGCAGGGGAAAATTTCACAAGGGAAATGTGGAAAACTATGAAATTCCTCGCTGGTTTCGGTTTCTAAATGACATTAGTGTTGGCAAGTAAATCAACAGCATCCAGAGCTGTCTCTCCCTCTGTCTGACTACATGCCTGTCTGTCTGTTTCTGCCTGGTGTCCTCTAGGTGTCACTAGAGATGTTCATGGACCAGACCAGAGGAGGCTGACTTATCTGGAGTGTGTGTTAAGAGAGTGCGTCCACGTGTTTCTGTGCGCCTGTGGAAAAAAAAAAGAAGAGAAGCTGCAGCCTCTCCGGTGCACTGACAGCCTCAATCCAGTTGCCGTGGTGATATCCTCTCCCAGGTGCATAACACACACACACACACACACACACACACACACACACACACACGCACACACACACACCTTCTCACTCTTCCTTTCTTGCTCAAACACACAAAGGGACACACACCTCTGCTTCTCGGCTCCACTTCCTCACATGCCTCGACACCCACAACTGGCTGTTTGTGCCCTTCCCTCCAGTAGCTTAGACAACCATCATTAACACCAGTGTCCCTGTGCTGCGCAAATGTTAGCTCCTCCGTGTCCGTCTCTCCCCCCGCGCCGTACACCGCGCGCCCCGCTTTTCCGCAGGTGTCCAACCCATCCCACCCCCCACCCACCGCGCACTCGCTAATGAGAGTGAAAATGAGAACAATGGGGAGAGGAGCGCGGGGCCCGCCAGCTCATCTGGGCTCCGTTGATCTTGTTAATTGCGTCCGTGGACGCGCTCCGCTCCCTTTGAAGTGTGTCTGAAGAGCCCGCTTCAGAGACTGGCAATTACCGCACATCATGTAATTGCTGCAAGACAGGCAGCCATATGAGAGAATTCATGTTACTGTATGTGTGTGTGTGTGTGTGTGTGTGTGTGTGTGTGTGTGTGTGTGTGTGTGTGTGTGTGTGTGTGTGTGTGTGTGTGTGTGTGTGTGTGTGTGTCTGTGTGAGTGAGTGATGATGGTGGTGGTGATGCCTTCCAAGGTGTTGTAACAGCATAGCTAACGTCCTGTCAAACCGCAACACCTTCAGAACAAAATCTTAACAGCTTTGATGCAACAGACAGCTGCATTTTGCAAAACGACTACTTACTACTTTGTTAAAATCAATTTGCACACATCAAAAGAAAGTCTACCCCTTTGGAATTCAATTAATCTATTTATTTTCACAAAGTCATTCCTGTGGTTTTAAGAGGAGACGTCCACGGCCTGTTTACATCCTCCACTGCTCATAAACGTTTTGAGGTCAGTAGAGCTTTGTGGCTCTTTGCAGCAAACGTCTTGTTGTGAAGTCCCCTTTTATAGATTTCATTCTTGGCCTTTGTAGGCTGAAACATACAAGGTTTGCTGTAGTTCTCTTTTGTCATGTTTCCACAAACTCTACAGGCTTTCAGCGCTGATGCTTGTACAAGGTTTCACTTGGCAAGGAAGGAGTTCAAGAAGTGCATAATAGCTGTTATTAAGATCCAAGCGGTAAAAGGAGACCTTCTAAAAGTGTATGAGCACATAAATGCAAGCAGCCTGATTATTAAGATGGTGCTATAGTGTTGTTCATGAACATGCAGCACAGTGAGCTGGTAGGAGAGACGTGGATGGATTGCCTTCCCTTCTTTCACGATCAAATCAAGGCCAAATAAAATGTGTCCCTCTGTCATCACAGACTTTTTGTTTGTTGCACTCACACTTATCTGGAATTTACAACGCTTGCCTGCATACCAGATAGTCCTGCATCTATCTATCTATCTATCTATCTATCTATCTATCTATCTATCTATCTATCTATCTATCTATCTATCTATCTATCTATCTATCTATCTATCTATCTATCTATCTATCTATCTATCTATCTATCTATCTATCTATCTATCTATCTATCTATCTATCTATCTATCTATCTATCTATCTATCTATCTATCTATCTATCTATCTATCTATTCTGATACACTACTCTTTGCACTATAATGTATTTCATAAGAAAAAAAACAACACTGTCCTGTACAAAAGACCCAGCTGATACACACTGCCAACCTGCTCTGAGCTGCAAAGCCTCTCACTCGCCCCCCTTTGCCATAAATCAGATAATGTTACAGTAGCATGCCGCTGTGCTTTGTGAAAGATACAGATACAGCAAGGCAACCCTGTGCTCTCACTCCCACGTCTGAATACAATTGAAAGTGGTACAGATTAAATGTACCACTCGGAGCTAACTACAGCTGTAAGATAAATACTGTGCCACATACTGCTGTGGTAGCAGACATGGATTTGTCTGCGTGTGATAGACCAAAACTGTGCACATTTTCAAACACACACACATATGATGGCCCGCCTGTATGTATGTGTGTGTGTGTGTGTGTGTGTGTGTGTGTGTGTGTGTGTGTGTGTGTGTGTGTGTGTGTGTGTGTGTGTGTGTGTGTGTGTGTGTGTGTGTGTGTGTGTGTGTGTGTGTGTGTGTGTGTGTGTGAACTCTTCAATGTAGACATACAATAAGCTGAGGAGTAAGAGTACAGTACACAAATATTGTTTTCCTTAATTGTAGAATAAAAAATCAGGACAGTTTTGTAGGTCAGTGCTCCACCTGTTATCTACAATCAGATAAATGAGATATTTACAGAGGCTCACGCACAGAGAGAGAATAAAATAGATGCAATGAATTAAACTACACTAAGATTTTTACAGCCATGCCAGCAGCTCTGCAATCCTGCACTTCTCATTTCTCTCAACCACAAATGTCAACCTCATGGTGATGAGGAGAAAAGTCAGAAAGCTTCATTCTCAGGGGACCTTGAATGTGTTTTAATCCATCTTTATCTAGATAAGAGTTAAGATTTTGCAATGCAAACCAAAAGACATAGAGACACAACGAGTGTGGCTAAAAAATAAAATAAAAAAAAAAGGTGTTCCCTCCAACAATTTCTCACAGTCTTTGAGCAAAACCTGTTGCTGCCAGCTTGGGAGTGACATCAGCTCTAAATAAGAGGAGAGGACAGTATAGACCTGGCCAATTATTAATAATATGAACACCTGGGTGTCATAATTGGTTATGAATGATCAGATACACAGCCCTCTAACTGTGAAGAACGGTTTGAGAAAAAAAAAATTGTCCATGAAAACTATGAATATGATGATCCATTACCTCAAAAGGCCCTCCAGAGACAATTTCTAAAGATATACACAACACCGAGACAAATGGAAACTATGCATCAGATACAATATATTAATACAACGTGAAACAGTAGATTGGTTAAATATTTTTGATTGCGCTGCAACACACTGCATTCTTATGCAAGTTGATGGAACTACGTAAAATATAAACATACACACACACACACACACACACACACACACACACACACACACACACACACACACACACACACACACACACACACACACACACACACACACACACACACACACACACACCCTGAGCAGAGGGGAGTGGAGGGGAAAAAAAGCCTTGCACTGAGGCAGCTTGCCTAAGGGCAGCCTGCCAAAAGAGTGTGAGAGAGAGAGAGAGAGAGAGAGAGAGAGAGAGAGAGAGAGAGAGAGAGAGAGAGAGAGAGAGAGACAGACACACAGACAGAGAGAGAGAGGGAGTGAGCAGGAAAGTCCTTACATAGCCCACAGGAAGAGCTGTGTCAGGGCAGGAAGTTCCTTGTTTGGGCATGGAGGTTTACTGGCTGCCTAAAAGAGTGACATTTCCTCCACTGGCTGGCTTCTGGAGAGGGGATCACATGAAGGTTTGAAGGAGGCTGCAGGGGTGGTGGGCTGCCAGTTGGGATGGGCTAGGCCCGCTCTCTGGTTTCAGCTCCAGAGCTCCCTCCCTCCCTTGGCCTATGCTTTGCTCTCTGCACTGCTTGCTGCAGCTAGTGGCTTATTGCTGTAGCAGACACCTCACAGGTCAGAATTCATTCTCGGCTTGACTGACAGTTCAGTGCTGTCAGGAAAGTAACATGGCATATGTTGCTCTATTAGTGTAGTGATGCACCTAAAGAAGAACTCAAAATGAGTGAAAAACAGCACTGTGAACATGTGGATGGCATCTGCCTATAACTACGCACTGTACATAATGTATAAATTTAACAGTTGTGACAGCCAGTTTGTATTCAGTATGACTTTCATGCGCCATTAATTTTATTATGATATGTCAAATGAAGGAAACAAAATGGTGACTTTTAAAGTTCATTTAGTTTTCATTTAATTTTTTAGCAAAGTCTGGAAAGACATCTGCTTGTTGTGTTTGAGCTCTTCTCAGTTAGTCTGTCTTTTATGATGCCGGTGACCTCTTCACTCTCCATCTCGCTTTGCCCTTTCTGAAGTTGTGAAAACTGGTGCCAAAACTCAAACCCAGACACTTCTCAGTCAGCGGCTGAAACCATGTTCTGGGCCCATGCTTTACTGCATTAATCAGCCATCTGTGGATTTGTCTTAATAATAGCATTGAACATCAACTAGACAGACAGACAGACAGAGATGTTTCCTGGTAAACAGCAAGTGCTCCAATCAGACATAAATCTGTAAAGTGACATGTTAAGTCCTGCACCTGCCCTCTCTCTCTCTCTCTCTCTCTCTCTCTCTCACACACACACACACACACACACACACACACACACACACACACACACACACACACACACACACACACACACACACACACACACACACACACACACACACACACACACACACACACACACACACACACACACACACACTAAGGAAAAGCAGCAGACTGAGGAAGAGGACAAGCAGGAGAAAGGATGGACATTAGACAGGCAGGGAGTGAAATATAGTCCTAGACACAAACACACACAAATAAACATAAGCACACACATTAACACACACACATGGTCATCTATACCACACACACATTTCCTGCTGTCATGTCTCTCTGGACGATTACCTCATGATGCACAGCAGAGGATCAGCACAGCTCTGCTGCTTCACAGCAACACTGCCCTGGATGAAGTGGTGATGGTGGTGTTTGGGAAAATGGATGTGTGTATGTGTGTCAGGCAGATTCAAGCCAGGCAATTGTGGGCAAAGCCACAGAGGTAAAACAAAAAAAAATTGTTGTGTGGATGCAAAGATAAATGTGTGTTAGATCTGAAGGAATGTGTTTGGAAAGGAAAAAGTAGAGTTATATAAAAACAGTAATGTACGTTAAAAGTCTAACAGAGGAATGTAAAAGTCCACACATCACCAGAGGAAAATGGATGAAGTGTGTTTGGGAACAACAGCGGGTAAACAAACATTCATTTAACTGCCATTTTTCCTCATTTCACTGCTTTAAAGAAAAGAGAGAAACCCTTATTCTCATCCTCACAGCAGCTTTTAGCCCGCTGGTCTGGATAGAATAACAAAAAAGAGCTGGGGTCATTACTCACAATGGAGGACTCTATTAAGCGGCAGTGTACAGAGCTAAATGCACACACATACACTCACACCCTGAGGTGGAGACAATGGAGTGTGTGTGTGTGTGTGTGTGTGTGTGTGTGTGTGTGTGTGTGTGTGTGTGTGTGTGTGTGTGTGTGTGTGTGTGTGTGTGTGTGTGTGTGTGTGCGCACGCGCGCGCATGTGTACAGGTCAAATGTGTGGCCCTCTTTCTGTGAATTATACTTAACTGCAGGGATATTTCCGAGCTGTAAAAAACATACACACACAAGCTCTGCACACTCTTTGTAATCTAGCACCATTACTGGCGGCTTCACGTACATTAGAGGATGAAAATGATGGAAGGCAGGAGGAGATAGGGGTGCTGAGGGGGTAATTTCACAGAGGGGGCATCTGAGGTATTTATAGCCAAACGATTGAAGCGTTGAAAGCATACCGAGTTCATGATCTGATCACCAATGAATCCTAATGGAAACATGATACTGTACAGTAATGTACAGCGAACACCAGGCTCAATATTTGAGTCTACTGTATAGAAAACTTTTCTATCACCAAAAATGTTATCGGTTTAAAGTTGGGTTATGGCTGTGGTCAAGGCTCATGACTTCACTTTGGCAGTAATAACCTGTCAACTGTTTCACATTAGGAAGGGTAAAAGTCTACATACACACTTGACAGAGCTGACAGATGCTGACATGCCACCGCATGCAGTCACAGGCCCTAAATGAGGAGCGAACGGTGTGGATGTGACATAGATGTGGCTGTTGCTCAGCTTGCCACAGCACACACTACTTACTGTTAACTAGCAGTTAGGGAGGCAGACGAGGAGAGACAGACCCTGAGAGAACGTGGACAGAGATTCTTTAGATTTATAATTGTATAAATCAACAGAAAATTGTATTACGTTAAAGACATGCCTTTTGAAAGATGCTTACTGACACGATTGATACCACTCATGAACAGAGCTATCTGTCTCCCTCTCTTTATCTTTATAGTCTCAGTCTTCATCTTCAAATTTACCTGCAGCCGTTTTCTAATCTGACTTTTAGCAAGATAGTGACTAACTAGCTCCTAATATGTCAAACTATTCCTTTAAACTGTGGCGAGAGTGTCCAGTGAGAACATTAAGTATAAAATAAGTACGTTTATGACTTGATGTGCGTGTGTGCGTGCGTGCGCGCGTGCGTGCGTGTGTGCGTGTGTGTGTGTGTGTGTGTGTGTGTGTGTGTGTGTGTGTGTGTGTGTGTGTGTGTGTGTGTGTGTGTGTGTGTGTGTGTGTGTGTGTGTGTGTGTGTGTGTGTGTGTGCATGTGCATGTGCTGGTGGACGACAGAAGCTCCCAGCAGGTATCGCACCCTCCCGCTCCCCAGACGCAGCACACTGATGACATCAGCTGGTGTGAAAGTGGCCATTAGTTCCACCTCATCACTGAGGGACAAATATAGCAGCACAAGGCTTTCATCAGACATGGAGGACAGCTGTAGCGAGGGGGCGGGAAAGGAGACCTGGCCAGATGATGATACACATTCACCGAATCCGTCCTCCTCCCCAATTCTCACTTCTCCAACTCCCCCGCCATCACGCTGTCACCCCTGAGACTGATAACACCTTACGGCTGCTGCATATTAGGCACATGTGGCATACACTGGCACACACCTGTATAGTGTAAGCTCTCACAAGCACATACACCTGTTTACCAAAAATATAATTCTATTGGCACAGGAATTTACTGTTTTTTGTTTTTCTTGCATGTCATTACACCTCAGCCTTTAAATGAGGCTTAGCAGCAGCCGGATGACAGGCTTTTGTAATGCCTGGTGCTGCATTATGAAAGCACCGCAGTCACAGCACACAGTACTATTGTTAATGTTCGTCAAAGCTATGAAACACTTCAAAAAAGGATGTTGCTTTCTACAGCTCTGAGTCCTGATTCTATTATCTTTGGTCCTGGACTAATAATGTTGGGTTTTTTTTCAGTTGTGTGACTAGAGCTTCATCTCTGCAGCAGATTATATTATTTATTATTGACTCATTCCACAGGTATTACCTAATAAATCGGTTATGGATTATTTTTTGGCATTGCAAAAACCGAATGTACTGGGTAAGATTAATTTAGAGTCAGTGCTGATTTTCTGTGTGTGTGTGTGTCTGTGTGTGTGTGTGTGTGTGTGTGTGTGTGTGTGTGTGTGTGTGTGTGTGTGTGTGTGTGTGTGTGTGTGTGTGTGTGTGTGTGTGTGTGTGTGTGTGTGTGTGTGTGTGTGTGTGTGTGTGTGTGTGTATCTCAGAACAGGTGGCTGTGGTGTTGGAGCAGACACCTGGCCTCCGCCTTTTGAATGACAGGTGGTGAAGTCACTGCAGGGCACATCTGGAAGGTGAGGGGAGCGCCACAGATTTTCTATTGGGTCTCTGTGTCTCCCAGCTTTTGATGTATTAGAGTGAGACACAGGATGCCCTGATCTGATCTGGTTAGGTTTACGCCCACTTTGTCGCTCAAACGTCATTCTGTATTGGTTATAGTAAAGCTTTTCATGAAATATGCAAATATTCCAGTGGTCAGCAGTATGCAAACAAAAGCCAAACTAAATACAAAATTTGTTTTGAGTTATGTTCCATTATAAAGCCTGCAGACACACACACACACACACACACACACACACACACACACACACACACACACACACACACACACACACACACACACACACACACACACACACACACACACACACACGCACACACGTATGCTTACACAGCCTCACAACACTGCAGCTCTCACCTCTGATCTCGACTGTTGTGACAACTGGGTGGTTGTTCTGAACCCTTGAACTGCAGTTCAAGCAAAACCAGTGGCCCTGAAATGAATCCCTACAGCTTCATGTGAAATAAAATGGGTCATAGAAATGGGCAGATTTATGAGAAAAAAAAGTTTCTACCGCTGCTCTACCACTGTCCAAAAGCCAGTAAAAAAAATTGACACTAGTCTCCTATCTAAACACCTACATGAATCTTTTTGTTTGGATTATTGTTATTTAGGGATTGAGGTCATGCACGGTGCTGTCAGAAGCCTCCAGTGTGCAGTCAATCTGTCTGCTGTCCAACATGCATCCCTGTGATAAGAACAAAATCTTAGCGTCCTGACTGCATTTATTTACCCAGCCTCATAGACCCAGCTCAGGGATTGCATACGATACTCAAACACACAGACAGAAAAGAAAACAACTCAAGTCTACTTACTAGCCTTGACACATAAAGACTTATGAGGGCCTGTTTGCATTTCAGAGCCACCCAGGTGCCTTTTGCAAAGCTGTAGTGTACTTGATGCTGAGTTGAAGAGGTGTCATATTTGGAGGTACTTAAGCAGGCACTGTTTTGTAGTCTGTTCAAAGCCATGTACTTCAAACAAGCATGGCTTATTAAGTAGAGCTAAAGTTGCCAGGACACCTGTAGATTATTGTGGAAGTGATCCGTCAAAAATTTCTTTTGTGTGCCACAAATAATTTCAAAGATGCTTTTGAGTTGTGCTGCTCTTACATCTTGTGTGCTGAACAGGCACACAGCAAACACACGTGCAACACATTCGCACATCTCGACCCAGAAAGGAGGAACAAATTTGTGACATCTTGATGTTTATTATCCGCTTTTGCGTCTTTAGATGCAAAGTGAGTATCTGTTGTTTCAGGTTAAGTGGAGCGTAGTGGAGAAGATGTTTGAATGTAGACGGACTGCTACATTTTTTTACAAGGTCTGAATAGTTTTCGACTGATTTGCTTCAACCTGTGATATGCCGAGCACGTTTTCTGAACACCATGTCTGTGTAAATGTTGCAATCTACGTGAAATGTACCTGTGAGGAGGCTGGAAATCAAGCAGTTTATAAATATAACCTACTTATCCCAAAAGGCGCCACAGGTGTCGAATGCAAGAAGCAGAACAGGAGAAAGCACCTGACGACCGTTTCAGCGTTCCCTTTTGGCAAGATAAAAAAGCCATCCCAGCGAGGCAGAGAAAGGCTCTGAACATGAGATCAATGGAGCATATTTAAAAGACATTAGAGAGCAGTCCTCCTGTCACATTCCTGTGATAAAGTACAGAAATCTAGCCTTCCAGCATACAGTACCATGTCTCTATGAAGGCTATCCTCCAGTGTCGTTTCTCCTGAGCTTAATCTCCATGTGGAGATGAAAGATGGAGGACGGCCAGCAGTGTCTATGCGCTGAGTCGGGCTCTGGGTCGTCCTACCCGACACTGGGCTCTCTCCAGCGGCCCGGGAGATGTCAAGGGGTGAGGGCAGAGGAGAATGGATAGCTGCCGGCCCCGGAGCCCCTCATTCACTCTCTAACTTGCTCACATTAAAGAGAGCTCTAATCACTGCAGGGACTTGGCCAATGATGTGCTTATCAAACGGCATATTTCAAAAAGGCATCTTAAAAGGCCCGAGGGCGAAGAGGCAATAAGAGCACATTTGTATGTGGATGAAAGGGAAAAGTGTAGACAGACCTTGCATCAGAATACAGCGGGGGGAGATCATTAGCATCTCCAGCAAAATATGCACTAGCAGGGCGGGAGAGTGAGGTACAGTGAGAGAGGGAGAGAGAGGCGGTGAGGTGGTAGTGGGACGGGGTTGGAGGGCTGAGAGAGGAAGAATGGTTCTTTTCGCCAGTCGTTCTTTTTTGTTTTACACGGTTCCCAAAAAGAATAAGAGAACAAATACATTTTTTAACAAAGGGAGGGCTCTTGAAGTGGAAGCCCGTTGGGGGTGTGAGGTGGCTCCATTGTGGGTTACAACAGAGTGAAGCCACGACGCATCTGCACTCCCAAATCCTCTTACACTCCTCTCACACCTCCCTAAACAGAACAGGCCCAACGCCTGAGCTTTGATATGTGAGGAAGAGCCTTGAATCAAACAATGTCACGTGCGAGACACTTCCCTAATACGTTCTACTTTTTATGCATATTATGCAATATTATTACTAATAATATTGGCCGCCTGTCTTTTGAGCATTTTGGTTATTGACTGTGACAAAGTCCGGCCACAGCTTCCCCTATGTGAGCAACACTGGTTGTAATGCTGTCTCTTGACATGAGAAAGGGCTGAGAGAAGCAGTCTGTGGTTTTCACATTGAGTAAAAGACTTACTAAAAGCGTGGTAATATGAGAATGTTTTGATGCCAAAGCTGCTGAATGACTCTTCATTTGTTGCCAGGGACCAAAATAATGCTGTAAACAATGACAGGAAATGACAGATTTCAGGATTTCAAGCCACGCAAGGAGTCTCGAGATTTTCCCAAAAAAGATATTCTGAGTGAGGAACATCATGAGTTCAACATCAAGTTGATTTAAATCAGTGTGGAGACCAACCACAATGCTGATGCGTGTTTGTGTGATTTGCTCTAGTCTTACTTATTTGTGCGCTTTTCAAATATTTATCAAATTAAATCAGGGACGTAGATGGCATCCAAGAAAATGGACTATTGTTACCTTCTGTTGCATATTTTTTCTTTTTTAACTGCATCATCTGGGAGTGTTTATACACTACAGTGTTTAGCTGACACACACACATACACACACACACACACACACACACACACACACACACACACACACACACACACACACACACACACACACACACACACACACACACACACACACACACACATGCACATGCACATGCACATGCACACACAGTGTCAGCAGATGTGAGACTGGTGTCCAGGTACATCTGCTTCACGGGGACACTGAGCTTTAACCAAGGAAACACAGTTGAACAAAGGCTGGTAACACAGCAGATTTCACACAATTACACCCTTGTACATCAGCAGCATGCACACACACAGCACAAAGTAACTACATTAGGTTGAGTCCATAGACAATCAAGTGTGTATTGCACACAAACACATCAGACCCAATCTGGAAATTTGGGATCAGGAGACCAATTATCTTCATTATTTTCCCATTCTCCTCCATCACTCTCTTCTCCTTGTTTTCCTGCTTTCTATTTTAGCTGTGTTTGCATTTGTGAGTATTTTGGTGAGTGCATTTCACAACACAGAATTACTCCAAAGCTCAGAGAGCGAGGAGGGTTTATGTCTACATAGGCTTTAAAAAAAACAACCAAAAAAGCTGTTTTATTTCCATACTCAAACATGTAGCAAGAAATCCTTGCCTAGGGAACAGTGGCAGATGAATAATGATGGTGGGATGAAGCTGTTATTATATTCTGCTTGAAAAACCAAAAGAAACAGCATTTAAACCTTCGGGGCCAGTCTGCTCAGCTGCTCCCGTGCAACAATCCAGACTAACCTGCACACGTATCGCCCCGCTGTGTGTTACAGCTCATTCACTATACGACGTGACAGCATCTTTACAACCATTTGCGGAAAAGAAGGTAATTATTGTGTGATGGATTTCAACTGCACTCTTTGAAAATAACCCCGTGCAAGTCTGAGCACAGTTGGTTTAAAATATCTGTCCAAAAATATTTTTTTCTTTCAGCATTCAGAAAAGGATTTTTTTTTTTTTTCTACTATTTTGCTTAAAGATCAAGTTGCTGGAAGTCTTTGCACTTAGACAATAAAGGCCAGCAGTATATCACAAAATCTAAAATGAAATGGAAATTTAGATAAGCTTAATATCTTCAAGAGCAAGTTGGATCTAGATAAGAATTCCTCATCTTCAGTGTTTATAGGCATGGGAGTCATGCGTTAGTGTTATCATTAAGACAGGGGTTTAGTTGGAGGAAAGCAACTGAAATGGAGATCTTCCACAAGAGTGTGCTACACGGATTTTCCTTAAATTAAAGAGAAGCTGTTTGTGATGTGAAGTTATAATGTAAATCCACTGATAATCTGCATACAATTAACATGTAAAATGATGGACTGTGTGATATTCATGTGAGAGGAGTCCGTTCACATGATGAAATGAAGGGCGGGACGTAATGTAATGGTGACGTCTCTCGATTAAATGGCCTGAAGTACCAATAGAAATATTTGCAAACACACAAGTCAAGCAAAAAAAATATTAAAACAAATATACATATATATTCATATTTTTATTTATATTTCATTTCTGGGAGGATATCTTGTACACCAAATATCCCATTGGCAGTTAAGCGCATTCAATGTGTTTAGAAGCCCGAAACAGTCACTTGTTTTAACAAACACAAATACAAAATAAAGATAACCACAAAATAATGAACTGCATGTATATAACATACAAAAGAATCCCATGCCTACTCAGTAGGTAACTTCAACATTCCAGCTCTTGAAGATGCGGATATTTACACTTCAGTTTTACAAAAATATACTTTAGAATTTTTATCCTTTTTTGCTTACATTCTGATAAAATGAAGCGGTGCCCTCATAGCTCGTCCCTTTTTCCTCCCTTTGAGTATGACTTACATTCTGTAACAAAAATATTCCCTCAACCCTTAAGGCGAGATGCAGTGCATCCTCTCTCGCGCGCGCTCAGCCGAGTCACAACATCAGCAAGGCTTCACAAAAGGCACCAAATAACGGGAGCGTTTGTCTTGTTTAGTTGTTGTTTTTTTTATCCTTTTTTTTTTTTAAATGTTTTTTTTCTTTTCTCTGTTTTTCCATGTAACCAAGCGATATGTCACATGTGAGAAAGAGAGAAAAAGATAGTACCAGTGGATGATATTTACAAACAGAAACTAACATCACTCTTACTCATGCTTGAATACTTAAGTGCTTTTTTTTTTTTCAAACAATGTCAAAACATATCACAGCATCATCACTACATAATAGAGAAAGTATGTAGAAAATATGGCCCTGCTCACTTCAGATAATACAATGCAAATATGCAAATAATTGTTCACATCAGTGGTACCAAAGAATGATAAAAACGAAACATGGCACATGTACAATATACATATATGATAGCTTATGTATATCATTCAGTGTCTTTTGTACTGAAGGAGTGCCTGCAAGGACGAACGTGTCTCAGCACCACAACTGCTGGCAATCTGTTTGTCTCTTGTCTTTTGTGTACCTAATAGCAGAGACCCGACAGTGCCGGCTTCTACTCTCTATCTCCGGAGTCCCTTATGCATTTGAAGTGCTGCATTTGTTTTACAGAGACAGAAAAAAAAAAATCACTTTTCATCTTCTATTGTCTTTGCCCAGTCCTTGACATGTGTCTTTTTCTCTCTTTCAGGTAAATCTCAACATTCACCTAACTCTGCACAGGGAGCAGGAAAGTGCTTTTTGGAGGGGGAAAACAAAGTCCTTTTGATGCTGATTTCTTTCCCCTCAAAAAGCCTTTAGGAAGGAGAGGTGCGGCGAGACTACAAAAAGTTTTTCTCTTTGCTCTTTCTTAGCAGATCTCGATTGTCCTTGGGGAAAGGGTGGTCTGCATGTCTGAAAGTGGGGTGGGGACCGGGGAGCTGTAGATGTTGGATACAACTGAGGAGGGGAAGGAGGAGGCGACCTGGGACTGAAAGGAGTTGGACATGGACACCGATGGGTAAGTGGTGGCTATGGAGGGAGATGGATAGGAAGTGTGTACGGGAGAGGAGTAGCAGGAGGTGACTGGAGAGGGGTAAGAAGACACTGGAGAGGGGTAGGAAGTGATAGGAGACGGGTAGCTGGAGACAGGTGAAGCGGCTGATACCGGCGCTGCTGTTACCACCACCGCTCCCGCCTTCTCTGCTTTCTTGTCCTTCTGCCGTAGGTGGATTTTTGTGTGCCTTTTCCTCTCGTCACTGCGGGCAAACTTGCGGCCACAGATCTCGCAGGCGAAGGGCTTCTCCCCGGTGTGAGTACGGATGTGTGTTGTCAAGTGGTCGCTGCGGCTGAAGTTACGCATGCAGATGCGACACTGGAAGGGTTTCTGACCCGTGTGGATACGGATGTGGCGTGTCAGCTCATCAGACCGTGAGAAGCGACGATCGCAGGTCTCCACGGGGCAAGCGTAGGGCCTTTCGTGTGGAGGCGTCTTGCTCGGCCGTGTGGGGTACTTGCGCATGCGGCTGGGTTTAATCAGCTGGGACTGGTAGACACTCTTTAAGTCCTGGGAACCAGTCTGCGTGGCAAAGGCCTTGATGGTAGACAGAGGAGTGAGGGAGGGCTGGCTGGACTGACTCTGGAAGGGCTTTTGGTCAGGGGGCACCAGGCTGATCTCTCCCTGCTGCTGAGGGAAGAGGTAGTCAGGAATCATGGGCACGGGGAAGCTTGTGCTGCAGGTCTTGCCGTTGGGATAGGCAGGGGGCGGGTACTGCAATGACCCGGCTGGGCTGGAAAAAGCCTGGCCCTGGTCTGGGAAGATGTCAGAGTTTGGGCTGGAGTAGGTCGGGGCGGCTGAGTAGATGGGGTTGGGCTCGCTGTGGTGAATTGAAGAGCTGAGGCTGGAGCTCTGAGATGAGGAGGTAGAAGAGGAGGAAGAGGAGGAGGACGGAGCAGATGATGAGGAGGACGAGGTGGTCAGTGAGGCAGCGGAGGAAGAGCTGGAGCTGGGAGCAATGTTGCCCATCAGACCAGTGAACAGGCCCAAGATGGGCTCCGCCCAGAGGCTGTTGCTGCAGGTGGTGGCGGGCTCAAGGGTGAAGCGGCCTGTGTAAGATATGGGGGGCAGCCTCTGGGTGGGGTAAGTCTGCTCCACCACTGACTTCTCACAGTGGAAGGGGATATCAGGTAACGTATCTGCAGGGAACACAGAGAAAGAGACATTAATCAAACTGTCAATATCCTGAGGAGGGAGCGGGGAGGGGGGGGTGATCCTGCCAGAGCGGTGGACAGTGTGTCACCCGTCTCCTCTGAAACAGATCCGTCAGGTGCCCACGCAGAGAAACACCCTCCAACTAAACTCTTTTCCCCTCAACTCGAACACTTCGTCTCAACAGGAGCTGCTGTGCAAGCTTTCTACACTCACATTTTCATCTGCTCACACTCGATCGATCTTTCCTTCATTTTCTGTCTTCCTGTCTTACACACACGCACACGCAAACATACACATGCAGATTCTTAAAGCCCATCACAGAGCCAGAGGCAATTGATTACCGAAACTCTAATTCAGCTGGTTTTAGGAATGCAATTTGAATTGAGCTGTAGGAGTGTCTAGAAGTGTGTAGTGAGTGAGCAGAGTCGGAGTCCTCTGAGAGTAGACATAGATTTAGAGCTATCAGTAAAATGGTATGAAGTCATTTTTTAATTTTTATTATTTATCTCTTTTTTTTTTTGTGTCACATGTTATTGTATTCATTTATTGTGTCCAATCAGCTCAAATGTAAATTTACTTTTCGCCTGCAAAATCACATGCCATAGACTTGTAACTAAATATTTTAAAATGTCAGCTCGAATTATATAAGTATTTATTACTGTGAAATAATTATAAACAGCAAACATAAATAATAATAAGTTATAATAATTAATAATAGTAATAATGTTATACAACTGTCTATCTCTGGAGACTCTTTTCTCGGTTTAGTGTAGCTCAGTAGATGTGATCTAATCTTCAGTTCAGCTCTAAATGCAGACAACCAGAAGCTAAAGCAGAATATTTTTATCTCTTACCTCCAGCAAGGTGGTCGTATTGCTCTCCTGGCTCCCCGGAGCCAAAGCCTGCACCTTCGGGTGCGGAGGCAGTGAGGAAGGGGGTCCCTGCAGAGCTGAGCATCATCACCTCCTCCAGCTTGGGGTAGTTATCCATGGGGGAGTGAGGAAAGCTCAGAGGCTCGGAGATCTGCAGGGCTGGGAGGATCATCTCGGTCTTGGCTGCAGCCATCCTCTGCTGGTGCTGAAGCTGCAGGGCTGAGGCTGCGCTGGTGGCTGCTGCGGAGTGCAGGGAGGCTGGGTGCACGCTGACAGAGCAGTGCCTCGCAGGTGGAGTGAATCACTTAGCCCAGCTCAGGGAGCGCTGCACACTTCTGCTGATGCCGAGGAAGATGCTGTTCTCTTCCTTGACTCCGTAGCTCTCGGTCTCCAGTTGTCCTGTTGATTTTCTTTTTCCTCTTAGAGATGAGTAAAGATCCACTTGTCTGTCTTTTCAGAAAAAATCAAACATGTCCTTTATACTCATTCCCTAATATTAATCAAAATTAATCAACAGATCAATCTTGATTTTTGTATTAAATTACTTATCCAATCAGGTTTTGACCTTCTTGGATGGATGTTGTTTTGACTGTTTACTTGTGGTGTGATATTTCTCAGTTAGGGAGTTCTATGTGTTTGTCTATCTATCGCTGCTCTAACAGTTGCTCTTGTTGGCTCTCAGGGCTCTCTCTGAGCTGAGAGGTTTCCCCGCTCCTTTTATACCCTCTTGCCGTGACGTAGATGTCCATATTTGGAGCAGAGGAAGCCCATATTTAGGCACTGCAGTGGAGGACACATGACGCTGGCCTGGGGGGAAAGCAGAGAGGAGAGACTTTATATTAAGCTCTCGCACTAAATTGCGAGGACAATACCGCTCTTCCTCTGTCCCGAATCGATGTATCTTCATAGCCGAAGAGCTCCGTCAGACAGCAGCATAATTCTTGCTCTCTCCCCGTCGCCCCATAGATTTAATTTGGATTTCCCATCTGTGCAGCAGGCAGCTCTGCTGCCGGAAAGCCCGGCTCCGCCGTGCCTTATAAGGTCGTGACTACATAAGGACCTATTCCGGTGGGTTTCCATTTCCCTGTCCTTATTTGGAACTTCCTGAGGCAGCTCTGATCGCTGCTTGGCAGTGAATGAGAGGCTGGAGTGCAAATCATGTCCAGCGCTCACAATAACTAATGTCAACAGCGGAATTCTGCGTCTGTTTTAAAGCAGCTTCGGTTGAACTAAAGGCTTTAAGCGAGAAACTTTGTGCAACAAAGCAACCGTTTTAAACAGATTTGATTTATGTTTGAAGATTAAAGGCGAACTGCCCTGTGCGCAAAGAAATGTTTTACTCACAAATGTAACAACTCTGCATTTATGATGCACGTTCACTTTCAACAAATACAAAAAAAAAGAGTAGATTGGATTAAAAGTGACTGCGCTATTTTCCATTTTCAATGCTGAGAAGTTACAGTTCCGTGCGTTTCTCCAAGGCTATAGGCTCACTGAATATAAATAATCAGCCGATGATAAGTGAGGGTATTTCTATGGCTGTGGGCGCAGAAATATAAGCCTTTGCAAACTCTGCTGTACGGCTGCAAACTTCCTCCAAATTAACTTTCCATCTCGCTCGGCTGTGTCATTGATTAATGAGAACAGATAGCCGCGGATGCTGACGAGGTGCGGGGCGATCTGTCTAATTGAGGGGTGTCCCCGGCTCAATATTCAGGGAATCTCTCTGCCACTCAGCGGCCTAATGGGCCGAATTAACAACGCTGCGCACAGCTGCCAGGACGCCTGCGGGATACCGATGTTCCCCCGGCTGCTGCGGCTTCGGCTGGCGCGCCAGCACTCCTCGGTGGATGCTGACGGGAAATCAATGTGTTTCCCTTGCTGCTGACTGGATCTATATGCGAGCAACCTCATTGGGAAATATCGCCGGTCGGAGTCTTCGAGGTGGCCCGCGAAGAGGAGAGTCCGAGACAGAAAGGAGATGCTGCTCTTACCTTAGATAGTGTTGCTGGTATATTAGAAAGTGCTGCTGGGCGAGACCCACGCTCTTTCAATATAATATGATTTAGTCTCAAGGTCTACTGATTACAAAGATCTCAGACTTTACGCTGCCCTTCAGCTACAGGTGTTGGTTCTACATGCAAATATTCACAGATTTATATGAACATATATTAAGAGTTATAGACTGATTGAGTGATATGCCAACAAAACAAAACATCAAAATTATTCAGGTACACACAGTAGGCTTTTGGTCTTTACTGAATTTTCATACTCTCCCCAGCGTTTCCCATTCAGCCTCTGGCTAATCTCTCTGTTTACCCTCATTAGACTGATGGCTAAATTCTGTCATATATTATGGATGATCTGGAGCAGAGGCTCCTTCCAAAATCCAAATAAACCTGGAGTAGAGGGCACAGCTGGAGAATGTATAATGTTGTTTATTCATACAGATACTGTACATATAAATGATCAAATCAAATCACTTTTGTAGGCATGTGGCTGCCAGTGTGTGATAATGGTGTTCCCATTGCCCATACACTGTTAAAATGTGGCTTTATGTTTTGTTTTTCAGCAAGAGGGGATGCTCCATGGAGCTCTTACTTTTTTTTTTTTTTTGAGGGGGGAGGAGGGTTGTGGGGGGGGAGGGGGTAAGACAGGATATGATGATGGTGAGTTACATAAAGTGACTGTATTTGTGTGGAGGTGATTATACCCAAATCCAAGCTCCTGTCTGCATCCACCACTGCTGTCATGCATCAGTTTCGAAGGTCGATAAATTTGTGGCAAAGCAAAGAAGAAAAAGCAGAGAGCGTAGATGAGAGAACTCATCATCTGATGACAATGTAATAAAATCAGGTTAGGGAAAACTCTCAGAAAAGTAATAAAGTAATAAAGATGATAAACCGTTCACAGTGGCTGTTTGGGCCTCCCTTCCCTCTGATGCATGGAGGGGGTGGGAGCCAGATGCTGTAAGGGCAGGAGAAGGAGAATTAGTCTGTGTGTGGCTGGAGATGCTGCACGATGTGTGTACACGGTTGCATGTTTTGTGTGTGTGTTTGGGTCAGCCGGTTCATTTTCCTCAGTGTGTTCCCCATTGCGGCCCACACAAACCAGCCAGAGGAGTCCTCGTCTGATGAAACTCCAACGCTCCGCCAGCCGGCGAGGAACAAGAAAAAAAAAAAAAAAAAAAAAAAGGCTCTCCCATTACCTACGCAGCCACCACGCCCCTGCTCACACACACACACACACGCACGCACACACACGCACGCACACGCACCCTGCACGAGCTCTGGTTAATATTTAATCATGCCCCAATCTGCCACGGAGAAAAGACGAGGAAGTAGATAGAGACGCCAAAAAAAGATAGAAGGTGGAAGAGGGAAGAGGAGTTGGAACAAAACAATAGGAGAGGGGAGAGAGAGCAAAGAAATAGAGATGTATGGATACTGAAAAATTGGAGGCAGGTTGTTTAAAACAGATGAAGAAGGTGGGAAGGAAGGGTGAGAGTCATAGAAAAATAGAAAATAGAGCGACTGAGAGAAAATCCTCACACCCACATATCGTACGTGGGAGCAAATACCAAGCCTTGCGTTGGCATTTGTCAGCAGGCGACGCCAGGCAGTCAGTCAGGGAGACAGGACAGGCGTACAGGCAGACACTCCTGCTCCTCCGTCACACCCCCTCACCTCCCGGGCTACCCACACCGAGCAGTGGTGCAATCTCTCCCTTTAGCATACAGATTTGTATCTGTGCCCATCGTGGGAGCACGATGGGCAGACCAAGATTAGAACGAGGCTGATGACAAAGCCTGGGATGTTACATAATGTAGCAGAGGAAGACGGGAGGGAGGGATAATGTAATGACAGCGAGAGAAACAGAGCGGACCTGGTTGTTTTGGAGCACAGAGAGCAGCTATCGTAGTTTTATTTTACCAAGTGGTAAGGGGTGAGGGTCGTGGAATTTAATATGATAAAAATTACATGTGGCCTGGATGTGTTGGGGCCTGTGTTATACACAGCGAGAGTTGATAATTAAATGGGAGATGAGCGGAGGCCTGATTGTCTCAGGCAGAGTGACAGGCCGAATATTAGCCCATAGCCATATGGTGATGGGGAGAGAGGCAGAGAACACGATAGGAGGCTTTTGAATGTCATTTTATTCCCAGTTTTTTTTTTTTTTAAAGTGATGCCAGCAGGAGTGTGCGACCTGACCTTTTAAATGCAGAGTGAGAAGCGCATTGAAAAAGATCACCAAGCATGAGAGGGATAAAATAAGTCACAAACGTTAAGGAAACTGGTAATGTAAAGAGGTCGAGGAAAACCTGGACATGCACGAAAAGCTAAACTGCTGTCAGTGAAGACATCCAGCTCTGGTTGTCTGTTTAAATGCTTGACACCTCGACCCTGCGCTCCAGTCATCATAAACCTTGGCTCACTTATTGAAACGTAACACAGTCCATGACAGTACAATACAGAAGATTACAGCACACCACCTGTTGCTGCTGTGAAGCAGTCCGAGATTATTTTTTTTTGTTGCTCCTTTCAGAGAAGCCCAAGAATGCCGCTGTGGAATGCAGGCCCTGCGTTCGCGGCATATTATCATAAGATCACAAGTTTTCTTTTACTCTGGAAGCTGACCTATTAAAGCTTTAGGCCCCAGTGACGTTTAAAAAAAAAACAATCTGCTTCGCAGTCACTGCAGGCATTCCTCCACGTCGTATTCCCCCCTCCCCGAGCTGCTGAGCAGGATTGGTGTCGGCATATCACATAGAAACAGAGCAGCGGCATCGAGGAGCTGCTCTATCTGCTTATCTGCGTGTTGTTGCCTCCTGAAGGTGGCAGGTGACAGAGAGACAATTACCAAACACAACACAAAGCCCACCCCAAACTGGCCCCTGGTCGTGTCCCCGAGGATATGTGACTCACCGAGTCCCCCCCCCCCCCCCCCCAGCCTCTTTATTTGATGCTTCTGACAAAAGATCTGACCTCTGACCTTTCAGCTCCCAGTGAGTCACCGGTAGAGACGGGGCTTCCCCACACCGCGTGGCGGTCGCGGCACAGCAACGGGTAACATTTAAAGGCTGTTACAAAACGCATTATTTGTGCTCGCCTGACCTGTGTGTGCTGTAACACATCGGTGTTCTGTCAACATGTACATGTTGACAGAACACCGATGTGTGCAAGAACAGGTGAAAAGTGCTTTTTGGTTCATTGTTTGGGACTTGAGAAGCTAATGTATTAGCATAGCAGATCAAATGAAAGATCACTGACCACTGAGGCTGCTGCTCAGAAAACAAAAGTCTATCTAAATTGCTTCTGAATTTTACCTGGCTAGATGAGTAAACGCTGTTACCGACTGATCAGGAGTCAGATTAAATTTGGCTCGTTTCACTTTGTACAAACTGTACCTGAGATAAAAAAAAAAAAAATTAAAAACTGAAGATGCAGCCTTTTCCTGAGCGTAGCATCTATCACAAACATGTCCCGCTTTCCTCTTTAATCCTTCCCGTCTGTCAGAAAGTAACTAAGTACATTTACTCAAGTACTGTACTTCACTCCAAATTAGAGGCACTACTATTTTAATTTCATGCCACAACAGTTCAGAGGGAATTATTGTACTTTTTACGACGCTCTATATTTCTCAGATATATTTTTTAGTTCCATTTTGCATTAACGTCGCATTCAGAATAATCTGATAATAATGAGAAGTGTTTTTTGTTTGTTTATGTCAGTGACTTAGAGGGGGGAGATATCGTTCTCAGACCAGGCCACATTTATTTGAAGTTTACTTCACAGTAGCCTGGATGTTGCTCATTGCTGCACCACCTCAAAACTCCTCATTTTGGCTGATTGACTAAACTGCTCCTCACATTGCTGACCGTCTTCATACGGGCAGCAACACAGACAGGAAGAGATGAGGATCAGAGAGAGAGATGTGGCCTCAGCGTCCAGACTGGAAAGCATTTGGCTTGTTGTCTTTAGCGAACACTTTTGGGTGTGACTCATGTAGATACAGACAGAAAACATCCCGACTCACAGACCTGTTTTCATTCTCCTACAGGCTTCGCATTTTTGTCAGGAGTTTAAACTTTGCTTCAGTCCACAGCCCCTCAGAGCTCTGCCAGTCCACACGTATTAATGTGGAGGAGCAGCTTTATGCAGCGTGGGTTTATTTCTGGGTCAGACGGTCACGCCATCACCTTGCTCACTCCTTGGCCCTTGACATTTATTGAGAGAATGGTAAGAAAGGGGAGATAGTTTGGTTTTGATCTTTTCCTTTCTGAACCAAGAGCTATAAACACAGAGCTCGAGGTACTGAAAATTTGGTAAACTTAGCCTGAAATCCCCCAGTCTCTCAAAGGATGACCTGTCTAAAGCTGGTGTTATACAAACAGGTAAGGCGCACGCACACGCACACACGCACGTACACACACACACACACACACACACACACACACACGCACGCACACGCACACACAGCTTTAAGTTGTTCTCCAGAGTTTATTTGAGTTTTGAGTCAGATCAGAAGTTGCCAAGACAAATAGTCTCCTTGGGTCCAATGGCCAAAGCTGTATCCAATAACTTGCTGTGAAGTGAAAATGACAGTCAGAGAGACAGAGACACATCTGCTCAGGTGAGAGTTATTTGTTTTGTAGTGTCGTAGCAGGAGTAAAAGTGAAGGAGTAGAGAGGGTGAGAGGCAGGGAGATAAATGGGTAAGGAGGACTACAGAGGCAGAGGAAGTGATGGAAAAGAAATGCCAGAAAGTGACAGAGAGTGAAAGAGAAAGCGACTGTTGGTGGGTTGTTGACAGGTGGGCCTGAGGGCAGGTACGACAGGTTGATTCAGGTAAGCCCCTCTCCCCCTCTCCCCCTCCCTCTCCTTCCCTGCTCCTCCCCACCCTCCCCCCTCCCTCCAGCCTTCCCCTCTACCTCAGCTGGAGACCGCCAATGTGGGATCGCCTACAGGGCTGGGGAGACAAGTCTCCATCAGAAAGCCCTGCAACTCTTTGCAATCATGCGATAATCATTTAACTGCGAGTGCTGCACGTCAGTGGGCCTGACGGCTGACGAGGCAGACAGACAAGGCGACAAACGACAATAATGGCAACACCCGTTTGTATGCTTCCGAGGAAAAAAAGAAACACAAACAAGAAATGGAAGGAGCGGAGAATGAATAAATGAATAGCTAACTGTCAGAAGCATTCGGCTTATGGGACAATGGGTTTTTCAGGAGTCAAGGCTCAAGGGCCAAATGTCATTTTGGGTCACTTGGGCTGAAAATTCACCAGAAGACTCTATAAACTCAAACTGTGCTGCCACCAGACAATAAAGCATCTGAAGTGATTTATAATTACAAGTAATCAAATTTTCTGTAATGCTTTAAATTTAGATTATCTATTACAAATTAACAGGGTCAGAGTTGTATCTCTCTCTCGCTTCTCTCAAGGCCTTGGAAATGACTGGGTGTGCAGGTTAATGGTGCAACTGGATTAAGGAGACTAGATTCATACATAATGCAGGCATTTACCTTAATGGGAGAAACGTGACTGGTGAGCAGTGTTTACATTAAAGGAGGGTGAGAGTTCAGCTGAGCCGGGGGAATATTTTTCTGCCTACGCTGGCGGCAGACAGTGTAATGAATTTCTATAAAGCACACTGCAAATAAAAATAAAGACACACAAAGGAGATTGCATGTTGATGGGCGTCGGGCGATGCTGACAAGGAGAAATGGGCGAGGTAGGTGTTGAAACTTGCAGTAGTACACAGTTTGGAAACGATGGCATTGGTCTGAGCCCCTGAAATAAAATAAAAGAGCTCAGCTGCTGAGATTAAGGAACAATAATCTAGATTTTTTAACGGATGAATAAGGAAGGGGGGGTCAAACAGGAAGTAAAAAGTTGATGTTACCTTTATCGACCCGCCTTTCAACAAGAACATTAGCACAGGTTGCAACACAGACACACACACCAACACGTTCCATTATTTGTGTTTGCCTTGTTATCCAAACACACCACGCACGAGGCACACTGAACACAAACACACACATGATTGCGTCCAAGGGCCGACACGAGTACATGTATCCACAAGTGTGCTGACAGCATATAGCCTGACATTCTGTTGGCCACAATACACCACACAATTAAAATAAATCTTGTACGAAGGCCACATGGTGCTGCTTTTTCTGACAGTCAAACAGGGGAACAACTCCATAGCAACACAAGAGAAATGTTTACGTATGAGGATATTTGGGTTTGCACTGTTGGAAACATAAACAGGCTTAGTGTCATAATTTAGTTAGCGGAAGGATTTCTCTTTGTATTGACTTAAAGAGTCAAAGAAAGAGAATAACGTGAGTTGGAAAGTCATGAACTTCCATTTCTCTCGCAGTGGGATTGTGACAGTGTGTGTTCTCATTACGAGCACACCGACAGCCCTCCATAGGTCTCACTCTCCGAGTTTCTCTCTCTCTCCCCATCTATCTCTGCATTCCCAGACAGCTTTAGCAGTTCAAACCCTCGCACTGCGGCATTGTCACACACCACACTGGTTGCCATGGAGAAATAGTCCTCCTGGTCTCCAAGGTACCCGAGTCTATTGTCTTTGGCTTCTTTATTTAGATGAAAACATGATTTGTTGGAAGGGATCTACTTGTTTTTTTTGCTGCTTCTCTTTGCTGCCTTTTCTTTCTTCTCCTTCCTCCTCACGAGCATCAATGCGACGTCGCATGATGCGTATTGTTTCATCCGTCTCCTTTCCAGGAGTTTGACTGTGCGCATGTGTGCGTCAAGCTCGTCTGATGTTTTGTAGCAATTAATTTCAGTGTGTCTGCATGTCAGCGCCCCAGGAGGGGGGCTGTATAAAAGTTTTCCCCATTGCCACAGCTCTCGCCAGGGCTTATAATTGCCTTCTATTACCAGGGCTGGGTGTCACAGCGCCTGCCTGTCTGTCACCAGGAGACTCTCAACTAACGACAGATGATGAGGCAAAGGAGTTGGAGTTTTCTTACTGCTGCTCTTTTTGGCAGATGAGATAATACAGGATATATATATTACATAGTAAATAAGCAGTGTTGTCCTCCAGATATGTGGCCTTGCTTGTTGGGTTATGCACAAATTTCCTCCACAGTGATTTGTGAAACTGTATAGTTGTAGAACTTGATTTGGAGACACCCGTATAAGAGCCGTGCACTCACAGACAACGTGCTTAAGGTGATCCACATAACAAGCAACACAAACAGTGACTGTAATGTGGCTTTTAAAAGCAGCTGTGTGAGCTTACAAACACTTACAATCAGCAAGCGCTGACCTTTGACCCTGTTTATTTGCATGTTTCCAGCTCTGCTCACAGCTGTCAGCAAGCTGCTACTTCTTTAGCTGAAAACCAAATAGGAAGTGACATCACATCCGTTGCTCCGTGATCACACTGGGCTCAGTCGGAGCAACGTAGAGTGAAAGGCAGAAAAAATAAAAGACAGCGACAGAGAGGAGCGCGGCTGATGGGTGGAAAGAGGAAGTTGTCTGTGTTTCGTTCTCATTCAGTGGCTGTGGCTCAGACGTCCCAAACTCTGTGGTCTTGTTTAAGGCCAGCCAGACAAATAAAACAATCCAATTTAAGGCACTTATCTACTCAGTCACAAATAGTCTTCATCTCCTGTTTTACTCTCAGTTGACCGTCTTGACTCATCGCTTATAAAGTTTGTTTATTTATGTTTTGTCTATATAAACGGTACATTTTCTTTGATTAGACTTTGCTGATGTCAGCAGTTGCTAGATGAGCTTGCAAAAAAAAAATTCTTAAATTGTGTGTAAATAATGACCATTTTAATTTCCCTTTAACATTGCTGTTTTTAAAAAGCGAGAAATAATTCAGTTGATGTGTTTTTATTTGCTGTCCTCTCTTTTTTTGTATGTACTGCACGTCTTATTTTGTATTTTACTATCTCGATTTTATTCTGTCAGTTTAATTGCTGTTTTATTTTTAATCTATTTTAACCTATGCTGCTGTGCTACAATAATTTACCCTCTCTGGATCAATAAAGCATTTCTATGTATCTGTGTTCAATGTGTAGCCCATAAAGCTTAATCTACTTTCAAAAACCCCACGTGTGTGAACCTGTTGGTTTACTGATACACTGATGTTTCTGTTTTTTTCTTCGCATGCAGGGTGATGCAAAAGTGGAAGGAGAGGTTTCGGAAACTGTGACGCTGTGCTTTGTCAGCGCTTGGTGAGTTACAGTTGTATGCTTTTGTGGCAGAAGCGTGCAGCAGCTTGTTGTTCTGGCACCAAGGCTAAGCACTGAATGAAGTGGGTGCAGGTAAACATGCTAAGACAGGCCATCTCAGCGGTTGCGCTGCCTTGTTGACATCTTTTTTCTCATTATCTGATGTCAGTCGAGTGAAAAATCTGCGAAAAAAGGAACTAATCTGAATCATGCTGTTAATGTGTGTTAAAAACATACAGTTGACCTTTTCAATCATCTCCATCAAGAACTAGGTGACTTCCTTCTCAGTATCTGAATCATCTAAGTTATTGTAAATGTCTTTGAAGTGAATCTAAAAGTGTCTGCCCACCTAAACAATCCCCCCCCAGGAGATATTACACACTTAGAACTGAAGTGTTTCATCATCCATTACCCAATGTGTGTTGCCATGATGATGATGATGACAATTGTGTTGATAATGATGGTATTCTGACTGGGCTTGGCCAGAGCCACAAATAGCAAAAATTGTTTTGAAAGCTGTCTCAATTTCTCATTTACAGAACAAGGAACTAGAGAAAATGAGTCAGAGCAGACACTGAACTGAGATCAGTTCTACTTAGTGCTTTAATGGGGAAATACAGCCCGCAGGGGTTAATGGAAAAACGGTCCATGGACAGTGTTCTGAGGAAGGGTGGTGCTGAAAACACTAAAAATGTCAAAAGGAGATGACCCGCTGTGAACAGGACAAATAAACCAGCAGTTGTACGGTATGGGCTGTTGGGAATAGGCAACCGTATCCACACACAAACCCATATCTCTCCTATGTGAAAGAGCCAGTGGGGACTAGGGGAAGCGGGTGGGTGAGAGGGGAGAAGGAGGGGAGAACTGTGGGAGAGAGGCAGGAGGGAAGGGAGAGGAGGTCTGGAGCGAGTCCAGGGGAACTCCAGACTGCTATTACCCAACATACTCTCTCAACAGGGGCTGGGAGACAGGCTGTTGCTGCTGCCGCTGGACCCGGAGAACGCGGGGGGGGGGGGGGGGGGGGGCACACACTGACACATACACACACTCAACTTTCACGTACACCCTCACCTCTTGATACACACATACTGCCGTGGCCGCGTCACCATAGTAACACACTGACCCTATAGCCTTAAAGTTGCACTCCTGAGCCTGATCTCCTGCCGAGTTGAGTAGTGAGGTGAAGTAAATCTGCCTATTTATAGCAGTCCATTTGGCTCATTTTTACTGGTGACAATAAGAGCTTATCTTCTTTCTCCAAAGTCTCACCACATCTACCTTACATCGGCCTTACTAGCATTGGGAAGAAGGACAGGGATGGTGTGAGTTAGGGATGAAGAGGAAGAGAACGAGTACAAGGGAGGGAAATAACAGAGGAAAAAAAGAGACTGAAGCTATGATGCCTATTACGTGTTCATATTTTCTTCAAAACAATCTGCTTCTGAGTGTGTATGTGCATGTGTATGTGGCTGAAGTTACACCCACATGAACCCACACCAGACTTTGACTAACGTGACTCGGCTGTGCTGGGTTAATTGTCCCGCTATTGGCTTCTGCTCCCAGCCAGACTGAGTTAGCAGAGGCAGTCACGGGGAGCAGCATGTAACTTTAGCCTGAGTAAAACCCACTCCGGTCCTGGCTGCGGTCCAAGTCCAGTGGCCTGTTTCTCAACCCCCGCCGCCCCTCCCCTCATCTCAGCTGCACTGACAGTGATCATACACTGCCAGTGCACAGTGATGGGTTCGGACGAGGCCTCACAATACCCCCCTGACACAAAGACAGAGTGGAGAGAGGAGCTGCTCCAGATAAAGAGGCTGATATTGATACTGCTGTTCTTTTACTGATAAATTCCTGGACATGATCTAAATGCGTTCAGTATTGCTGCACTGTTTCAGTCGTGTCACCTCTGAGCATGATTTATCCATGATCTCTTTCATACTTTTTTTTTTTTTTACTGCAGGTTGTTGGATGTTTTGTCGTGAATCTTTTACATATTCGTTTTTGCTCTTCTCCTTTTCATTTTTCATTTTCCATTCACTGCCTGTTTCTCATTCTGACTTACATATAGCAAAAGTCTCTTTCGTAGTTCCTTTTTTTCTTTAGAATGAAGTCATGCGTGAATCCATACGTGTTGTTAAAATAACTGCTCATCTTCTATTTTCCATTGAGTTTGTTTTCAGTTCCTTAAATCTGACTGATGGAAGAAACAAGAAACAGTCTGAACTCAGCCATCATGTACTTTCATGTGAATTGTTTTTTGTGATACAAGCAGACCTCAAACTGTTTTCATCTGTCATGGGACCACTTTTAAGTTCAGGGCTAAGCCAATAAACTGATCACTGACGCGCAAATCTGCGTCAAAACTATGCACTGGCGTTCAGTCAGTCTATTTCCTGACCAGACTTTATTCATGTGATCATCCTGGGTAGTTGTGCCTTAGTGGCTAACTGTCCTGACTTGACAAGCTCCTCTCAAAGCCCAAGGCTTGCTAATTGGCTTAGGCTGTTTTCTTTGTGTCAGACTGCGTCACACAGTAAACTTAACCTCAGCCCAGACATAAGCATATTAACATGGTTAAGTATAAATAGCTCAGAGTAGTTAAATTAAACCTCCATGTATGTGGAAGTGAATATTTTGGGCACCTGTGATCTTGTTATTGGTGTTAAATTTAGCTCTGTGGTCCTCAGTGAGGAGTGGAAACAGTGACAGGGACCTGTTTTGCCACAACAAACTTCCTGTGCACTCTGAGTAGTGAGAAAACCACGACCCAGTGACGCAACACTCGGAAAAAAATGAAAAAAGAGAACAACACAGAAGCGAGGAAAATCTGCAATGAGGAAGTTGTGGCTTCTTTTGAAAAAGGAAAATTATTGACTGAACTGTAAGTGGATACTATAAGTGAACTGCAAAGTTTCCTGTGCGTGGACTTTCCCCTTTCAGATAACACGATAGGTGTTGGTGATAAGGTGAGCGACAGACGGAATCAAAAGTTGCTATTCTGCCTGATTGTGAAATGATTTCTACGCTTTGTTGCACAAAATGAATTCAACAAGCATGCCCACATGCTGCTGCTGCCGCTGGACATACTGGTCCTTTTTATCCTCTTTTATACTCTCAAACTCTTGTGACATTGTAGCTACTCTCACTTCCTGTGGGCTATTGTTTGCCATGACCTCTGCTGTACACCGTGTGTGCAGCCTTTCCAGCACTACAAAAAAAGACTTTGTTCTTCAGACACAAATGTGCTGCAGCGCTTCCTGATAAAGCACAGCGGAGCGTCAAATTAAGAGACAGATTTCTGAAAGTAATCTGTTATATAAACTGCTTATTTACATGAATGAATTTATAAGACACAGCTGAGTAAATTTTGCCTATTGTTATGTGATTATGATATTTATATCTATGACCATGAGCTGCTAGTCAGAGGAAAAGGCGAAATGAATGCATGTGAAAGATATTTTTGGTTCATTTGTGTTAGTTACCCTAAAAAGCACACACAAAGATGCACTCATGTTTGTCTGTTTGTGTGGGATGTTGGAACACTGCAAAAACAAGAGTTAAAGTGTGTGTGTGCGTGTGTGTGCATGTGCGTGTGTGTGCGTGTGTGTGTGTGTGTGTGTGTGTGTGTGTGTGTGTGTGTGTGTGTGTGTGTGTGTGTGCGTGTGTGCGTGTGCGTGTACGTGACATACAGTGTTGGAAAGAGACAAATTTATAGTGTGAATTTTCTCTCTGAGACAACACTGAAAGTCATGAATCATCTCTGCTGCATAGACGTAACCACAGGAAGTACCCATGGAACACACACACACTTATACATTCACACTCAGTACACAAAAGCACAACCCAATACACTGAGAATGATCTACTGGAACAAACAACTGGCCAGAAATAACACATAAACACAGCCCATAAAGTTTGACTATCTCAAGAGTATAAATTCATCAAGTTTGTTTCCAGGGATTTCTTCATATTGATCACAAGTCTCTACAACGCAGAACGAGATTATTCTTTGAAACAGGCACCAAATCTTGGCGATCAATAATCTTTGGTCACAACATTCCAGCCATTTGCTCCAGAAGACAAGGTAACCATGGTGACCCCTACACACTGGGAACATACAGTATGGAAGGAGTGTGTGTGTGTGTGTGTGTGTGTGTGTGTGTGTGTGTGTGTGTGTGTGTGTGTGTGTGTGTGTGTGTGTGTGTGTGTGTGTGTGTGTGTGTGTGTGTGTGTGTGTGTGTGTGTGTGGCTTAAAGGAAATAGGGAGAGTGTGAGCCAGCGCTCAGCCTTGACCCCTGGAGTCTGTCTTTCTTGTAAACCTTGCTTAGTTTGCTGCGACAGCAGAATAGTTGCTCATTATTCCTATTGTATGAGTCTGGTCCTGGGGTGACAGCCATAGTGAAAGAGTCCTCTCACTGACCAGAAGGAACACACACACACACACAGACACACATACACAAAGTTAACAAGAGATAAGGGAAAGGATCTCAAGGTTAGAAGAAATCCAGGCATGGCCATTGAAACAAACATAAAGGAGTACAAAGTGCTTCATTCGACTATAACCTCCTTTGACACCTTGTTATCAACAGTGGTAGAACTGATCAAACATAAGCTGCTTTAAGTAAATTTTTGTTTTTAAGTGCAGCCGTAAAATACAGGCCTGCAACAATGCTGTCTAATAGAAATTGCACCGGTACAATGCGTACCTGTCAAACATCAACCAACAGTGACATCATCCACTGGTTTGTGAACTGCCATTGTGATGCCTTAAGTTCATTTTTTGACTGTTGCTATTTTGCTATTTTGGAGCCAGAAGTGACCCTATTTGGACGAGCTGAGGAGGAGCGAGTTATGGATCTGCCTCCAAATGATTGGAAACCAGATGACACTACATCCTGCTCTCCCATTGCAGAAACCTGACTGCACCACAGGCCTGTTAATCAAACTGACACGCCCTCAAACATACCGCGTTTTGAGGCCTAATAGCTCATTAAAAACGGGATCATTTTCAGATGGATGATCAGAAAACTAGTAGGAAGGAGTGCCTTTGGCTACTGACTCCATAATGACAAAAAAATGTATTGCCTTTGTATTTCATGAGAGAATTTCAATTGAAGTCCTTGGAGCCAGAGCTTTTTTGGACCCCACACCTTGTGGCCCTCTGTGGTATTGCACTTTAAGACACTTCTGAACTGGCTTAATTTTTCAAACACAGAAGCTACACCCAATTTTATATACAGTTTATGGTACCAATGCTCATGTACACGTAGGTACAAAAGAAAGTGGTTAACAATCCAGTCAAAAACTAAATCATTGTGTATTATTTAACTAATGGGTATGTCTTCTTCTTTTATGAGGTGCAAGCGATAAGTTAAGGTCATGAGTTCTTTAGCACTTCATAACTTAGAAGTCATTTGTTTCAAAATTATCAGTACTGAACAATAAAAAAGGGGAAGACTCCTGTTGCTTTTTGTAACAAGTACTTTTCTGAATTTTGTTTTTCACTCTACCCCTCTCAATATGGCATTGTTACTATAGCAACGGTGTGCAAAACTACCCCGACTAGCATCTTCAGCGCGACATGCACACTCACTGGATCTTTTCTTTGGCAATCAAACAGAGGAACGTCGGCATCTCCTCAAATGTTATTCCAGTGAATAAAAAAATACAGACTCTAGCTTGGCTGTTTAACAACGGCAAGATTGTGCAGGATTTCTGCAATAATGACGCTGTGGTTGTGATGATTCTCTCTGACCAGTCAGCGGTCTGCAGTGTGTTCATGTCAGCCTTGAGTATCGGCTCAGCTGGCTTTGAACCTCGAAGGGGGGATACCGAAAATAGTACCAGGTGCTATCCACAACACTTGCCCAATGGATCTTCTCTTTTTGTGTGCACGGTTTGTAAATATGAGCGTGCTGTGAAGCAGGAACAGAGAGAAAAACACTCCCGCCGTCGTATTTTTTGCCAGTTGATGCCATTACTCTGATCCCTCACATGTGGCCACAGGGCTGGCATGCTTGGTTGTCCAGGTGATGGCTACCGTGGAGACAGAGGGCCTGACCGGTCTTGGCCCAGTCTGTTACACCAACTGTGCCAACTTACCGTCAACTGGACACTAAACGGCAGCGACACATTGCGCCGCCGTCCTCTGCTACAGACCGTGGGCACGTGTTCAGACCTGAGAAAAGATATATTAAATTGGTCCACAGCCGTTTGAAATCAGGAGTTCTGAAATCAGATTTGCCACCCTCAGATCTAACCTCATCAGTTAAAAGACTGTTGAAATATCTGACCCGGCATCAGCGGTAGAGGGGGGTGATTTTGTTGCTGGTGGGCTATAAGCAACACAGAGAAGAGATTTGCAGAGACAGCCCATAACAGCTCCCTTGGAACCAATGACTCAGATATGCAGATGTGTTTACTTCCCTTCTGTTTCCCACCTCAACCAGCACACAAAAGGCAGGGGGAATGAAAGTGCCTGATAATGTCTTTAAGTGTTTCATTTATATATTTATATGGCGTTATAAAGAACTCATTTTTTACTAAAACTTAGACAAGTACTTCAAATGGGCTCTTTGCCTCTTCCCCCTATTCCCTCCCTCCCTTCTGAGGGTATTCATCTTTTGTCTAATGCTTAGCGCTGCTCACTGTTAGTTTCTTTCTGACACCATGCCAGCAGAGTCATCTGCAAAGGGACTCATGTAGGGATTAAAAACCATCAACATCTCCCCTTTAACAGAGGTAGAAAAAAACAAATTTGAAAAATAAAAATATAAAAAAAAAAAAACTCCAGACAGTTTTGAGAAAACTTGCAGAAAGAGAATGCAGATTGTCACCTGACCCTGAGGCAAGGCAGCCCTAAATATAATAAAGAGAAGACAACAGAAGAAGACGAGGCGACACGACACGGGTAATGTGTTTTCTCTGCTGGTGTCGTCTGGCAGATCTGGAATGATTGAGTGCTGATGCCTGCCTGGGCCGCTTCAGAGAAGATCGTCTACCCCCCACCCCTCCTCAGCTCGTACACACATGCACACACGTGCGCTGCCTCCCTGAAGACACACACTGACACATGTGTGCGCGCAAACACACACATGAAGATTTCCTGTTGTCGAAGTAACAAAAACATCAAGGCGTATTAACTGTCATCATCTCAGCATCTCTTCATCTCTTTTTTTGGTCGAGGGAATATTTCAAGGTAACACTTTATTATTCTGATGTGTGTGTGTGTGTGTGTGTGTGTGTGTGTGTGTGTGTGTGTGTGTGTGTGTGTGTGTGTGTGTGTGTGTGTGTGTGTGTGTGTGTGTGTGTGTGTGTGTGTGTGTGTGTGTGTGTGTGTGTGTACGTGTCTGTGTTTGTGTGTGGTTTTCTCCATGGTGGATGTGTGTCTTAATTATAACAGGGTTTAGTGAATTAGGCCAGGATGTGTAATAGACTAAAATTTGCATAATCTCTGTTGAATAAACCTCAGTGACAAACATGCAAGCAGAAAATCATACCTACTCACTGTACTGCCTGACTTAAAAAAATAAAATTTAAAAAAAAACACGTAGAAAGGCATGTTTGGGACATTAATCTGTGGCGTTTACTCGCAGAATGTATGTATTAATCTCTGTACATTTTCATAATCACCCTGCATTGTGAAATTGTCAGCAGCAGATAGAGACAAACAGGTGCCAGCTACAGAGGAAGTTGATTGGCCTGATTCCATGATCCATTTTCCCAAGGCTTCCACACCCCTGCAGCTGTCCTCCAGAATATGAGAACCATGTGTGTGTGTATGTGTGTGTGCGCGCGTGTGTGTGCGTGTTTGCAGTGCATGCTTGTGGTTATGACACAGTCAGTCCTCATTGTTTGCCAATAAGAGACACAACGATCTTCATTGACAAAGAAAAATAAAAGTGCAAGACTAAATTCAGTAACTAGAAATTAACAACTTGGGTTTTTTTTTAAGCAATTTTAAAATGTTTAAAGTTTGAAAAAGTCTGACCTGCTTGTGAATGAGCTTCAAAGTGAAGTCATATAACAGGTTTTCGGGGCTTTTGGCTGTTTTGCATGGCAGAATGTTTTGAACTGAGCAGTGACAGCCTCAGCCTGACTGAAGCGTCTACTTCAACTCGCCTCATTTCTATTGGAAAACACTTCTCTTCCTCTCTCACTCTCTCTCTCCCTCACTGTCCTCTCTCTCTGAAGCTGCAGATCACTTGAAAAAGAAAGGGGAAGGAACATGAATAAAAACTGAAGGCACTTCTCTTAGATATGTCTCTTGATGCTCTTCAGATCTTTAAGGCTTCATCACAGGGAAATGCAGGGTTACTCTAAGAAATTGAAGGACTATGACTTCCTAATCTACTGTACAAGACCTGAATTTGAGAACAGAACGTCTTGATGGCAGCTTCTTTTCCGTCTCGCACAATTTTGATCTCTTCTTTTTTAATTTTTTTTTAATAATGGGCAGGTAGAGATGCAGCATCACTCGATCAGACGTTTTTGCATTTCAATTTGAATGAAACGAGGAAAACCATGGACCATATTAAAAAAAGAAAGCCTTGGTCTGTCTGTTCTTGATCATTTCATACTTTCAAGCCTAAAAAAATTTTTTTACTTGAACTTCAGAAAAACCAAACGAGAATGTTATTTTATTTTACCTGATCTACTCCACAAATGATCCACTGTATAATCTAAAGTACAAATTAAGATAACTTTGCAATGAAATGCAATTGCGTCCAAAAAAAATTAGTGAGACAATGGCTTAAAACCTTTTCAGTGATTCAAGATATAATTTGGGAAAATTATAGTTTTCTTTAAAGGTTCAAGATCGCTGTTTAAAAGTCCTGATAGAAAATTTCCAGGTTGAACGTGTGTCTGCACCAAAAGTCGTATTTTCTTCAGCCGGAGCACCTTGCACATAATGACTGATGTTCCAGGCATAATTAAAACATCTTCGCAAAGTGAATCTGATTGCATATAAGCTATCAGTCATTGTTTAGCAGAAGCAGAGCAGATAAGCTGCCAGCGTCGTCCTTTTTTTCTCTCTGTCTCTGGCTTTGGCACTAAACTGCAACAGGTTTCACCTCTATTAATGTCAGTCCTGGGTGTCTGTGGTTGTCCTGAACATGGTCTTAGTGAAGTCTAAAAGATGCCTCCCAGAATTTAATTCAGCAAAGGCTTCAGATTACAGTGAGTAATGCTGCTGTGAGAATAAATGCTGGCTATAGCAACAGCCACCTGTTTCTGCTTCCTTTAGTGAGCGCTTCATCCTGTATGAGTTCCTGTTTGAGTTTTGGTCTTTAAAGCACATACTGTACGTTTGTTTTATACAGTTCAATATGTCATAAAGCCACAGACGTTTCCCCTTTCGAACACAGCCACCTAGGGAAAACAAGCTCTGCTCATTGAACAAATACCAAACCCCTCACCTGCACTGACACCACAGTAGCTCCACTATTCTCTTTATATAATAAGTTGATGTGATGAGCAGAATAGGAGAAGAAGAAATTTGGTCATGACTCAGGAGGGATAAATTTGGGAGGGTCGCTTGGCCTGAGGTCTCCTGTTGTCACACAGTTCACCCTCATCAGAAGACAGGAAGCGGCACCCCCTATTGGAGAGTAACAGCACTGCTTTCAGGGGCAGCACAAGAAAAGACCTCAGGCTCATTTTATATCTTACAGTATGAGCTGATAGTTTCAAATTTGTAGGATTGTATTCTCGGTTCTTCAGTGTGCTGTCACCTTTTTTGGGAATAGTCACAAATGACATACTTTACACTGAGTGTCCTGCTCCTAATTGTCTCTTTCTTTTGCTCAAAATAACAGGATTATACAACACCCCAGTGAAGAAGTGTGAGACTGAGACTTCCATTGTTCTTGGTGTCTCTTGTTGTCACTGCAGTTCCTCATCCCCCCCTCCACTCCCTGGACATCACACAGCCAACAGATTAATTAGACAACTGATAGCAGTGTTCTCTCTTAGTGCTGGCCCACTGAGTTTTCTTTTTCTTTTTCACTTCTTGTAAGCCTCTAATATCTCTCTTTACATTAATGGAGCGTGTTTGGTGCGCTGACCCACGGGAAAAGGAAATTAAGTTGTTTTTTTTCTCCAAGGGGGCTGCAGCTTACTTTGCTGCTAGTTTGCTCCATCCAGTTGGCGAGGGAAAATATTACACCAGGCAGTTTTGTACAGATCCTGGAGTAAAACCATCACGTTTGCTAACAGGCTCTTTATACCACACATTCTTATGAGTAAATTGCAATCTATAGATAAAAGAGTCTTTCGTGAGAGCAGCCGTTGTTTCATGTTCCTCCATTTAATGTCTGTCAACCCTCTCTGGACATGGGTCCTGTTGGTTGCCGTGGAAACGAGCATATGACTATTCTGAGAGCCCTGTTAGTGAAGGAGAGAAAGCGAGTGTAGTAAAGGTAAGTCACCCAAGGACCTTCTCGTCAACTTGATAAACTGTGATGAAAATCAAAGGCCACGACTCAGCGACGCCTGCGATTCAGCCGAGAAAGAATGAGAGAAAAAAGTTGTTTCTCCTCTGAAAGCTTTGAAAAGAGTCGAACACAATGGAGCGAATATTGTGTTACTCTCAGAGTATGTCTTATAAAGTGGAGGAATCAATAGAAAAAAATACAGGATGGATTTTCTCTTTACAGTGTAAAAACATACAGAGCAGCATGTTGCAGAAGAAGCTGCCCCATCTGATGGGGTCTCAGTCATTTCTTTTCTTTTTTATAGTCTGCATGAACACATTTGTACACACCCTCTTTGTGCTACACTCTGAAAACTAAAGCTACCGTTGACAAAAAAACGTTGGTGAAACATTTTTACAGTGAAAAATATTGAGTGAATTTCAAACCAGTGAAATCTATTAAATGTAATTAAAAATGTTAGCAAATGTGAGTACAACATTTTAATGGATCTGAAAGACTACACTTAGTACAGTGATGTAAAACATTTAAGTAAATGTAAATACAAAAATTTAAATGGATCTAAATAAATACATTTTGTACCATGACATACAAATTTTGTAGATTCAATTGAACTCTTTTGTCAATTCCAAAGAAAACCTGAGTTCAAATCACGAACACTAATTAAGTAGATAAAATAAAATGCTAGGACAATATGTATGTGATTTATCAAAACAAATGTGTTACATTTACTTAATATTTTCAAAAAAGATTTCATTCTTACTGTCAATTTACTGAAATATATAGGCCACATTTACTTATATTTTATACTGTATTTACTTACTTACTCCAATAATTCACTGTAAGGTTAATATAGCCAATGAATCAAAATTATAACATTTTAATTTCACTTTTATTTAACATAGCTGAAAACTGGCTCGAGCAATCCAGCCAGGCAATTGTGCATGGCCATAAAGTGTTGGAATCTTATATATCAGAATAACCTCTAATATTGAAAGCCAACATTAAAAATCTATCTCTTAAAACAAGGATCATTTACACTGAAAAGGCAGATTAAAGCTAGAATCCGTGGATGAATTTGTGCTAACAGTTATGATAATATAATATAATATAATATAATATATATTATTATAGATAGAATAACAACAATAATTTGATTTCAACTTCTACCATTGTTATTACTGCAACAGTTTAAGGTGCAATTAACCCTAACAAAATTTAACCAATAAAACTTACAAAAATCCAAAATCTTAGAATCTAATAAAATGAGAGGACTTCCCAAACACACAGATTTTCCTTTGACGAGATGACAGCTTGGACAGATGTGCTCGTACACACATTTTATATCCACAACAGAGGACTTTGTCAAAGTGGTCTTTGCAATAAGAGTTGAGTCACAATTTGTGCATTTGGAAAGTCTTGAGCATCCATGCAAGAGACTTAGATGAGTAGCATGACAAGTATGAGTACTATAAAATGACCTTCTCACATAGCATCGAAGAATATCGAGAAGATAAGACAAGGTTGAAGGAGAAACAGCAAACGAAGAAAAAGCAAAAACTCCTGAGGAAGGCAGAGGAGGAATAATACCAGAAATGTCTAACTTATAAGGATAATATTGAACGATCCATTAATATCTTAAATTAGCGATTGCAATAAACTTACACAAAGGATAGAAAATATGAATGAGATTGGCAGAATTATAAATAAGGCCAGGACTAGAGGCAACTGTAATGGGCGTGTATGTGCAAAATGTTAGTAGACGACTCAATGTTAATCTCCCTTTTGATGAAGCCACATGAATTGCCATCTAAAAAAGGGATGATAAACTTTGTTACAATAGGGAGTTGATTATCTGAGTTTGTTCTACAACAACATGTCTTCACTTAGTCCAAAAAGACACACAATAGAATCGCTGAAATTGACCTCCTCTCCTATCCTCTCCTTCAAAATGTCATAAGAAATGATACTATAGAATGTCATCAAAAATGTCATAAAAATGTCTTACTATAGTGGTCCAAAATGTCATAAAAAGCTCCTACTAGAGTATAGAGTATTAAAATCTCATACTGTAGTATGTTGTCAAAAATGTAAAGAATATCTCATTCTATAAGTATGTCGTCCAAAATGTCATACAAATGTCTTGGTACAGCATGTGGTCTGAAATGTCAAAAAATGTCATCCATGTTCTCCAAAAACATATGAAAACATCATACTATATATATATATATGTCGTCGAAAATGTCATTAAAGTCATATTACAGTATTTCATCCAAAATGTGATTAATATCTCACGCTATAGTGTGTCCCAAATTGCAAAAAAAAATTAATAGGATAGTATGTTCTCCAAAATGTCAAAAAAAAAAGGTCATACTATACTACGTCATTGAAAATGTTATATAAATGTAATACCATAGTATGTCCTCCAAAATATCATACTGTCCGAAATGTCATAAAAACGTCTTGGTATAGTATGTCGTCCAAAATGTCATTAATACATCATATGTCGTCCTAAATGTCATAAAAATGTCATAGTATAGTATGTCCTCCAAAATATCATAGAAATGTCTTGGTAAAGCATGTGTTCCAAAATGTAAAAAGACATTTCATAGTGTAGTATGTTCTCCAAAATGTCATTAAAACATCATACTATAGTATTTCGTCCAAAATGTCACAAAAATGTCACATGTTCTCCAAAATGTTATAACGTCCAATAATTACACTTTGAACCTGTCAGGAGTAAAACAAGGCGTGTGCTGGTGAGCTAACTTAGCTAAAAGTCTATAAAGTGCACATAGTACAGTGGAAATGTCAGCTCCCCCAAAAAGGCTGTGGTTACGCCCATCATTACCCCCTTCGCAAACATTTTGATTAAAGTTGACAAAAAACTTTAAGAATATTTTACAAATGTAATTTGTTAGTTCAAAACTCATTTCTTTTTATGAAATGAACTTAAACAATAGAAGTAACTTTCACTGAAAATTAAGTGTTATATTTTTAAGCATTTATTTTGATGTGATTTAACTTTCTATTTTTG